>NC_134477.1:29195198-29435088 GCF_964194025.1 Convolutriloba macropyga
CTTTAGGTTTGCCACAGTATCTCGATTGGTGAACTTTTCGGCCATTGACTGTTTTGAACTTCCTTTCACACTTGTCACAGGTGAGGCTCGCCTCTAGTTGCTCGAACTTTGACTTGTCGACGACATTCTTTGACAAACCGGCTTTGCAGAATCTTGTTTGGTGCACTTTGCGTCCGGTAACTGTACTGAATTGCCGCTGACAGTTCTGACATCTTAAAGACTCTTGATCAGCCACCGCTGACCCACTCTCATTTTCTAGCGACTCTAAATCCGCTACTGCAGATTGTTGTTGTGAAGCTACCAACGCTGGCTTAGCCTCCGCTAAGCTTTTCAATCTGAGCTTCCGGCCATCTTGTGTTTCGAACCAGCCCGCTTTCTTTTTCGTTCCCAGCAGCACCTCCGTGCCGATGGTTAGTCGTGACTGGCTAGATGTCTCTGCCAGGAGTCCTAGTTTGCCTTTATGTGTTCCAGTGATTATCTCCACGTTCTGTTGGATACTAGGCACTGCAACAACATTTGGGCTGTCGCATTTTACACCCATATTCTTTGTTTTGGCCACATTAATCTTCAGACCAGCGGCTTCCGCTAGGGCCTCGATTCGATGTAGGTTTTCTTGCACCTCACTGTCTGAGACCCCCACGAGAGCAACATCATCAGCAAAATCTAAGTCAGCCACCAATCTCCCAATGTCTAATCCTCCATGCACCGAGTTAGCTAAAATGTAGTTGATGACAAGGCCGAATAGGATTGGGGACCACACATCACCCTGCCTAACGCCTGTTCTGACATCAAATAAGCGTCCCTTCTCACCTTCGGCTTTGACTCGACATTTGAATCCATCATAGCTGTTTCTTATGATGTTTATCACTTTTTGCGGCAGACCATAGTGTTTCATGGCCCCGAGTCCCGGGTAAGACAATCAACCATGGCCCCGAGTCCCGGGTAAGGGGTGCTAAGAATCTCCCGAGGAACCAACTCAGAATTGCAACTTTAAACGTCAGAACACTGACCCAAGCCGGATCTCTAGAGGCTTTGAAAATGGATCTGGCGCGATACAAGTTGGATATTCTGGGAGTGCAGGAGACGAGATTGCGGGAGCAAGAAATTGATCTCGGAGAAAACGAGCTCTACCTGTCTGACTCGTGGTTGTCTGGTGTAAAGTCGAGACAAGGAGGAGTGGGCGTTGCTGTAAAGAAGTCATTGATAAACAGCATCGTAGAACAAGTGGCTCTAAGTGAACGTATTTGCTACGTCAAGTTCGCGGCTCAGAGGAGAGCCAATCTAGCTGTTGTTGTCTGCTACGCACCCACGAATGAAGCTAGTCTCCAAGAGAAGGATTTGTTTTGGAGTCAACTTTCAGACCTAGTTTCCAGTTTCAAACATAGGGAGCGTATTTGTGTCATCGGTGACCTCAATGCAGAGCCTGGACACCAGTTGAATGACACCATGAGCTGCAGAGGCCCGTTTGGAATGGGTGAAGAAAATGAAAACTACTACTACTACTACTACTACTACTACTACTACTACTACTACTACTACTACTACTACTACTACTACTACTACTACTACTACTACTACTACTACTACTACTACTACTACTACTACTACTACTACTACTACTACTACTACTACTACTACTACTACTACTACTACTACTACTACTACTACTACTACTACTACTACTACTACTACTACTACTACTACTACTACTACTACTACTACTACTACTACTACTACTACTACTACTACTACTACTACTACTACTACTACTACTACTACTACTACTACTACTACTACTACTACTACTACTACTACTACTACTACTACTACTACTACTACTACTACTACTACTACTACTACTACTACTACTACTACTACTACTACTACTACTACTACTACTACTACTACTACTACTACTACTACTACTACTACTACTACTACTACTACTACTACTACTACTACTACTACTACTACTACTACTACTACTACTACTACTACTACTACTACTACTACTACTACTACTACTACTACTACTACTACTACTACTACTACTACTACTACTACTACTACTACTACTACTACTACTACTACTACTACTACTACTACTACTACTACTACTACTACTACTACTACTACTACTACTACTACTACTACTACTACTACTACTACTACTACTACTACTACTACTACTACTACTACTACTACTACTACTACTACTACTACTACTACTACTACTACTACTACTACTACTACTACTACTACTACTACTACTACTACTACTACTACTACTACTACTACTACTACTACTACTACTACTACTACTACTACTACTACTACTACTACTACTACTACTACTACTACTACTACTACTACTACTACTACTACTACTACTACTACTACTACTACTACTACTACTACTACTACTACTACTACTACTACTACTACTACTACTACTACTACTACTACTACTACTACTACTACTACTACTACTACTACTACTACTACTACTACTACTACTACTACTACTACTACTACTACTACTACTACTACTACTACTACTACTACTACTACTACTACTACTACTACTACTACTACTACTACTACTACTACTACTACTACTACTACTACTACTACTACTACTACTACTACTACTACTACTACTACTACTACTACTACTACTACTAATACTACTACTACTACTACTACTACTACTACTACTACTACTACTACTACTACTACTACTACTACTACTACTACTACTACTACTACTACTACTACTACTACTACTACTACTACTACTACTACTACTACTACTACTACTACTACTACTACTACTACTACTACTACTACTACTACTACTACTACTACTACTACTACTACTACTACTACTACTACTACTACTACTACTACTACTACTACTACTACTACTACTACTACTACTACTACTACTACTACTACTACTACTACTACTACTACTACTACTACTACTACTACTACTACTACTACTACTACTACTACTACTACTACTACTACTACTACTACTACTACTACTACTACTACTACTACTACTACTACTACTACTACTACTACTACTACTACTACTACTACTACTACTACTACTACTACTACTACTACTACTACTACTACTACTACTACTACTACTACTACTACTACTACTACTACTACTACTACTACTACTACTACTACTACTACTACTACTACTACTACTACTACTACTACTACTACTACTACTACTACTACTACTACTACTACTACTACTACTACTACTACTACTACTACTACTACTACTACTACTACTACTACTACTACTACTACTACTACTACTACTACTACTACTACTACTACTACTACTACTACTACTACTACTACTACTACTACTACTACTACTACTACTACTACTACTACTACTACTACTACTACTACTACTACTACTACTACTACTACTACTACTACTACTACTACTACTACTACTACTACTACTACTACTACTACTACTACTACTACTACTACTACTACTACTACTACTACTACTACTACTACTACTACTACTACTACTACTACTACTACTACTACTACTACTACTACTACTACTACTACTACTACTACTACTACTACTACTACTACTACTACTACTACTACTACTACTACTACTACTACTACTACTACTACTACTACTACTACTACTACTACTACTACTACTACTACTACTACTACTACTACTACTACTACTACTACTACTACTACTACTACTACTACTACTACTACTACTACTACTACTACTACTACTACTACTACTACTACTACTACTACTGTTTCAACACTTTAATTCCAAATATGAAATAAAGGCACGGTTGGCAACAAATACAAACAAAACAAGAAGAGTTATTTGTTTGGTTATTCTGTGAAGTGCTGTACGACGAAATTGTTGAAGGCATTCTTTGACCCGGTTGCTGCTTTCTCCTGCAATCTGGTGAACGATACTTTGTTTCGTACACAGTCTCCTTCGATTTGACTCATCCACGTTTTCCGTTGCCCCCCCGGAGCGCGTCTAGCATGGACGTATTGATCGGGCGGGTCCCAATCGAAGGCACTGCGGGCTAATCTTCCTGGTTCCATTCTCTGGATGTGTCCGTACCATTTTATCCGTTTGAGCATGATCATCGTGGATAGTTGGGGCATTCGTGATCTTGACATAATTTCTTCGTTCGTTGCTTTCTCCAGATATGACACACGTAGAATTCTCCGAAGACAACCACAGTGGAAACTCTCAAGTTTTCTCTCCATTAATTTCGAAAGAGTCCAAGTCTCTGAGCTGTACAGCACGGCTGATAAAACGAGTGCTTTGTACAAATTGCACTTGAGGTGCACGCTGAGCTGCTTGCTCTTCCAGAGATTTTGGAAGTTAGCAAACCGTTGTCTACCTTCTGCAAGTTTGCAATTGACTTCCTGCAGGTCTCCATGCTTGAGGCTGACATATGATCCGAGATACTTGAACGCTTCTATGTTTTCAAACTCGTTTCCGAGAACATCTTGTACTTTGCAGGAAAACACGGGTGTGGCAACTGCTTTAGGTTTGCCACAGTATCTCGATTGGTGAACTTTTCGGCCATTGACTGTTTTGAACTTTCTTTCACACTTGTCACAGGTAAGGCTCGCCTCTAGTTGCTCGAACTTTGACTTGTCGACGACATTCTTTGACAAACCGGCTTTGCAGAATCTTGTTTGGTGCACTTTGCGTCCGGTAACTGTACTGAATTGCCGCTGACAATTCTGACATCTTAAAGACTCTTGGTCAGCCACCACTGACCGACTCTCATTTTCTAGCGACTCTGAATCTGCTACCGCAGATTGTTGTTGTGAAGCTATCAACGCTGGCTTAGCCACCGCTAAGCTTTTCAATCTTAGCTTCCGGCCATCTTGTGTTTCGAACCAGCCCGCTTTCTTTTTCGTTCCCAGCAGCACCTCCGTGCTGATGGTTAGTCGTGACTCATTGCTTTGGTGTTTGAAGGCTGAGATACGACTAGTTGCGCCACAAACTAGAAGACCAGTGCCTCGTTAGCTCGACCATGTGAGCGGAGAGCCGCAGCACATGACCTTCCCCCAGGGGACACCACGTGGAGGTGAGGTTGGATTTTGTCCCCCACTACTACTACTACTACTACTACTACTACTACTACTACTACTACTACTACTACTACTACTACTACTACTACTACTACTACTACTACTACTACTACTACTACTACTACTACTACTACTACTAAAACGCTGTTACCGGAGCCTTTTACGAGTTCGAATGATTTTGAAAGTTATGTTACACACTTTGAGCTTTTGTCATAACTTCAGAGGTAGTAAAGAAATAAAACAGTAAACGGCGCCGAAACCAAAATTGATGAACGGCCGCATTATTTTGCGTTAAGGCTACAAAAGTTGGCTATTGATTTGTACCGTACATTTTCGGAGGACACCAGGAAGAGCTATGATGAGACCGTAAAAGCTTTCAGACAACTTTATAATGAGAAAATGTAGTTTTCCGGGGGAGGCTAGCTCGGAGAGTCCAGAAGCCGGTGAAAATTTAACAGTTTCTCTCGGTGATTTGCAAACTTTAGCTATGAAAGCGTACCCTTAGGAGTCTAATGAGATAAGAGAATATCTCATTCTGAGGGGATTCCTCGAAAACATAGAAAATAGTCATGTCCGACTCGACCTGAGAAAGAACTTGGATGACGCATTTATAAATTTAGACAAAACTATAGAAAGAGCACTACATATTGAACGTCACGAGAGTTGAGGAGGATAATGAGCCGCGGTTTCTGCCATCCAGTCAAATGAAAACACTCAATTAGTTAATTCGACCAACGATTTAATACGAACACTGCAGACCAACTAAGCTAACAGGCAAGATAATCAAAAGTTTCTCTTGCAAGGTACCAGGCCAAAAGAGTTTCTGAGTGGAAGTGAGCGTAGTTCAAGAGAAACCAGAGATAGAAATAGAAAGTATAATAGCTACACAGAAGCAGCGCTGATCATAGACGAACCAATTACGACCGTAGAGCGCAACAACCAACACCAGGTGGCAAGAGCAGCGGTGAGTTTTGAGAGAGAAAAATGTTGCCGTTGCGGTCAGCGAAATCTTGCATCTAAGGAATGCAGGAATTGTTTTGAATGTGGGAGTCCGAAATGAAATTGCCCGTATTTAAACAAGAACTAGCTTAGAATGGCAGGGTTTTAATTTCAGCTAGCTGCGTAAAAACTTTGCGTGGCAGAAACATCCCAGTGGAGGCCTTGTTTGCCAAAATTATGACAAAAGACAAACTGATAGTGGCCTTATTTGATAGTGGAAGTACTGTTAATTTTTAAGCGACACACTCTACCAGCAACTGGCAGAACCAAGCCAGATCAGCGTGTGCAATAAAAAAAACAATAGCTGCCAACAATGGAAAAATGCCTGTAAAAGGGTCAAGAGCTATTCAGGTCCAACTTCAAAATTTTACATCTGAGATAACTTTTGAGGTTCTAGTGACCAAAAGTGAGAGCACGCATTGTTTATTGGACATGGAACTTTTATATAATTTTGACTGTATATTAAACCCCAAATAAAACGAACCTTTGCGGGACAATTGGGAAAACATTACAATTGTCTCCATCACAACGAAATAAAAAGAATCTGTTTTTAAATACTGCTGTGGATCACGAATACGTCGTCACTGCGAAAATTTCGTTAAATGCAAAATTGTCGATGAAGAAGGTAACAAAACACAGCAAACAGTAAATATAGTCAAACCCATCGAAGAGTTTGAAGACAAATCACATTTATTAAAAGCTTGTTCGCTGAATGACATGGTTGATGATGTCGTATGAGTTCGAGTTCTGAACTCTACATTAGAACTAAGAAAGTTTACAAAAATGCGAGATTCGCATGTGCGGAAAACATTGAAAAAATTTCAAGAAAAACAACAAAATAACCCTTACAATAATACAAAACATAGAGTCGAATTTGGTTTGGAGAAGCATGGGATGCAAGTTTAATGAGCTTGTTTCGTGACGAAATGACAAAAAGGAGGTTACTTTGAACAAAATTTGAAGTAATATTTTCGAGAAACTCAAATGATATGGGATTTAGCGACCGAATTTATCATAAATTAAAATAAAAAAGGATGCTGTGCCATTCAGACGTACATAAGGCAGCATGAGCTTTGAGAGAAGAAATGCCATAAAAAAATTGTTGAAAACTTGGAACGAGACAACCTAGTCAAACCAACACATTCCGACTGGGCTGCATCATCATTACTTGTACCAAAAAAGATGAAACCTATCGCTTAGTTGCAGACTATCCAGGTATAAACAAACAAATAGAAAAAACACGCTAGCCTTTACCACGAATTAATGAGGCTATTGGCTCACTGGAGTTAAACATGTACTTCTCGAACATATATCTCTTGCCGGGATAATTTCAGATGGTGATCGAGTAAGAGAGTCAGAATTTAACAGCTTTTATAACGCCTCCAGGCCTGTATAAGTGGAAAATACTTCTTATGGGACTATCGTGTGCTCCGGTTGCTTTTCAAAACCACGAGTTTTTTTTATTTTTTTTCAAAAAAATACAGTGTCAATAAGATTCAAAAGCTGCTGAGTTAGAGTGTCAAAAAGTAGTTCGGGTTTCAAACATAATTATTCAAATAATTTGAAAAACAGCAGTTTTTAAATAAAACATTGATGGCGCGGTACTCTTCAAAAACTTACTCACTAATGACATAAAGGGTAAAAACCCATGGTATATCCCTAAAGACTTCGCTACTACTACTACTACTACTACTACTACTACTACTACTACTACTACTACTACTACTACTACTACTACTACTACTACTACTACTACTACTACTACTACTACTACTAAAACGCTGTTACCGGAGCCTTTTACGAGTTCGAATGGTTTTGAAAGTTATGTTACACACTTTGAGCTTTTCTCACAACTTCAGAAGTGGTAAAGAAATAAAACAGTAAACGGCGCCGAAACCAAAATTGATGAACGGCCGCATTATTTTGCGTTAAGGCTACAAAAGTTGGCTATTGATTTCTATCGTACATTTTCGGAGGACACCCGGAAGAGCTATGATGAGACCGTAAAAGCTTTCAGACAACTTTATAATGAGAAAATGTAGTTTTCCGGGGGAGGCTAGCTCGGAGAGTCCAGAAGCCGGTGAAAATTTAACAGTTTCTCTCGGTGATTTGCAAACTTTAGCTATGAAAGCGTACCCTTAGGAGTCTAATGAGATAAGAGAATATCTCATTCTGAGGGGATTGCTCGAAAGCATAGAAAATAGTCATGTCCGACTCGACCTGAGAAAGAACTTGGATGACGCATTTATAATTTTAGACAAAACTATAGAAAGAGCACTACATATTGAACGTCACGAGAGTTGAGGAGGATAATGAGCCGCGGTTTCTGCCATCCAGTCAAATGAAAACACTCAATTAGTTAATTCGACCAACGATTTAATACGAACACTGCAGACCAACTAAGCTAACAGGCAAGATAATCAAAAGTTTCTCTTGCAAGGTGCCAGGCCAAAAGAGTTTCTGAGTGGAAGTGAGCGTAGTTCAAGAGAAACCAGAGATAGAAATAGAAATTATAATAGCTATACAGAAGCAGCGCTGATCATAGACGAAACAATTACGACCGTAGAGCGCAACCACCAACACCAGGTGGCGAGAGCAGCGGTGAGTTTTGAGAGAGAAAAATGTTGCCGTTGCGGTCAGCGAAATCTTGCATCCAAGGAATGCAGGAATTGTTTTGAATGTGGGAGTCCGAAACGAAATTGCCCGTATTTAAACAAGAACTAGCTGAAGATGGGAAGGTTTTAATTTGAGCTAGCTACGTAAAAACTTTGCGTGGCAGAAACATCCCAGTGGAGGCATTGTTTGCCAAATTTATGACTAAAGACAAACTGATAGTGGCCTTAATTGATAGTGGAAAAACTGTTAATTTTTAAGCGACACACTCTACCAGCAACTGGGAGAACCGAGCCAGATCAGTGTTTGCAATAAAAAACAATAGCTGCCAACAATGGAAAAATGCCTGTAAAAGGGTCAAGAGCTATTCAGGTCCTACTTCAAAAATTTACATCTGAGATAACTTTTGAGGTTCTAGTGACCAAAAGTGAGAAAACGCATTGTTTATTGGACATAGAATTTTTATATAACTTTGACTCTACATTAAACCCCATATAAAACAAACTTTTTGCGGGACAATTGGGAAAACATTACAATTGTCCCCATCAAAACGAAATAATAAGAATCTATTTTTAAATACTGCTGTGGATCACGAATTACGTCGTCGCTGCGAAAATTTCGTTAGATGCAAAATTGTCGATGAAGAAGGTAACAAAACACAGAAAACAGAGTTTTAGTCGAACCCATGAAAGAGTTTGAAGACAAATCACATTTATTAAAAGCGAATTCGCTGAATGACATGGTTGATGATGTCGTAAGAGTTCGAGTTCTGATCTCTACATTAGAACTAGGAAAGTTTACAAAAATGCCAGAATCGCATGTGCGGAAAACATTGAAAAAATTTCAAGAAAACAACAAAATAACCCTTACAATAATACAAAACATAGAGTCAAATTTGATTTGAAGAAGCATGGGATGCAAGTTTAATGAGCTTGTTTCGTGACGAAATGACAAAAATGAGGTTACTTTGAACAAAATATGAAGTAATATTTTCGCGAGACACAAATGATATGGGATTTTGCGAACGAATTTATCATAAATTAAAATAAAAAAGGATGCTGTGCCATTCAGACGTACATAGGGCAGCATGAGCTTTGAGAGAAGAAAAGCCATAAAAAAATTGTTGAAAACTCGGAACGAGACCACCTAGTCAAACCAACACATTCTGACTGGGCTGCACCATCATTACTTGTACCAAAAAAGATGAAATCTATCGCTTAGTTGTAGACTATCCAGTTATAAACAAACAAATAGAAAAAACACGCTAGCCTTTACCACGAATTAATGAGGTTATTGACTCACTGGAGGTAAACATGTAGTTCTCGAACATATATCTCTTGCCGAGATAATTTCAGATGGCGATCGAGTAAGAGAGTCAGATTTTAATAGGTTTTATAACGCCTCCAGGCCTGTATAAGAAGAAAATACTCCTTATGGGACTAGCGTCTGCTCCGGTTGCTTTTCAAAACCTAATTGAGTCAATTTTTGTGTATCTGGATGACATAATTGTTTACGGAAGAAATTTGGACGAGCATCTGAAACAATTAGAACTGGTTTTCCAACATTTAGCAGAGAATGGACTAAATATTAAGATCAAAATGCGAATATAGATCAAAATGCGATTTTTTCCAAAAATTTTTTAAGCTTCTTGGGGCACTTTATATCCAAGATTGGAGTCGATGTCAACACCGAGAAATTAAGAGCGGTAGAAAGAATTAAAAAACCATCATCTCTGAAGACATCAAGGCCTTTCTAGGCCTTGTGGGCTTTTATCGAAAAATTTTTACGGGTTTCGGAAAAACTGCAGAAACTTTTTACAGTGTACTGAATAAGTCAAAAAAACTTGGATGGAGTACAGAGTGAAAAAATGCGGTAACCAAGTTAAAAAAAAGCTTTTGGACGCCCCAGTTTAGGATATCCAATCAATAGGGATCCGTAAACATTAACTACGGATGCTTCGTTGAGAGAAAGTTGAGCAATTTTTACCCAAAAGCAAGGAACGGAGGATAGAGTTTTTGCATTTGCCAGCAAAACTTTGAGTAAAAGTCAGCAAAATTATTCAACAACTAAGCGGGAATTTTTTGGTAATCGTTCATTTTACTCAACATTTTAAAAACTGTTTACTTGGTCATCACTTTTTAATTATAACGGACCACCGGGCTCTTGTCTGGATCTATAGTTTTAAATAACCAGACGGTATGGTTGCAAGATGGATGGAGAAGATTGGGCAATTTAATTTTGACATCAAGCATAGAGCAGGCAAAAAAAATCCCACACGCTGACTGTTTTTTGCACATAAACACAGGAGACGGTGAACAAACAGCTTTTGTTAACGCTATTGCGATGGACGCAGAGCAAGACAATTCCGATTATGTTAATAGAGGTTGGCAGTTAGACATACTGCAGAGAGTAAAACTGCGAGATTAGCAGCAAAACGACAAACTACTCATAGAAGTATACGCCTGGGTACTAAACAAAAGCAAGCCCGGAACCACGGCAAATGAAAAATGGAGCATCGAAGGAATTATGGAAATACTGGGTTCAGTATACAAATCTTCGTCTCATAGACGGGATTTTGTATCTTAAACACCAAACAAAACGAAACTGTGATACTATTTACCAAATGCTTCTAGCTGTTGAGTGTCCAACGTGCTTGAGCTGTTGCATGACTCTCCTAGCGCAGGTCACTTTGGGATTGAGAAAACATATCACGGGGCTTGTGAAAAGTTTTATTGGCCGTGCATGAGAAGGGATGTAAGCTACTGGACAGAAAGCTGTTACATGTGCCTGAAAAGGAAAGGCACTAAGCAGAAACATTGGCATTCACTCACAAAATGGAAACCTGGCCATCTATTTTGGCAAATATCTCTTGATATAATGGGTTCACTTCCCGAGTCTCAGGGAAACAAGTACATTTTGCTTATCGGTGATCAATTCAGTATGTGGTACGAAACCGTAGCTTTACCCAATCAAGAGGCAAAAACCGTGTCAAGAGCGTTTGTTGAACACTGGATAGTGAGATTTCGCTGTCCAGAGAAATTACACAGTGACCAAGGGTCGAACTTTATGTCAAAATTTTTTCGTAGTCTTTGCAGTGAACTAGGAATTCAGAGGACATCAACAACGTTCTACCACCCACCAGGGAACCCGATGATTGAAAGAACAAATCGGACAAAAGAAGAATGTCTCTCAAATTACATAGGCCAATATCAACATCAGTGCACCAATTTTCTACCTTTAGCGATGATGGCCTATCGATCATCAATCCATAGTGTAAAAAAATACAGCCCAGCGTATGTGGTACTGGATTTTCCACTGTCACTACCTATAGACTGCATCTATAGCACACCACAGACCGCAATATATGCAGCACCAAGTGACTACGTTTTCACAATGAAACAGAAACTACAAGAAACGCATCAGTTAATGCGAGAGCATATGGATGTCGAACAAGAACACCAGAAAATCTATTTTGATCGCAGTAGGTACGTACCGAGCTATAATGTTGGCGAAGAAATGTTAGCTTTCAACCCAACGGTTAAAAAAGGAAAAACAAGAAAATTCACATTTTTTTATAGAAGACCATACATAATAATTGAAATTATAATTGATTTGAATTTCAAGGTAGAAAATAAAAAGGCGAGGAAAGCTATTAAGGTCCATTATGACCAACTAAAAGAATATAAAACACGAGAAAAACCATTCACGCCTTAGCCTCCGGCAAAACGCAAATCACAATGATTGTATCTGGCATTGCTAGCCATTTTTGCTTCTCCATCACCTTGTATCAAGTTATACGGTTGTGGTTTTGACAATATCGTATCTACGAAGATCTATTCCCTAGATCACAGTACAAACTTTGATAACAAAACTCGAGTATCGAAAACAAAAGAAGAAGGTAGTTTGATATATGCTGAGGTTCAGCCTGAGTTCAAACTAAAATTTTGCAAGTATGAAGTGGCATATACAGAGTCGGCATTTAAAAAAGCAACGTATATGACAATGTCGTTTTTCTCACAGAAAATTCAAGACTACTAAAATTAATAAACCCTTCAAATAAGGGAGTTCATAGAAAGATTTGGCAGTACAAAAATTTTGCGATACAAGGTTTTGGAGATAGGAACTTTAATGTCAACAGGTCAGTAACTGAAACAATTTTACGACAAGCCAAGAAAACCACTTATGTCGAAGAGCATAGTCAAAGCTTCATGACAAAAAACCGGCGCGAAGGCACTATGTATGCAGAGCCTGTAGAGTGGAATCACCTACAGGAGAAAAGTTATTGGAAATGTGGTAATCAATGCAAAAATTTACATCGGAACAATTCGGGGGAAGCTGCTGCAAAGGAACCTATTAAGTTTTAACGTTCCCCTAGGTTTCTCGAAAACTGTTTTCATCAAAAACACATATTTTCAAGAACACTTAGTAAACTATTTTTTTGAAAATTAAGGCGAGCAAATATGTGAAACGATCAAACACTTTAATAAGGAGGACCCTGCAAAAGTTTTTAGTAACAACAAGACCACTTTTATCAGCGGAAAAACTTTACAAAAAAACAAATATGAAATTTTTTGCATTAGAAAACTTAGAGCAGAAAGCAATTAGTTTGTGTGGAGAGCAGGTGAAAAAAACCGGAGTTCCAGTTGTTTTTTATTTCGAGGAAAGTTCAGAACTGAAAAATGGTTAGCTTAAAATAACCATGGAAATATTTAATTCCAGCGTTGTTGACACCTTTTATTTCAAAATTCTCAAAGAGAGGGAATTTTTTAATGAAAATTATAACGCTCAAAAGCGAGATTCAACAACTGAAAATTCAAACAATGAGTGAAGTATCAGAAAACATTGTTAGACCATCAGTAACGCTCTTCGAGAAAGGAACTCACGTTGAGAGTGCAGGATCATTGTTATATGTTCATAAACGTGCCAATATGGTAGCAACAATAACTAAACTTCATTTTTGCACAGAAGAAGAATGTGTGTTAGCAGACTGTCAGAATTTTTCTTTTATTAGATATATGGACACTATTATAAAAATTTTGTATCATAATCACGCAATCGCTGCATGCAATCCGTTGTAACCAAATGTTGTCAAACTAGAATACGGCAGTTTTCAACAATATGGAGAAACGCTGAAGAAATTCAAGCGTGAGATTTATCAGTGGTCAATGAATAGTAACTTAAATGTAAGTGATGAAAACCTGAATCGCTGCCTTTTCTCCACATCAGATGTAAAACAGAGTCAAACTGCTCGAACATTTCGCCATAATAGTAAAGGAATTATCAGTCTGGAAGCATTCCAAGATCCGACTGGAAAATACCGTCATAAAAAATTTTTTCACTGGAACAAGCAGTTACAACAATATCTTTATCTAACAAATGAATAACATTTTTTTCGGAATTTAAGAACCGAAATCTTATACGTTTGGTTAAAAGCGAAGGAAATTGCTGTGTCCGTCCTAACAGTCTACCTCATTTTTCAATTTGTGAATAATTTTCCTAAAATTTTCATCTATTCAGGATTAGTTATAAATGAATGGAGCGTCTTGGCAATAACTATTGCGGAATCTGGACCCAATAACAGGAACACGTACGTATAATCAATTACTCAAATTCAACAACAAAGAGAACAAAAGAAAGTTATTGAATAAAATGAGTCCTTAAAAGGGTTAGTTGTTTGAAAAAAGGAAATAAAAAGAAAGAAAAAGAAA
Source organism: Convolutriloba macropyga (assembly GCF_964194025.1). Taxonomy (NCBI): domain Eukaryota; kingdom Metazoa; phylum Xenacoelomorpha; order Acoela; family Convolutidae; genus Convolutriloba; species Convolutriloba macropyga. The sequence continues at coordinate 29,209,664 of NC_134477.1, forward strand.
AATAAGTTGTCTCGTGTTCGAGACCAAAAAAAAATCTTGAGTACGAGACCAAAAAAAGTATCTTGAGTTCGAGACCAAAAAAAAAGAAACTGGAACGTCTCGAGTTCGAGACCAAAGAAAAGAAATAAAAGAAAAAAAGGAAAAACCCTGAGTTCAAGATTGAAAATAACAAGAAAATTTAGAAGCAAAAAGGGTTTTTTATCCAATATAGCGGGTAACGAGATTCCAAAGATTGGTGGATATGTGTACTACATACCAGAATTGTGGAAAATTATTTCCGAGATTTCCCCGGGATTGTACCGGGTGGAATCTTGTCTGTCGCGGACTTGGAAAATAACTACGCTGGAACATCGGGCACCAGCCAATATTCGGTCGCATGCTCTGCATACTGAAGTGCAACTGCAAAACCAATGCATGCAATTAGAGAAGTTGAAAAGTACTAACTCTTCACTTACAAAAGGCCTCGTCGAACTTCGACAGGAACTGGATAACTATTGCAACAAGACCAAAAAGGCAACAGAAGAAGATTTGGTCAAATGGAACGCCAAGTGTGAGGCATTACAAGATAATTTAAAGACAACAGCAGCCAGAAATGCTGAACAGGAGCAACCCATTGAGGTATTGAAGCAAGAGTTTGCCGATTTGAAAGTTAAAGCTGCTAAGAAGGGCGTTGCCATCAAAAATATGGAGAAAATGAATGACCAATTGAAGTCAGAGCATGAGCAGCTACAACCAGTATATGGCCAACGAATGCCGAAAAAAAATTCTCTCATTGATCGATAAAAGAGTACTCTAAGAAACGAAAAAGCCAAAACAACGGCCACGGAGAAATGTTTAACCGAGATTCGTAACATTATGAACCAGCCTGCAACGCTATACGAGATTTTGTTGATAAAAGTTCTGCTTCAAAAGATCTGATTAAGAAACGCTACAAAATGAGACGCACCCTGATGCTGGTGGAGACGAAGAATTCTTCAAGACCATCAACCGGGCATATCAAATCATGACAAATGATGCGGCACGGGAAGCGTACAAGATATTTGGACTTGACGAGGCAGAAAAAGTTATGAACAACCAAAGCTGATAATTAAAGTGTCCAAATTTTTCGTATAGTAAGACGTTCATATAACAAGATCTGTGAATGAAAAAATTGTTTCATTTTGAGTGAGTGGTGCAATCTATTCTTGTTAAGATGGGGGCAGTGTGAGTGTCACACATGTATAAAACAGATGTACTAAAAACCTTGGCTTTCAAGTTTGCAGATTTAGTTAGACACTTGATTTATTACCTGATTTATGGCTGACACAAGGTTGGTAGGTGTCAGAAAAAAAATAGACCTGTGATTAGACAAAGCTCGAGCTTCGAGCGAAGTCAACGAAAGTGACATATCTTTGTTGATTTTGTTAATTTACCACAATGATAGAACCGATATTGAGTACCGACCAAAACAAATATTGAACACCAAACTTACCATCAGAGCAAATCACTTTAATAAATCTTAATCTAATTAAACCAACTTTTCTTCACCTTAATCTACTTAACAATTTAACTTCTAAATTTGCGTTTTTACCAAGCACCACGTTCAATAAGACAAAGACAGAGTATTGCGCACGTGCGACTACTATAGTGGCGACATAGATTAAATTTAAATAGAAAACCACCAACCTATAATATTGAGCGTTGTACTGATTTCTAAAAGAAATCTATTTTTGTTTGAAAATCAACTTTCGATATGAGTCTGACGTCTTAACATCACGACCCGAAAGAGGAATTTTGAACTGGTGTCGGGATTCGACAAGGAAAAATGCCATCTTCGAACTTTTAAGTGAGTACTCCCTAAAAATTAGAATATCGTAAATCGGTTCATATATGTTTTTTGATAATAAAATAGGGTTCAAAATCAAGCGTATTTGAATTCGGCATAATTTGACTTAAATACACCATTGAACCTGCCTGGTGTTTTCTGCAGTTTTTTAAAAAAAAACAGCAGTTTTTTTTAAAAAAAAAACATTGATTGCGCGACACTCCTCAAAAACGCTGTTACCGCAGCCTCTCACGGGTTCGAATAATTTTGAAAGTTATGTTTCACACTTTGAGCTCTTGTCGCAACTTCAGAAGTGGCAAAGAAAAGAAACAGTAAACGGCGCCGAAATCGAAATTGATGAACGGACGCATTATTTTGCGTTAAGGCTACAAAAGACGTCTATTGATTTTTGTTGTACACTTTTGGAGGACAACAGGAAGAGCTATGATGAGACCGTAAAAGCTTTCAGACTATATTTAATGAAAAAAATGTTTTCCGGTGGAGGCTAGCTAGGAGAGTCCAGCAGCCGGCAAAAACTTAAAAGATTTTTTCTTTGATTTGCAAACTTTAGCTTTGAAAGCGTACCCTCAGGAGTCTAATTAGATAAGAGAACACCTCATTCAGAGGGAATTTCTCAAAGGCATAGAAAATAGTCAGGTGCGACTCGACCTGAGAAAGAACTTGGGTGACGCGGATATGACTTTAGACAAAGCTTTAGAGAGAGCACTACATATTGAAGCAGTCACTCAATCGAACGTTATTGCCATGGGCGCTTCTTTGGTGGTCATTTTGTCACAATTATTGATAAAATCTTTTGAAAAAACCTTGCAGAAAGCAAATGAGGGAAGGGAGAACAAAACTCCTGACTCGAAGTGATTGTGCATCTCTGCAATACCTTGAGTATGCAAATGCTCTCCACAAAAATTTAAATAGTTTAATATGAAAGTATGCTAGAACAATGGCATCCAGGAATGAAAGAGTTGACTCTGCTATCAGTCAAATGCGGCCAATGCATTAAAAGAGAAAGGAGCCAAAGTGTATGATGGTTCTGCGATTGGCTGCAAAAGTTGTCAAGTTTGGTTTCAAGGTACCTGTGCCCACCTCTCCGGGAAAAGCTTTATTGGCTTGGCGGTAAACGCAACTGTGTATGTCTTTGTTCATCTGCACAATGAATGGCAACATTTTCATTTCTTCAAAAACCGAAGCCAAGTTGAATGGTTTACCTGAATCTTTAAGTAACAAGTTTACATCATCAATTGCTGAGTTAGGTCCTAAAATTGTTAACAGTCTATTGCTGACCATTCATACGATGACGTCAAAAAACGGTTAATGACACCTTGCCATCCTACACTGACATTAGTTCAGGTCCTTCACACGTTCAGAACCAAAATCTTGATCTTCAGTTTATTATAAATGGTGTTACTGAATCTGAGTACACATATTTGAAGCAAATCAAGAAGAATGACTCGAAGGATGTCAAAAACATATGACTGCATATGGGGATAGCTTTCAATGGCAGTGTATCAGGTCGCAAACAACATGGCAACTGAACAATTAAAAGCGAAAATGCCGTCCTATACTTATCACAACTTCCAATCCTTCAGAATTGCTTTGCTAGAAGTCACTACCTGCGAACTTTTGGAAAACCTGTGTACCTAAAGAAGTTCCTGACACTACTGAAAGACAGAAGGAGAAAGATGTCCTCGGGAAAACTATTCCATATGATTCATCAGGAAGGAAAAAACTAGACTTTAGGAAAAATATTTTCAAACTTTATTATCAAGGGCGTGATGTTGAAATGAGCAGTAAATAACTAACATTAGCCAACTGCTTGCTTCTCAATAGTCAATCAATTTGCAACTTGTCTAAACGTCAAGAATTAGTTAGGATAATGACAAGATCAACAATTTCCTTAATATATTAATTTTAAATATGGCTCTCTGAAAGCATTTCTGATTCAGAAACTTTGATTGCATCTAATTTCAACGTTGTGGCACGTTCCGTTCCGATTGCAGCAAAGAAGAACACGGGAATGTTATTTTTGTTGCTTCTAATTGCATTAAAACACAAAAAAAGATGTTGAACTATCACAATGTCTTTTTTCCTTTTTTTCTGTTGCTTGTGATCTTCTGGACACCATACCGTTGCTGTAAATAATGATATACAAAACCACATTCGGATCTTCCTGCTACATCGGATTTCTCACTGATTGTCTCATTGAATACCTAGCGACAATAAATTGTTTATTCAGCGACTATTCGCCTAAGACAACTCTTAGTTTTTATGAACTCGGTGATATTAATCTTCCCGGTATCGATTGGTAAACACCTACACCGATTAACTCACAGCAAATTGTTTTTAGGTTTTTTTGACAAATTTAAATTGAATGAATTTGTTAGCGGTTCAAAAGTCACAACACGTTTGATATTATCTTGTCCAATGTGGATCAATTACCTGCAACGATTTGCACTAAACTTTTTCGCTGTCAAAACCCGATCTATTTTTTCTTGTTACTTTGATCTGATTTATCCTAACATTGAATCGGGTTTTTCATGCTCCTCATTCAATGCGCAGGCTTTCAAAATTTAGCTTCTGACTTGTTCAAGTTCTGACGGTTTCAACCATATCAAGACTTTAGACTATCCTGAGCAATGGTATTCTTATCTGCAGGAAAGTTTTATTCAATGTATTAAAACAAAAAGAACTAAGCGATTTAATGCGCCAATATTTTCCTCCTTGCATAAAATGGATCTATTGGGTCAGAAAGAGAATAACCTCCGTAACCTAACAAAAAACTGGACACTCCCACAAAAACAAAAAGAACTTAATAAATCTCTAAACAAGTCGATTGAATTGGACAGGCAAATTTTCATTGAAAAAATCTACCTCTCATGTTCTTCTCACTGTTTTAGGTTGCTTTGAACACTTGGCATTAATAAATTTTTCCTTCCTATATGTCTCGTAGCGCAGTTTCTCTCTCTCTCTCTAGTAGCTCTGATATCGCAAACGATTTCAACCCTTTCTTCGGTTTTTGTTCCATAATTAAGCACGATTAGCCATCATCTTATGAATTTTTGTCAGAGTTGTGTACAGACAACCTATTGTCTTCGAAGACAGAGATAAGAACCTTTTTATTGCGCTGTGATGATTCTAGAATTATGGGTGCTGATAGTATTCCCCCATTCGTTCTTCGTGAGACTATTTTAACTCCAGTAGTTCAACAACTATTTGATTGGGTTACCAAACAATTGCACCTCGCCTTCCTTATGAAATACATCGTAAATTATGCCCTTACATAAAACGGGACCTCTTAATTTGGTAGAAAACTGTGTTCCAATAAAAATTTTATGTAAACCTTCATTGGCAATCGAACGTATTTTGTTTGATTCTATTTATACAAAGGTGAGGTCATTAAATTGCAAACAGCAACACGGGTTCAAATTAAGGAGCATCTCAACTCAAATGTTTGAATACTTAGATAACGTATATAAAATTCAAGACAAAAGCTCTCCTGCACTTTCGGCTTTCAACACATTTTGACATCAGGAAGGCCTTTGGCATTGTTCCTCATCATTTATTGCCGTCAAAACTTCAAGTTTTTGCCTTCTTTCCTTGTTTATTGGTATTTTTTAAGTCTTATCTGTTTGATTACTTACAGTGCGTCAAAGTGAATGGCACTTTCTCTCCGTTTTGGAATGTGACATCTGGTGTACCACAAAGGCTGTCCTCGTACCACTTTTTTTTCTGTCATTTCTCAATGATATTCAAAATGTAATCTTACATGGACTTCATTTTCCGTACGCTGATGATTTAAGTATTCCACATGCTACAAGTCACAACTTATACAAAAAGACCTTAACACCTTACATCAAAGGTCAGTTTTAAACCGCATGAGTATTATTTCGTCTAGATGTAAAATTTTACTTGCCCCTTTTGACTGTTCGCAAGCATTAAAACTTGGTAGAGACAGCACTGGATTATATTGACCATATCGAAGACCTCGGCTTCACCATATTGAGTAATTTGAGCTGGCAACGTCATATTGATACAAAACTAGCTAAATGCAAATATTTTCTGTTTCATTAAGCCAAAGGTTGCTTTCAAGACCTAAGCAAAGAGGAAACTTTTATTGTATCAAAGCATAATCCTCTCCATTCTTCTAAACGGTTGTTCTGTATGGCAGCTTTCATTAACGTTTATGAGCAAGCTCGAGGATTTGCATTCCGATGGAGTTTTCAATGGATTAATTTTGATCGCATTTTCGTTTCTGCACCAGAAGATAGAGTCGGACATTGTGCTGCTTTGGAAAACAAGCCGAGTCATAGTGAAGTACGAAATAGATTTTCAACACAAGTTGACCGACTCTTGGACTGCTTAGCGTGCATAAAACGCAGAAGTTTTGCTCTGAAGATAACTTCTAGTTACAAAACTTACTTATTTTTACATCGATATCTCTTGTTCTTATTTTGTAATGATGATTTTGTAGAAATTGTCGCTTTTAATTTCTCTCGACGCCTCGACTAAATAATTTCTTCAATGTTGTTTCGGAAGTCAGTCTTTCAACACTATTACTACTATTACTACAACTACTACTACTACTACTACTACTACTACTACTACTACTACTACTACTACTACTACTTCTACTGCTATTACAATTCACTTTTGATACACCCAACGGTAATGGGGCTCTTGAGTTTCTAGTTCTGAACATACATATAAACAATGAAAGAAAATTTAGCGGTTTTGGTATCAAAAATCGGGTGATATCAGCCTATTCTTAAATTTCAGTAGCAGTGCAAAGTTAAAACTTAAAAATGAGACTGCAGAGAGTGTAAATAAGATTTTTAATGCAAGAAGTTATTGGCAATCCTTTATGTAGCACTTAGGAAAAATCGGGAGATCTTAACTTAAAATCAGTATCCAAATGAGTGGTCTTCCAGTAATGTTAATGAGACGTTGAATAACATAGTCACACAGAAACAGTTTACAGCCCCCACCCCCGCTTAAAAATGAACCACCTTTCAGAACAATTAACAGTCTCAAAAAACATCAGCTGAAATCGATGTTTCTTCTTCAATACAGAGGAAACCGCTAACGAGACCGCTAACGTTAGAATTGCTCTCGAACAATTAGTGGGACCTGGATTGTATTGCAGTCTGATTCAGTCGGGGGACCAAATTCACTTAAAGGGAAATGAAATGAAGTTAGTGGCTTTTACCACTAAAACCGTGTTGGACGATATGTTCAAAGTTTTTGAACAAAGAACACAAAAAACACGAACTGATTTAAGTTTTTGTTTAAGACAATTACAATTCAGTTGGAGAATATTAAGCTTTCATGAGTGCGGAAACTTTTTCTTGTATTGGCTTCCTTTATCTTGCACCATGGTCAGCGTTGGCAGTAGACCTTGTTGTTCCATTGCTCTATGGTAATATAATAATAACTAATCGCTTAGAGCTTGATCTTTCAATTTCGCAAATTTTAGAGATTTGTTTTTTAATGAAATTCCAGTTTTAACATCTGCTAGTTCACTCTTCAACTGAAGTAATTTCTTCCGGATAGTAATTTCTTGAAAACACTTTTGATACAGTTTTTGCAGACGTTATTTTCACTTCGTCCCCATATTCATGGAAACATCTTGAAACATAGATAAAGTCTAATTTGGTTCTTCGAAAAATTGTTCTCTGTTTTATATATAAAATTTTTTGGTATGCTTTACTCTTCATTTCATTTTTTCGAGAAGATTTTTTAGAAGGTGCATGTGTAACAATGTCATATTCTCCCTTTCTTAGTGAAAATAGTAACAGAAAGTCATGCCTTTCAACACAGAGGCTCAGCGGTAGTATTTCAACTGTTTCAGGTGTCTTTCGATATTTTGATTTCAGCAACCTTTTGTTGCTTGACGTTAGGCGTTCTCGAATTCATGCATTCTCCGTTTGTTAGGTAGCAACTGTTAGGAGGCATAAACCGCCGTGGGTACTACATAACCAGTGTAGGCACTTAATTTAATGTTCCAGTGACACAAGTTTGTTAGATTGCGTTTATCTTGGAAGAGAGTACCTATTTTTTAGCAATTTTCCTTCCAATTCAAATTGTGCAGGACAATAAGACCTAAGAATTTCTGGAAAAAACTGCTTTTAGATCTTTTTGCAAGAATGTGGCTTTAAAATTCAAAATACGTTTTATGTTCGAAACATATGATTACTTTGTATTTGGCTAATTGGTATCATTTTATTCATCTAGAGCCGTTTTCAATGCTTTTAGTGACTTTGTTCACTTGGTTTTGATCAAAGACAATTGTTTTGAGATTATCGGCACAGCCAAAGTTTTTGTTGTTTGGCCTTGCTTCGAACAAATCATTTATAAACAACAAAAAGAGGAGTGGGTCTAGAATTGATCAATGTGGGACTCCACTGGTTACATTCTGGAGAGATGATTTTTTACCATTTATTTGTTTGCTGATACCGGCAAAGAGTTTGTCAATTTTTCCCCAAAAACAATTTATACCATTGTCGTACTATTTCATCTACATTACTTTTTTTATTAATATGGCATAAAAGTCTCGTTTTCACTCTTTTAGTTTAATTTTTCCAGTCATCTATTTTAAAGGCATATCATAGAGAAGAAACTCGTGTACAATTTTGATTGAGTCAATGTCGGTTATGGTTTCACTAAGTTTATGGTCAGAGAAATACTTTTTTATTGATTATTAGATTTGCTTGCAGCCTTTCGTAAATTTCCACACCCCAGAGTTTTGTCTGGTTGGTTACAAAGAACTACATTTAATTAGTTTTTTTTGCAAAATTGCCAATATTATGTTTTTGTAATTTGAAATTAGGTTCATCTCCCTAGGGTTTGCTTGATGAGATTACACATTAAATATACGCGAGAAAGTAGTATCACCTTTTATGTCAACCTGTTTGCATTATTTTTCTTTGGCATAAGTATTCAACTTTCTAAGAGGCAGTTGAAAGTTACCAAATCCCATTGATATGGGCTGGGATTTGAGGCATTGTAAATAATGGAAATCCAGAGCTGGGGATTCTTAGGGAAAAAACTTCAGGACTAAGTAGTCAGAATGATCAATTTTTAGTTAAACATGATCCTGCAGAGTATTGTTTTTAACAGCCATAAGAACCCCTCCGTGTCTTGACTTATGGTGGTTGTTTATTTCAATAAATTTGTTATTTTTAGCTGTTGATATTTGATAAACTTGCTTATTTAAACTGCATTTCATCTTTGATAATTCTTTCTTTCATATAAAAAAAATTGAAGAGATTCGAAAAGGTTAACAACATTTAAAATTCTATTAAAATTTTTGTATTTTTTCTTCATAATATTTAGCGCTTTATGTCACCATTTACATTTTCTGTTTCATCAGTTATAGATTTTCTTTTTAACACTTCTTCAAATATAAATAAATATAAAGATTCCTTAAACGCAATGCCAAAATGAAAAACTGTGGACAATTTGACTCAATTGCAGTATATTCTCAATATTTTTACTTTTCGATGACTATTTGAGGCTCAAGTATTACCTTTTGAAAACTTTTGTTCGCTCTCTACACAATCAGTGCTTCGATTAAGGCAATCGCGTTGACAACAACCTCGACATTCCCATTTTTCGTATGAGCAAACAAAGAGTTTTGTTCAAAAAATTTCGATTTTCCAGCTTTTTTTTCTCTTTTTGGCTTTTTTGATCATATTCCTTCAATCTTAGCAATTTTGAATACTTTGGAGCTGTAGTATTTTTGGTGAGAGAATTTTAAATCTATTCAAACACTCCGAAAATTCAGAAAAGTACAAATATCGAACGCCGCGTAAGCATTCAGTTTATTTATAATCCTCCAACTGTCCCCGAATAGAGGCCAGGAATCAGTTTTCAAAAACATTTTTTGTTCTTTCGAGCATTTTTGTCGTTTTATGTTAATGGCGCCAACAATTGAAATCTTTCATAGCAGTTTCCAGATATCCCGAACGCAATTCAATCATGCTAAGCAATTCAGTTTTCGGTATATCAAAAACGTCAGTTCTGGGTCAAGTTTTTTCTCAATCTTGGATTCGCTCCACGTTTCCATTTTCCAACGTTTTAGTACATTTGCACTGCGAAAACATAGTTCTATTTGAATAGTCGCCACATGATACAGCAGCAGTGCGCGATTCATGAAAATCACCCCTTGGCACAAAACCCTTTCGGGGAAAAGCGACTGTGGAACACCCATTGAGATGGGAAAGATAGAAAGTGCATCTAAAGATGGTAAATTCTGGCCAAAGAATGGATTGAAGTTGACGTTTTACTATATCCACCACACACGCGGTAATCTTGCCATTGGAACTCATAAATGAATTGGAAACAAATACTTAAATTGAGCGCGAATGCCAGCTTCGCAATGCCCAAGTAAAAGAAGTGTGGAGGAACAAATGTTCAAATTTAACAGCTCAGGGAAACCTATGTAAAGAAAGGCAAGGGAAAATTGAGGACCAGAAAGCAGCCTCACTTTCGTTTCTCACTCTGGAAGAAGAAGGGCGCCGCGTGTTCAAAAGGAAAAACTTTAGAAGTAACGTAGATGAAAAGACAAAAAAATTTGTGGGCTGCGAAGGTTAATGCCTTAACCAGACAGAGAAACATCAGTTTCGACGTTAACCAGTCTCTAACCAGAAAACAACCAATGCAATTGTGTGGAAGAACTTTTTGGAAGTCTAAAAAATTTGCAGGCAACCGTGATTTTGGAGATGAAGAAGACTTGTTTGGTAGAGACATATTTTTTGCTGATATGTCAGATGAACAAATTCAACGACATCTACTACGAGAAACAATGAAACAACAAAATGCAATAACAAAATTACATAATGGATTGCTCATTTCAATGCATTCTGTGAATTCACTGTTTCTCGTTGTAGTTTTCGTTGGCTTCCTTCATTTGACATAATACCATTAAATGTGTCAGAACAATTCCGAATCAAGTTCGCATTCTGCTTTAAATCAGTTTGTAAAACAGATGCGGAAAAGTCCAGAGTTTGGAAATGACCAACGTCAACGTCATCGACGAAGAATGTTACTATTTCATCAGAAGAGAATGTTGATACTTCAGGTCTCAAACTATCTCGTGAGGAGATATTCAAGTCCAGTTTGAGTCTTTGTGAAGACTTCTCTTAAAATTATGACGTCCAAAGAAGCAGTTTTAAAGGAAGTGCGGGACGCTGTAATCAAAGATGACGAGGACCAGTACCGCTCAATCAGTCCCTACATTCACAGCTTCTAGAGGGATTCCATGTGAAATCAGGGGGCTTATGTGTTGACAACCAATTGGCAATACTACATGTCCTCAGAGATGCACTATTAGAGTTGCTCCATGCACCACAACACGGTAGTAGTGGAATTATTTCCCTTTCGCATTATGCATGGTGGACGAACATGGACGGCAAAATCGATAACTGTTGCCTCAAATAACAGCAATTCAGTGAAATAGGTAAAAGTTTGAAACCGTAAAACCCAGCATATAAATTGCAACCACATAAGCATTGCGTTGAACCTAATAATAGATCCAAATATTGATTTTGGGGGCCTAATTATAAACGAAGAAAGAGCTGAGGTGTTTTCGGGCATGCATTGACCGCTATTGTAAAAATCCGTTTGCAGAAGTGTTTGAAAAAGCGGGCCGATGTTAATCAGAGTAACTCTGATTTTGAATATGAAATCATATGATTTAAAATTTCATATAGTTTAAAAGTTCTAAGAGGTCAGGTGAACTCAATTAATTATATGAATCTTTTCCCTATCACTTAATAATGCCATTCATCTTACAATGTATTAAACAAATTACAGCGTACTAGGAAAATAACATTTTTGGAACACTAAATAAACTATTAGCTGGTTATCATAGCTAAAAATTTCAATTTGCTGTTTATCAGAAATAGTGATAATAAGTAATTTAGAAAATTAATAAATATCTTTATCAGAACTTTTTATGACTCTTTCACATGATTTAAAATTGTTTTCCGGCATCGTCATCCTGCTGCAGCATCCCAAAACTATTAGCTGGTTATCATAGGTAAAATCTTATACTTGCCGGTTATCATTACTAGTAAAACTTAGTAATTTAAAAAATCAATAAATATTTTAATCAGAGTTTTGTGAGACTATTTCCTATGACATAAAAGCATTAATTACGTCTCTAACAAACGAGTCTTCTTTATCTCCAAAATCACAGTTACTCGCAAATTATTTTTGATTTCCAAAAAGTTTTTCCACAGATTCAAATTTGTTGTTTATTTGTTGCATTATGACTCAAATGCACGAGAATTTCGAAGGTATTCAAAAACACCAATAGCAATAATGTGCAAAATACAGTCTTAAAATACGATCAACGATTGCGCAGCAAATCCAGTCGATTTTACTCTTGTAAAAGAAGGGGAAAACTTTTAGTTGGAGATATAAATTAGGGTACACTAGAACAAGTAACTAGAATGGTAAATTAGAATAAACCAGGAAGCGTTGTGTTTCTTCAACTATGACTTTCATTTCAACAAACTAACGTAAATAAAATCATTCTCCCAAAACAAAACATTCCGCACAAAAAACAGATTCTCAAAAAATTTCCCGGATTGGTAACTTGCATTGGAAAGTCCATAAACGTTGTAGTTCGACGGCAATGTCCAAAACATTTTAACCTTTCTCACCGGAAAAGATGAAGAGTGCCAGTCAATCTACTGTCAAAAGTAAACACCGCTATTCATTTAATCATTTCAAACGGACATATTGAGAGATTGGATAGTTGTTCAGATCCATTTTTTTCACCCATTGTCATAACTGTCAAACGTGATCGATCACTAAAGTTAGCCCTTGACTCCAAAATTTTAAACAAATTTGTACTTAACAACAAATGTCAATTGCCCAATATTGTTCGAATAAATCCTATAATAGCAGATTGACCCATTGGGTTGGCACATTTTTACAATTTCATTTTTTTAATCATATTCCTCGCGCAAAACTGGGAGTTGTCGACTATATTTCACGCCAACCGAATCAAAAAATTAGCCGTGATTAACAAGTACGATAGCGAATTTGTTGTAGCAACAATTTTCCACATTTGTTACGCAATTGCAATCGCATATTTAGATGACACTAATACCTCTTCGATTCAACTAAATTCCGCAAATACCGCCCAAAATCAGAACAATTCCGAACTATTCGCGTTCTGCTTTAAATCAGGCTGCAAAACAGTTGCGGAAAAAGTCCAGAGTGCTGAATTGACCAACGTCAACGTCATCGACGAAGAATGTGACAATTTCATCAGTAGGGAATGTTGATACTTCAGATCTTGAACTATCTCGTGAGGATATTTTCGAGTCCAGTCTGAGTCTTTACGAAAATTTCTCCTAAATTTATGACGTCCAAAGGAGCAGTTTTAAAGGAAGTCCGGGACGCTTTAATCAAAGATGACGAGGACCAGTACCGTTCGGTCAGTCCCTACATTCACAGCTTCTAGAGGGACTTCCATGTGAAATCAGGGTGTTTATGTGTGGACAACCGCTTGGCAATTCCACACGTCGTGATAGATACACTATTTAAGTTGCTCCACGCACCACACCCAGTAGTAGTGGATTTATTTCCCTTTCGCATTGTGCATGGTGGACGAACATGCACCGCAAAATCGATAATTCTTGCCTCAAAAAACATCAATGCACAGAAATTGGTAGGAAATTGGAACCTTAAAAACCAGCATCTAAATTGCAACCACAGAAGCATTGCGTTGAACCTAATAAAAAGTCCAAATAATGATTTTGGGGGCCTTATTATAAACAAAAAAGCGTATAAATATCCGTTTGCAGAAGTGTTTGGAAAAGCGGGCCGATGTTAATCAGAGTAACTCTGATTATGAATATGAAATCATTTGATTTAAAATTTCATATAGTTTAAAGATTCTAAGATGTCAGGTGAACTCAAATAATTATATGAATCATTTCCCTATCACATAATAATGCCATTCATCTTACAATGTATTAAACAAATTACAGCGTATTAGGAATATAACATTTTTGGAACACTAAATAAACTATTAGCTGGTTATCATAGCTAAAAATTTCAATTTGCTGTTTATCAGAAATAGTGATAATAATTAATTTAGAAAATTAATAAATATCTTATCAGAGTTTTGTGGGACTATTTCATATGATTTAAAAACGGTTTTCGGCATCGACATCTTGTTGCAACATCCCAAAACTATTAGCTGGTTATCATATGTAAAAACTTATATTTGCCGGTTATCATAACTAGTGAAAAAAGGTAATTTAGAAAATCAATAAATATATCTATCAGAGTTTTGTGGGACTATTTCATATGATTTAAAACTGGCTATGATAACCAATCAAATTTAAATCATATGAAATAGTACCACAAAACTCTGATGAACATTTTCATTGATTTTCTAAATTACTTATTATTACTAGTTATGATAACCAGCGATTATAGGTTTTTAGCTATGATAACAAGCTAATAGTTAGTATTTATTGTCTTGAACATTGATTAATTTAATTAATACGCTGTTATTTTTTAATACATTGTGAGATGAATTGCATTTTTGTGTGATAGGGAAATAATGCATATAATTATTTGGGTTCACCTGTCCTCTTAGAACTAATAAAATCAGTACTAAATGTATTTGCCCTGGGAATATCATATCTTTTTAATCATATCTTTACAATTTCTCGCTCTCTGTAAGTTTTTTTGTTGACTTGTTCATGCCTGATTTTTCGTCAGACAATCACTAATTTCGTTTGCATCATCGTGATATGTCGCGCAAATCCATTTTGCTCAGCAATTCATTTTTCGGTAGATCAGAAACGTCAATACTAGCTCAATTTATTTTAATCTTGGATTGGCACCGCGTTTCCGCTTTCCAGAAATTTAGAAATCTCGCACTGCGAAAACAGTTCAATTTCAATAGTCACTGCAGAGGTCTTTTAAAAGAACTGTAACCCTAGACATGAAACTATTCCATGTTATGCAGCGCTTAAGGAGAATATGGAGCATATTTTTTGAAAAAATAACACAGTTGATAATGATAGTTTTTGAACTTTCACTTTAGTTACTGAAGTATTATGTCTTTAAACGGACAATTCGTTGGAAAAAGATTGGTTTCGCTTTCAGATTGTGCAATTGTTTTATGGCTTTTTTTAATTTTACATGTTCTGGAATTCTTAGCGGCTTTCACTACTTTTTTTTCTTTTTTTTCTAAATAAATTTTGTGATTCATGTACTGTTAGTGAGAACATTTTAATATAGCATATTTCGAAAAATGCGTTCCTTGAAAAAATATGAAGCGTTATGTTGTAAAATTTTAAAGGAGAACATATTTTTTTATTACATAAATACTCTATAAATACTCTATAACACTTTGATATATGAGTGGATAACGATGAGGGGGCGATGGGATGGGGTGTAAACTGACAGGAGACGGACTGCAGCAATTGGGTCGCATTGATAGAGAAAGTTCGAGAAATTCTGTGAGTTTCAGTTCAGCTCATTTCCGCTAGTTTATTGTAGGCCCAAAAATGTAAGAAGCCCTTCCTTGAAATCCCCCAATGACGGCCTATTGAGCACTATAACATATTATTTGTCAGATGAAAATATCTACCCATTACGGTTGCATTGGATTATTCTGAGGAGAGAGACTTGAACCAAAACAAAAGGCACCAAGGTTTTAATATACAAAAATGGCCTCCAATTTCCATGCCACATTTAAACGACCGTCTACTTAAAATCTAATATTTTTCTCTGCTTCAGTCGAGGTAATTAAGTTCAAGGGTACTGCATGCAAATCCACGGCTGATCAGGACACATTATGTTCTTTTTGAACCAATCAAAAGTCATTTCTTTATCGATTGCGTCACTTCTGAATACAAAGAGATCTCCAGTTGGATTTGGTGGTAATGCAATGCTTCTGTTGGGAAATCCTCCTTCCAATTTGACAATGTTACCATCACCAAAACCGATGCGTTCTATTATATTCAAGCATTTCAGCCAGTCATACCGAAGCTGAAACAGGAATTAACTCATCACAAATATAACATGATTGAGTTCCCCCGTTCATTTTTAGGTAATTATCAACGCTAAAGGGGCAAATGGAGCGCTCATAAATCACAGACGAGGTCCATATAGTCAAACACTGCATGCACTGACTATCGACTGATCATGAACGAGTCATGACAGGGTATTGTCTCATCAGAAACGAGATTTCGGCGAATCATGGCTTATTTTTCGATGTCTGACTTTGTTCAGTCCTTATGGAACTTCCCAGGTTGAGGTCCAGACCCAAATTGAGTTATGATCAGACCCAGTCGAGCGCACACCCGTGTGTTCCCAGACCGAAATTACAGGGTCTTTTCGGAAGTTCGAGCGCACTACGGTCTGGACCATGGTCTGGAGATGGTCTGATCAGAGGTCATTTTGGTCTGAAAAGTCTGATCATAGGCAGATTCGAGCGCACTTGGTTCTGATCAGAGGCGACTTCGAGCGCAATTTGGTCTGATCATAACCTCTTCGAGCGCACTTTTGTCTGATCAGAGGTGACTTCGAGCGCAATTATGTCTGATCATAACCTCTTCGAGCGCACTTTTGTCCGATCAGAGGCGACTTCGAGCGCAATTGGGTTTGATCATAGCCTCATCGAGCGCACTTGGGTCTGATCAGAAATGCTTTTGAACGCAATTGGGTCTGATCAGGGACCATTTCGAGCGCATTTTTTCCATTTTTTTGTTTTTTTTAATGAGAGATGTTGGCTCTGCCAGGAGGCAGCCATAATGCAGCGTTCTGATCAGAGACTCATCTAAAGTCCGATAGCTCTGATCAGAAAACAGGAGTCCAGCCGATAACAGAGGCCGGTCTCCTTCAGAAAAAACTTTGATCAACTGAGACCACGATGTTTCTTATGGACAGCTGTCTAAACTCATCCATTGAGTCAGAAATATACACTAAAAGGTACACTAAATAAAATTTGTTCTCAACAGTTGGGTTTCGTTTTCTTTGTCAATACTTTTATAATTGATTTTTCCTTAGATGAATTAAATACTGCAAACATAAGTTTTTTTGAAAAGAATATATTATAGCAAAATTAGAAGATTTTTTCATAAGTAAAATCTTTCTCCTATCAGACTATTTCGAGCGCACTTGGGTCGGATCAGAGGCAATTTCGAGCGCAATTGGGTCTGTTTATAGGCGCATTCGAGCGCAATTGGGTCTGATCATAACCTTTTCGAGCGCACTTGGGTCGGATCAGAGGCAATTTCGAGAGCAATTGGGTCTGTTCATAGGCGGATTCGAGCGCAATTGGGTCTGATCATAATCTTTTCGAGCGCACTTGGGTCTGATGAGAGGCGACTTCAAGCGCAATTGAGTCTGATCAGAAGCGACTTCAAGCGCACTTGGGTCTGATCAGAGGTCTAAGATTTTTATTCAAACTCATCGCAAATCTTTTATTTTATAGCTAATTTTGCAGCAAAATCTCAACCAACGTGTGTGTAAGTTTTGTGTGTGCGTTTATGGGTTAACCGGTTTGTCTGTGTCTGTTTGTCTGTGTCTGTGTGTGTCTGTGTGTGTGTGTGTGTGTGTGTGTGTGTGCGTGCGTGAGTGTGTGTGTGTTGTGGATAGGGGTCAAGCGATGGGGTTAGGTTGAGAAGAAGGCTGATGAGAGGGGAAGTCAACTCGATAGGGGGAGGAGAGTGGGCAATTTAAGTGTTGTGGTTAAAGGACGGGAGGGCTGACGATGGCGATTTTGAATGTTTTTGATCAGAGTGGTCAGCTCGGGAGATGGTCTCGACTGAGTCTGATCAGAGTCTACTTGGGTCTGAAATTGGGTCTGATCATAGTCTGATTAAGGTCTGGGCAATGGTCTGAATTTGAGTCTGGACCATTGTCTGGAGATGGTCTGATCAGAACTCCTTCTGTCTGGAAAGTCTGATCAGAACTCATTCAGTCTAGAAAGTCTGATCAGAGTTAATTTCGGTCTGGAAAGTCTGATCAGAGATAGTTTCGGTCTGGAAAGTCTGATCAGAGATAATTTTGGTCTGGAAAGTCTGATGAGAAGCAAATTTGGGTCTGGACCTCAACCTGGGTTATAATCAATCATTTTTTAAGCAAGTAAAGTCCAAATATAACCAGAAAGTTGAATAATAAAACGCTCCTTGCTTTCGAAGGGAAGTAATGAACCGCATCGCAAAGTTTGAACAAAATTTTTATTGATTTTAATTAATGATAAGATTAAAAGTGCCCTAGTAATTTGAAAATTAGCTTACTAGCTGGATGAATCGTTCTCAGAAACTAACATGTCTCAATTTGTTTTCCTTCCAGACGTTTTGGAGTTTTGGAAGCCTTGTGAACAGGACAATCAATGAACACAAAATTTTTTTGTTTTGGTTTGCACATTAGAGAAAAAAAACATTTTTTTAAACACTTTTAGGGTTGAATTTTTTCGAAATTAAAGTTGAAGTACATTGTAAATTTTTTTAGTGAATCTACTAGTACCAGGGGTGTCAGAGCTCAAAAGGAGAAAATTTAAATCAGCAATGAATGCGATAGAATTATGAACCTCGGCGATAAAATCGGTGGCCATAAAAGTTCCATATTTTTCAGGTTTCATTTAACGTTGACTAGACGTTGATCTTAGATATCTATAGCGCTTAACATTTAGGGTTTATTTTTCAAATGTATGTGTTAATTTTGGCATAGGTAATATTAAATTACCACCGAAATTTTAGTGGTGAGCTCACATAATTGAGCGTTCAATATAGTGCATAAAACGTGCAATTCTAATAGCCAATAAGGACATTTGGCGAAACGGTCCGTGTTCCAACTCTAATGCTCTAATTCTAGGGTTTTGTGGTCAAATTATTAGGACAGAGGTGATGATCGTGGAGGTATAAAATTCCTTGTATATTTTTGCAAAGAACGCGTTCAAAGCGTTGGAACTATTTAAGATTAACGGTAACTTTCTACCAGAAAATGGCCTTGTAACCAACGCATTTCAATGGATTCAGCATAGTTTTTTAAAAAAAATTTAAAGTTGAAAATTTGATTTTTTGAACGCTAATCATTACTTATGTTGCTTGCTTTTCGGTACAAAGATGAGAAAAAAAAGAAACTAAGTCTTACGTGTTTTATTCAATTCACGAAAAATGGAGGACATCAAAATGTCATTTAGTCTGCAGCTGTCCCATTTTGAAACGGACCGCTAACAATAAGATACAGTTGGTCAAATATAATGCAATCTCCTAGAAAATTTAACCGAAGGTTTCAATTTTTGAATATCTGAATAGAATAGAAAGAAATATGCAAATTCAAAAAGCTGTCTGGTTAACATTAAATGCAATCAAGTTATTAAATAAAGCAGCCCAGGTTTTGGTCCAGACCCAAATTGAGCTATGATCAGACCCAATCGAGCGCACACCCCTGTGTTCCCAGACCGAAATTACAGGGTCTGGAAAGCGGTTCGAGCGCAGAATAGTCTGGACCATGGTCTGATTTCGGTCTGATCAGAGGTCAATTCGGTCTGGACGGTCTGATCATAGTCTTCTTAGTCTGGACCATGGTCTGGGTTCGGTCTGATCAGAGGTCAATTCGGTCTAGAAGGTCTGATCACAGTCTTTATAGTCTGTACCATGGTCTGGGTTCGGTCTGATCAGAGGTCAATTCGGTCTGGAAGGTCTGATTTCAGTGCATTATTTTTTCAATTTTTTTTTGTTTTTTTTATTGTGGGATGTTGGCTCTGCCAAGAGGCAACAATAAAGCAGCGTTCCGATCAGAGACTCATCTAAAGTCCGATGACTCTGACGAGAAACAAGGAGTCCGGCTGATAGCAAATGCCGGTCCCCTCAAGAGGAAATTTTGATTAACTGAAGACCACAACGTTTCTTGTGGAAAGCTGTCTAAGTTCATCCATTGAGTCAGAAATATGAACTAAAGGGTATGGTAAATAAAATTTTTTTCTCAACAGTTAGGTTTCGTTTTCATTAGCAATATTTTCAGAAATGGTTTTTCCTTAGATGATTTTAATACTGCAAACACCAGGTTTTATGAAATGAATATATTATAGCAAAATTAAGAGATTTGTTCATAATTAAAATCTTTCTCTGATCAGACTATTTGGAGCGCACTTGAGTCTGATCATAGTCTGATTAAGGTCTGGGCAATGGTCTGAAATTGAGTCTGGACCATGGTCTGAAGATGGTCTGATCATAGTCTGTTTATAGTCTGGACAATGGTCTGAACTTGGGTCTGATCATAAGCGCACTATAGTCTGGACAGTGGTCTGGGTTCGGTCTGATCAGAGGTCATTTTGGTCTGAAAAGTCTGATCAGAGATCATTTTGGTATCGAAGGTCTGATCAGAGGTAATTTCGGTCTGGAAAGTCTGATCAGAGGTCATTTCAGTCTGCTTAGTCTAATCATAGCTCAATTTGGGTCTGGACCTAAACCTGGGAGGATAATTATTTCGATCTATAAACATAAAGTTCTGTTTTTTTTGCAATATTAAATAAAACACTTAAATAATAGAAAAATCGTTTGTTGTGTGAAACTAATTTGTGTTTCTTAAGTATCTGTTTGTGCTTCTTAAGTATTTTTAGAGGTTTATTTTTAAATGCTAATTGCACACTTCACATTTGTTAAACAAATTTTATTATTGAACTATTTTTTTGTTCAATTATTTTATTTTATTTTTTTATTGTTTCTATTCTATGACCGCCCTATTTGAGAAATCGGTTTACAAAAGAGACCATGGCTTACAACTATTGGGTATTTTAAAATTCTGTGCCCATTTTGATTGCCAAAATTACGTTGCAAATTGTGCACTTTCCAATTTTGAGGAGCTCTGGCTTCTTTTGTGTACAGCAGTGACAATACATTGTCGCGTACTTTTCCTATGTACGTCAGTATTCGGCAGATGCTTTGACCGTGGTGAACATTGACAAGAAATTAAGAATTTCGTCTCCGAGAAATAACAACCGTACTGAAGGATCACTTGCTCATTATCGACGATTTTGAGAACTGAGTTTTTGACAACATTCTTCAATTAGCAGAACACTTTAGTATTCAAGTTTATTTAATAAAAAACTTGAGACTGAATCCAAAGACTTAATTACTCCTGTGAGCCAGTTTAGTTTAATTGGGATATTATTGATTATGTTGAGGTTTTCAACGTACCCTGACAGTGTTCAATCTTCTGTATGTACTACTCGTCAAATCTGTCATTCTGGCCACGTACTGATCGGGCGACAGACCAAATGGTTGTCCATATGACATATACGTCTTGATTTGTGAATAACAGCAACCTGAAATCAGAAGCAGTGATATGAGGAACTTTTGATTTCCACTCGAGTTAGTGATCAGTAATCAGGTTTCACTGACCAATATTCATATCCAAAACTCATCCAAATAATATTTGCCGTGATAAAGAGCTTGAATTAAACGCACAGAAAATCAAATTTTCAACCTTGCCAGAAAATATCTGCATAAACATTTGAAGATTAAAAACAGTCGTAAGCTTTTGTTAGATTTGAGTCCCCGCTCAAAAGCAAATAAATACCAGCTCACCCCAGGGCGAGGTCCACAGTCCAAAATCCCTCTGATCGCAACATTTAAAGTCGAGACCCAATTGAGATCGAAACCCCTTGTCCCATTTTTGGGTCTGAACAATCCGGTCCGCGGCTCAAGTTAGTCTGATCAGTGCGATATTGGGTCATGGACCTCAGCCTGGGAAATTGCCCTCAAATCTGCCTTAAAAAGCACATAGCGCTGCACCACCGCACCATCTGCCACAAAATTTTGCCTGCACAATCAGCGCTTATTTTTACCAGAAATCTCCTAAACAAACTGTGGATCAACAAAATTAACCTACGGCTATCAGAACTCTAAGTACTTAAAGAGAAAGTTACAATTCGTAAAACATAAACCCGTTTTTGTTTGAGAACAGAAAACATGCTTCAAGAACCCGACAAAACGGTAAAATTGATTGCGCGCTGCAAATTTGTTCCCTTTTCTGTACATAGTCTATCTGATCCTAGTCAAAAATTCAGTGTGTTTCTATCCTTCGTCAGTAACGAGAGACGATAAATAATATATATGAAAAAAATCAGTCAAACACGGAAACGCGTTTCTTTTCCATTTGTACCCCCTCCCAACCTACTGGGTGCATATAATTTGCAACCACCAAGAGTTCGTGCCATATACTTACATAATGGAGTATGGAAGTGCTGTGTAACTGAGGCGGTGCCAATATTGTACGAGGGATCCAAATAAAACTGTGATATTCAAATTAAATTATTACTTCACAACATCGTAAATTCTTTGTTCTATGAGTTTTGAAAACTGAACGGATTTCTAAATGATGTTTCGGGAAAACTTTTCTCATCATATTTTAAAAAACCCAGTGTTCAAACACATATCAAACAAGAAAACTCGTTAATGTGCGTTTGCCCATGATGTTCGGAACCTGCCCATCCACCTTTTGATTTATTAGTCTACCAAATGAGGAAGAGAAAGAATTGGTTCAAAAACTCTCATATCTTTAAGCAAAGAATTAAGTGAAAAGATAAAGCTGGATTAGAGAGCCGATGAGACTTGCCAGCAATGAGAGTACTGGACGCGACACAACCAAAAACAAATACTAGCAAACATTAATTCCGACCAAAACTCGATGAATTTATTTAAAAACAGAGAATATCAAAATGAAGAAGGAATCTGATAAAACCCGATCTAAACAAATCAACCTGTACTTCATTAAGTAATCATTGGATAAGATATAAAACCTCTCAATAATGCGACTTGGTAACAGGTCGAAAATAAAGAGCCAAAAGG
Source organism: Convolutriloba macropyga (assembly GCF_964194025.1). Taxonomy (NCBI): domain Eukaryota; kingdom Metazoa; phylum Xenacoelomorpha; order Acoela; family Convolutidae; genus Convolutriloba; species Convolutriloba macropyga. Next base: position 29,232,320 of record NC_134477.1, read on the forward strand.
ACAAAGTTCAAAAACACAATTCTCATATTTTGAAAACAACCAATTTCAAATTGATTAAAACCACTTCGCCTCAACTCTGCTCATAAGGGAGGCTAATTTATGCGTGAAGCAATTGATACTTGTCGTTATCCGTAATATGTTGAAAGATTGCAAAACTAACATTGCCAATTTGGTCAAACTATTAATGTCATAATCTGGAAATGAAATAGAAAACTCAGAATGAGCGAATATCCAAAAATCAAATTTTTTTTAATAGAAGCAGGTAGCAACAAAGAAATAATTGGTCAAAACTAGAACTAAAATAAAGATAAGATCTTGGTTTACTAGAAAGAGTATGCAACCTATCGTTACAGACACCAAGCTACCAAATTGAAAGAAATAATATAGAAGTGACAAAGCTCGAGAATCGACTGATCTTTTTCAACGAAAAATTTTCGACAATTCCAACAAACCATACGCTTTAAACTTTAAAAAAACATATCAATTTGCAACTGCTCAGGAACCCAGTTGCGCTTGTTATTTTTGCAGCCAAATCATAGGACGACAAAAAACAGAAAATGCGGATAAATTAGAAAATTCACAAACATTATATCGAAGCCACAGTGTTAAAGCCATTATATCGATAATACATTAAAAAACCATTAAAAACTTCAAACCGACGAAAGCGATTAAAGTATAGTCTTTTTAAATTATAATTAGGATTTCTAGGTAAAGCGTCTTTTTGGGAAAGACAACAAAAGGAACCACAAATACGGACCAGTATCGGAAACACAAATTCTTATGAAAACTCATTTCTAAGCTCTATAGAATTTAGTCAAAATCAAACACATCGCAGAAAAAATGTTGAGAGCAACAGAAAATTAATTAGTTATGTCAATATTGAGACTTAGTTACTTGTTGAAGACAAAGATAACAAAAAATGGGAATAACAAAACTGTTTTCTCAAAGAAAAAAATTGAAAGTCTTAAGCCGTTAACTATAAACTGAAAATTAGGAAAAAGATTCAATTAAGGAATCGTGGACGCCTTCAAAGCCTTTGATTGTCATAAATATACCAAACGACAACTATTAGAAACAAATTTAGAAGCAAAAACAAAAAAAGTCTTAATAAAGTTTGTGAGAGTACGGATTCGCTGCTGTTAAAACTATAGGCTATACTCTAAAAATGGTTTTAACTGTCTTTGAGGAAATGCGCAAAAGAACCTGTATAAAGACTTCTGTATAAAGACTTCATTGAAGTCTTTATACAGGTTCTTTTGCGCATTTCCTCAAAGACAGTTAAAACCATTTTTAGAGTGATAACTTAGAAAAGAGAACAAACAACAACCCCAGATAAAGGAAAATATGTAAATATTGGAAACAAAAAACTTTTTTCTTAAAAAAAATAATTTAAGTCATTAAAATTTTTAGCTCAAATCTAAAATCAGTTATAGACTTATTTAAACGTCTACAAAAACAGTTAGTGTTTTTTTAAGAGGTATATGCCGTATGAAAAAAAAGAATCACAATTACAGGCAAAGACACAAATCTAAGAAGCTTTGAGAGAACGGCTTTGCAGTCGTTAAAACTAACAGCTATTCACGGAAGTCGTTAAAAATGTTTATTTTGCGCATTTTTTCACAGAAAATCGGAGCTGTAATTATTATGGTTAGTTGAAAAGGGGAAAAGCGACCTCACATACAGGAAAACATGCAATAATTCCCAAAATTTTCATTAAATTTCGTAGTAAGTAAGACAAAAAACGTTACTTGAAAATATAACCAACGTAACGAGTATTTTTCCTCGGCTTGGAATAAATTTGACCCTGTTTAAGTTGAGACTAAGCTACATGTGGACAGAAAGAAGATTAAAACTTGACAAATTTCAAAACTCCACTAATGTTCTCGTAAAACAAATACATTCAAAGTCATAAGAGGCATTTGATAATAGCTGAAGGCATTGTATAGGCTCACCTGCAGCTCTTTATAAAGCCATTGGAGCCTTTATTTATTAAAACGTAATCATGGGGCTCAAAAAGGTATTACAAATGAATCCAAAACAAAAGGAAATCATTTAAAATTTACGAAAATACATTTTCAAAGCCATAAAAACTATGAGCTTTTCTCTGAAGACAAACTATATTTTCAAATGGCCTTATTTTGTTGTAAATAAATTTGATAGTCATTGATTGGGCCCTGGTTTGAGATAATTCATGTCAGTAATCAACATAAAAAAACAAACATGCGAAAAAAAAATTTGAAAAAGACCACGCCCTAATATAATCCGAATATTTATTGATTGTGTGATTCCACGATGAGTTGTCCCCTAGTCCTGATTTTTCTCAGAGTCCAATGAAAACAATAATTAGTCCATAATTTTGCGAAAGAAATTGATCAATTATTCAATGAAATATTTCAATAAACCTCTAATAAATAAACCACCCTTTGTATATTTTTTACGTTTAATTTTCAAAACCCGGCAAAAATTGAATTCCAGAAAACTCTAACAGGAAGCAAACGTACAACTGTGTTTTTAGTAGTTTTTAAAGATGGTGGCAGCAGTTATTAGGTCTCTACTTCCTGCAAACTTAAACGAAGTAGGAAAAAAAAGCTTATTTGAAGCCTTGTTTGAGTTAAAAAAAAGTCTCAAATTCGAAAAATTTAGCACAAATATTAACCAAAAAGCTTTATTAAAACAAATTGGCGAGCCTTCTCCACCCTTAACCGTAAAACCAATAACATTGTTTTTATAAATTTTAACGAGTTTTAGCAAAATTAACAAAATTTGTTCAAAATTAAGGAAAATGTGAATAAAAACAACGGAATTCACTCTATTTTTCTCAAAAGTTTAAACCTCGATAACTCCCCGTAAAAAACGAAAATCAGAAAAATCTTTTTAATTCTATATTCTACGCTGGAGGAGCTTTCTAATGATACCAGTCTCAACTGTCTACGATGAATATATCGATCGGCCAAAATTGTCTGAACAAAAAAAAACCCATTTGAGTATAGAGTTCCTCCCCCCACATGTGGGTCGGAACAATAAAAATTAATGTTGAGCACCGGTATTGGATAAGAGAAGGATGCTGGGTATTGTGCTTTGACACGTGCTGTTCCGACTTTTTAGCTAAATCCGAATTCTCCCGACTTCTTAAGCTTAAATGCGCAAAAGGATGCAGAGATAAGAAATTTGCAAATTATAAAGAACAGTTAATATTTTGCACCTTAAAACTTGATTGATTTTAAAAGATTGACAACCATTGATACCAGTGGTGTTAGTTCCAGAGAAGTTGCTTTTTCATCTCACTAGGAAGGACAAAATTGAACTGATTAAAACGATTTCTCTACAATTTCTCATTAGAAAGCTAATTTATCAAGGAAAAATTTTACATGCACAAATATACTTGCAGTCCAAAGAATACAATTAACTAATGACCTGACAAATAAAATTTTCACTCAGCTATATCAAACAAAGGGCCAAGACACCCCTGGCTCTATATTCTATAAAATTAAACAAAAAATCTACAAACAATTGGAAAATTTTGTTATCCAAGATCCAGTGTTTAGAGGAACAAATATAATTTTAACACTTTATAAAAATACTGACCCTAAACCTTCTAAGAATCAGTACACAATACAACAAACTAATGCAACTAAGTGGCAGACAAAGAAAAGATGGCAAATAAGAAAATGGAAGAAATCGGAAATTTTGAAAATCAGGTGAGTCAAAGTAAAATGAATACACAAAAATATAGGGACTCCTAAATAAAAAAAACCTTAGAAGTTGTAAAATGTCTTTTAGCAGTTCTAGTGGTTAAAAAAGAAAACAGAACAACAAAAGAAGGCAAGATAAGTAATTTGATTGAAAAAAACGTTATCTCATTCAATGAAAAAGTTAGCTAAAACTTGAAAAAAAAATGTCTAAAATCACGCCACACTAAAAGGCCAACTGGAAAACTGTATTTTTTGGAAGTGAGCGACAAGACAACAAGAAAAACAACAAAAATGTACGAATGACAAATCAATTTTCAATATTTAAAAGAAGTGTCAAAATAAAAAAAATGGACTCCGAAGAAATCAAGCACCTAATTAGATGCAATTTTTCTCATTAGCAAAACATTTTGACCTTTACTAGTCTAAGATTCACCTAAAAATATTAGCTGCGCAATGAAAGAACTTTTTTACAATTAAATTAGGAATCGTTAGCAAACAGAGAAACTTGACACTGTTGGGGTTACTGGACAAGAATATAAGTACAACAAAAGACATAAAAACTCAAAATATCACCAATAGCTTAAAAAACAGCGAATAATTCATAAAAAACATTGGCTGTGGCCTGAACTGATTAAATTGATTCATTAAAGCATCCTTAGCAAATGATGGGACCTGTAATTTAAGAAGTTAAGAGATAATACATTAAAATGACATAAAAACTCGCAAAACTCAAAAAATTGACAGTTTTTCTTGAAAAGAAGCAATGTCATGGACAAAGAAGCCAAATCCCTCAAACTAAAAAAACTAATAGTAATCGAAGTAAATTCTATTAACATTAAATGAGAGTTGTCCCTAATGCGATTACTTGGTAAGAAAATTTTTATCTCGTTGACAGCTAAAGGAAAATGTCATAAAGGAGACTGAAAAATAACTCAACAAAAATACAACCAATTTTCGCAAAAACTATTTAAGTGGCTCATATCCTTCGAACATTAACAGTTTGATACTCACCGAAAAGTTAGCTACGCAACGACAGATTTCTTTGAAAAGTGAAAAGTAAAGCAAACACAAGAAAAACTCAAAAATTCTCCAACATTTATTAAAAGTGAACAACTTTTAATTGATAGAAAGCTTTAGCTATGATTTGAAACGGTTAACTTGATTGATTTTAAGTATCCTTTGCATCTGATATGCCTTGTCACTAGTGCGCCTTAGCAACTGATGTGACTTGTCAACAAAACGTGTCAAAGATGAGAAGGAATAATAACCAATAAAACTACAACCAATGTTTTCAAAAACCAAAGAACCACCTCATACTGTTTGAACATCAACAGAATGAAAGTCACAGAAAACATTAGTTTCACAATAAAAGAAGTTCTTAAATAAAATAAATATTTCTTAGCAACCGTCACGATTGGTCATTATTGGAATTAGTTAAAAAGACTATAAATAAAGCAAATATACGAAAACTCAAAAATTCATTACTTTATTTGAACAACGAACAGAGTACAATTCAAAAAAGCCTTAGCTGTGACGTGAAACGACTAGCTTGAAATAAGACAACAAGGTGACAACAGAAGGTCGCCAAAACTAAAAAACAAAAGAAAGAATTTATTTAAAAAAAATAATGTCAAATTCATTGAAATCAATAACTTTGAAAATACGAAAACACAGGAAAATTCAACCCAATTAAGATTAGAGACATTAGCATTATTTGAGACATGTCTCAAAGGCATTAAACGATGGAACAGCAAAAAGTGTTCCTCATTAGCAGCTAATAAGACCTGTCATAAATGAGACTGAATAATGCGATTACCAAAAACCTAACAATTTAACCCTACACAAAAACTAGAAAAAACCGGTTCATACCGTTTGAGCCTGAATAGTATAAAAGTCAGCGAAAACATTACCCTATAAATGAAGACTTTTTCCAAATTAATAAATATGCATTAGCAGCGAAGAATTCCTGTGAATATTGGCAATAATTGATAGGACAATAAGTACAACAATTAAATACAAAAATTAAAAAATTCACTTATAGTTTATAACAACCAATAGCGTGTAATTAACAGAGAAATAGTTATAACCTGAACCGATTAACTTGATTGATTGGAGCACCATTAGAAACTGATGCAACTGTTCATTGAAAAATTGCGAAATAACAAAAAAGTGACAATAAAAGATTGGTAACAACTTGACAGTAATTTTTTTCAAAAGTTATTATCAAGGTCAAAGAAATCAATAGCTTAAAACTGAAAAAAATCAATTCGATCATTATTTCCCTGAAGATTATATGAAACCTGCCCCTAATATAACAAACCAATACAACATAAAGTTTAACGCATTCGCAACCAATGAAACCTGTCAAAAATGAGACTGAATGAGAAGACAAACAAGAATACGACAAACTTTTGCAAGTTATGACGAACTGGCGCATACTTTTTGAAAATTACCAGTATAAATTTCATCCTTAGCACGCAATGAAAATTTATTTTTCAATAAAACAAATTTTCATCGGCCACTCAAGAATCCTGTCACCATTGGGATTAAGTAACAAGAAAATAAGTACAACAAAAACATAAAAAACAAAGAAAACTAACGCCTTTCAAAAAGAACAGCGTATAATCCATAGAAGGCATTGGCCGTTACTTTAAACGATTACCTTGTTTGATTAAAGCTTCCTTAGCAACTGATATTACCTTTCATTAATGAAATTAGAAATCAGACAACAGGGCGACAAAAAAGAATCGAACCTAAAAACGTCGAAAGCATTTACTAAGAAAAATAGTGTCAAAGTTAAAGATATCAATAGAATTGGACTGAAAAGACAATATTGATCAAATTACTTACTATTAGGTTTATATGAGACCTATCCCTATTGCGATTAAAGGATAAAGAGACCAAAAGTTCAACAGATAAACGCAAAACACAAAATAAATAAAAAGTTTTTGAGAACAAATAATGGCAGAGTCATTAAAATCACTAGCTATAGACTCACACCAATAATTAGGCTCATTTTTTCACACTTAGCAATAAACATGAGCTGTCGATATTGAATATTGAGCTGTCAATAAGATGAGCTGTCAATAACAAGAGCTGTCAAATAACATGAGCTGTCAATAACGTGTAAAATTTGAAAAAGCGGACAAGATTCAAATATTCTTTAAAGTTTTGCAACTATAAAAAGCGCCAATGTAAAAAAAACTTAAGCTGACAATTGAACACGCAATTGTAGTTAGGCGCAGTCAGAAAATATATATGTATATGTATATACGTGAATTGAAAATCGACCGAAAAACTTAAATTTTGTTTAAACACCAATTTCTCAACCCACTTTAAAAGTAGACTGACAAAACATTACGCCTTAGACCTAATTGAATTTTTGCTCCTTCTACTACTTCAACGTGATCAATATCACCACTCATTGACGTAAAAAAGAACGAAAAAGGTGAACATCTTAAAAATACTTAAAAAACAGCACACAGATACTTTAGATTGTTATAACAGAACAAGTCATGCAGCATACTTCAAACGATTGGACGATCTAAAACATAGCCATCAAAATCAATACTAAAAAAGTATCTGATAGTCCATGAAACAAGCAATACAGATAGAATCAAACAAAAAATATTGAAATTGATCCTTTTTGGTTTTTTGAGAAAATTAGAGAATTTTTGAGTCATCAAATGTTCCATAAGCATTCGGTCTAATGTATTTAAGACCGAAAAAGGTTGGTTTTTAACTTACTTAAAAGTTATCCCGACATGTCTTTACTGAAATTAACAAGAAAACAAAACAACAACAAACATAGGTGATTCTCATTATACAATAATACTTTCCGCAAACAAATAAAACAAAACCTTCAAAACAATAAAAGAGACAGGAAGCTAAAAACACTCATTTTATCCTCCATACAGGATTTGCAGATACTTCCTTAACAAAACTGAGTGACAAAAACTATAATTGATTTACAAAAACATGCCCAAAATTAAAACCACTAAAATTCTATGAAAACAAATGGTGTCAATATTGTCAAAAATAGTAGATATGATGGTATGTTTCAATTCCTGCAAAAAGGTTATTTCGTTAATGCAAATATGTGACAGAACGTGAGAACAACTACAGTAAAATTCATTTACGTTTCATATAAAAGCAATTGTGACTTGTCAAAAATAACAATCAGTGACCAGACAACAAAACAGAACAACCAATAGGGGTAATAATCAATAATACTTTCTTGGACTAAATTGCGATGAAGAAATCAGAACCAGATGTTATCACTTTCAAACAGTAAATAAAAAATAAATGTTTTTTGCTAAATTGGACCGCCATTAAGAAGTGGTGTCAAACGCAAATGCATTAAGACAACGAAAAACATCAAAAAGGACAAGACATGGAAATCCATAGGTGGTTTTTGGGATTTGTGGATCTGCATAAAGGTAAAAAAAAATCAAATAAAAAATTTTTGTCTGGAAATTTTGCTAGCTTCCCATTAGAAAACCAATAGGAAACTTCATTATTCATTATTCAACTCTGAACAAAGAATAGGTTTCTTTAAGCTTCATTGAAAACTCTTTCATACATGTCAGCATTCAGCCAAGACTAAAAAATCATTTGATTTGTCTTTGATTACATAGATATGAAGTCATAATAAAAAAGATAAAATCAAAATCTATCATCTGGAAATAATGAAGGTTATTTGTTTCTCACTAAAAAAATCAATATGACCTTTTGTTATTAAGACTCAGTTTGAAAACAAAATGTTATTCAATACGAGCAAAAATCCAAAATCACTCGCTAATTCACAAAGAATGAACATTGAATCACACAAACAAACACGTACATTAAACGTGAAATACTTTAGATAGTCCTCGATTCAATCAAATAGTAGAATCTTACCCATCGTCAGAAAACTGGTACAGCCTCAGAAGCATTCGTGAAAAAGGAGAAAAACAGCTAACAAAAAGTTAAAAATGCCAGTTGTAAATTAAAATTCTCTCTAGAAACGGAAAGTTTGCGCTAAGAATAATTTCTCACATTATTTCAAGGCAGTATCAAAAACAATCATAGGCTTTTTGACATATAATATCAAAAACAAGCATAGTTTAGCAAAATTTACGGGAAGAATAATAAAAACAACACAAATCAGGCTCATCACAAACAATTAAACCCCGATAACTCCATGAAAAAGACGAAAGTAAAAAAAAAGTTTAGTTACTTTCTCGTCGCTTGATAGGCTTTCTATTCTTTTGGCAAGGTACTTGGTTAGAGAACTCATGGTCGAAATCAGTTTTAAGTTTAATTGACTCTTTCCATTTTTTGTTCCCCTGAACCCACACAATCGGCTCCCCATAATTTCTTCCTCATCAACCACACAAGAGGGTTGAAAAGAAAAAATGAGGATTGTCCTCACTCATTGGGTGACAAACGAGTTTTCGCACAGCAATAACTAGGCAACTAAAATTTGGATGAGCAAAGACTATGAATTAACCATTGTGGAATTGAGGGTGTTGTTGCATGAATGAGTCACATAATAGAAGATTTCTAGCAATCAGCATTGTGGCTGAACTTCTTATTAAGGTCACCGAAACTCCTTGAGATAACCTATTGTAGGCAATTGATAAAACAGCCGGTTATCGAAAAGCAAGGCTATATGTTTCAAATGTTTTCGAACCAACCCTGAGAAGACCTGAAAGAGAAGCCCCCGCACATGATCACAATAAGATGTCCGTAATGCGCGCTGCTGACTTTCTATTTACTGCTCGTCTTTCTGCGTCAAATATATCGCCGAGCAATGTTGGCTGAACGAAAAAATATATTATTCTCCCCACTAGGTGGGGTCGGAACAACGAAGGAGTTATGAAGATCATCAATGGTACTAAAATTTTTGTGAGATCTCTAGTATTTAGTCGTCGAGATGTTGCCGAGTTAAAAAAAATGAAGGAGAATACCAAATAAGCCCAATCCTGTAGTTTCATCAGATTATTTTTCCCATTTCTTTCTTGTTTGTCGAAAATCTTACATTTGATGTAAGATTCTCCAATTGTTGTAAAGCTAAATCAGCTTCTGTTGTTTTTTCAAACTACCTTTCAATTCTATATTATCCTACTTGTTTTTGCAAATGAGTGTGAGTTTTAAGTTCATTCGACCCGGGTCGAGATGTCACCGCCATTCAACGCAAAAATTATGTAAGTTAAGCGGTAATTGCGGAAAATTTTGTCAGATGAAGGTTGAATGCGGTGAAATTTCATAAATCAAGCGGTGAATGTGTTAATCAGGCTGTGAAAAAATTATCGCCTGGTAGCGGTGAGTGAAATTACATAAATTCACAGCATTCACCGCATTTCACCGCAAAATTATGTACAAAATTGTCGGAGAAAAAAAAACAACTTTTCACAGCTTATCTTGCATATTTTTCCGATTATTCCTCGACCCATTCAAAGATCATCATATCATACCATGGTCTTCATCCTTGGGATCGAGAGAGAACCAGTTGTAGTTGAAGAAGACCTGAGATGCCAATTTATGCATGCGCATAGTGTCACTCCAGTGGAACACTCTAGGGGACACTCTTGCTGTTATATAATATTTCCGCAGACAGAAGAACCCACTAAAATAACACAGAAATCAAGATTTGAAGCCTTTAGTTGACAAAAAAGTGTTTATTAGAAGATTTTCCTAGATGAAGTTTCTCTCACGAATGCAAATAATATTGCAAATTGAACAGGTTTGCACATGATCACAATACGATGTTCCTGTTTTAAAACATATCTCTAGTCTAATCATTTCTTAATTTGTTAAAAGAGCACGTCTAAGTTTCACGTTGTTGGACAAAAGAGTCAAGTTTTTTGTTGCAATTTTGGCGGTTTTTGAATCATCTTGAAAGTTGCAATAACATTGGCAACATGCTGCAAGGGCACAAAGGGGGCATCAAGGGTTTTCGGAGGCATCAATTGATTGAAGTCTTTTCTCATCTTCTTTGAAATTGGCTCTGAAACTGTAGGCTGAAATGTTGTCAATATGGTCAGTACATCAATTTGTGGGAAAGGGGTAACTCACGTTGCCTAAAACCGGAGCGAGAAAAATCTAAAAAAAAACTACGGAGAAAAAACGCGTGCGAGACCGGAAACGGGGCGAACGAACGTGCCGTAAGCCGTTTTTACCTTTACGACTCGTGTTTCTCCATCTCGTCCTGGCGTTGTCTCCATGACTCTTCCCAGTGGCCAAATGCCTCTTGGTGTTTGGTCTTTCAACACCCAAACAATGTCGTCCACTTTGAGAGGTCGATCGTTGCTGTTTGACCATTTCGACCGTCGGCTAAGCGTTGGCAGATACTCTTTCACCAAGCGTCGCCATATATGGTTCATCAGCTTCTGCGTGTTTTTCCATGTCTTCAAGCTTGCAGGTTGCTGGTCTCCAAATTGTCCTGGTGGCAAGCTATTGAAGGGACGCTGGATAAGAAAGTGGTTTGGAGTCAAAGGTTCCTCGTTGTCAGGCTGCTCAGCAACGTTAGTCAGTGGTCTGGAGTTGAGGATTGATTCTGTTTCCACCATAATTGTTAGGAAAGTGTCAAAAGAGAGTCTTCTGGATCCTAGAATGAGGAGGAGCGTTCTTTTGGCGCTCTGGATCAAACGCTCCCAGACACCGCCAAAATGAGGGCCGTATGGGGGATTGAATTTCCACGTTGTATTGGCTACTGCTAAAGCTTTGTAGATTCTGTCATTGTCCAAGGCTTTAACAGTTTTCTTCAGTTCTTCAGAAGCGCCAACGAAAGTTTTCCCGTTGTCGCTGTAGAGAAGTTGGGGCTGGCATCGACGACTGCAAAATCTTCTGAAGGCATTGAGAAATGTATCTGTATTGAGGTCTGGACACGTTTCTAAGTGAACTGCTCGCGTCACCATGCATGTAAATATTAGACCATAATGTTTTTCTAAAATGCCTTTGGAATCTTCGATGTAGAAGGGTCCAAAGAAATCTACACCAGAATTAGCAAAGGGGAACTGTGTTTTTGTTGTTGGAAAACGAAAACTAGGTAATGGTGCCATAATTGGTTGAATGTTTTTCGTGTCAAAGCGTCGACATAAGAAACAATGAAACCGTACGCTTGCTAACGCTTTCCGAAGGCCAATCACATGGTAACGTTGTTGAATGAATGCTTTTGTTGGTTCTGTGGACTGGTGAATACATATTTGATGGGCATGTTCCAAGTACAAACGAACAATTTTGTCCTTGGCGTGCAAAATTATTGGACGTTTTTCCAAATCCAGTTGTGTTGGTGCATACTGCAACCGACCACAAGATCTGAGTAATCCGTCCTCATCCAACAGCGGATTTAAGCATCGTATTTTGCACTTAGAATTTAGTTTGATTCCACGTTGTAAGGAATTAACGGTCGAATGGAAAAAACTGTCCTGAGATAATTTCAGGAGATAATTTCGCGATAATTGAATGTCTTCAGTTGTGTATTGGTGATTGTTCGTGCGCATTTTCTTTGCACGATTAATTAGGTTGAAAACTGTTGCAACTGTCAGAAGAAGTTTGTTCCATGTTGAGAATTTACTCGGATCGACAATAGGTTTAATTGTCTTGGGACTTCTCGTGACTGCCGCACATGTTGCGCGTGGTTTGTTTATCTCATTCCAGGTCGACTCGCTTTGGCAAAGAAATTGGGGTGGATCTAACCATTTCTGCTGAATTTCGTTTGTCTCAAGACCGCGAGTTCCGTGATCGGCGGGATTGAGATAAGTTGAGATGTGATGCCATTGCTGGGGTGAAGAACTTTTATGAATTTCTCGCAATCTGTTTGAAACAAAAACGTTTTGCTTCTTATTTGAGGCTATCCAGTCCAAAACTACTTGACTGTCGGACCAGAGAAAAATTTGGTCGAATGTCAGTGTCATTTCTCTTTGGATCAGTTGTAGAAGGCGCACTCCTATAACAGCGGCTTCTAGTTCCATTTTTGGCACACTTATTTGTTTAATGGGAGCAACTTTGCATTTTCTCATGAGAAAGCATGCTTGTGGCGGAGTGGTTTGACTATTGGTTGTACGGAGGTAAGCAACGGCTGCCATAGCTGCCATTGAGGCATCCACAAATATATGAAGTTGGCTGCTTGTGATTTTACTGAAATTGTGAACAGTTCTTGGTATTCGGATTTCGGGCATGGCAAAGTAGCTGTTTAGAACTTTCTGGAGGTTATGGTGTAGTTCATGTGGTATCAAATCATCCCATTTTCTTCCAAGTTTCCAAATCTGCTGCAAAACCATTTTGATTCTAATTGTCAGGGGAGACAACAGGCCGAAGGGATCGAAGATTGAAGATACCAAACTGAAAATTTTCCTTTGTGTGTACACTGTTGCATCTTTAGGAAATTGTTGTAGGGGGAACATGACAAAATCGTCAGTTGTTATGTTCCATTTTTGACCAAGGACTCTTATGATCTCTTTTGTTTCGTCTTTGTCGTCGGAAGAGATTTCAGCAAGTATATCTGGTTGGTTCGAAACAAATTTTGTCAACCTGAAGCCACCTTTTTTCAGGCATCTTGTTGTCTGTGATATGACTTCTTTGGCTTCTGAAATTGTTGGCAGGGACTGAATGTAGTCATCCATATAAAAGTGGTGTTTAATAGCGTTCAAGGCGGCTGGAAATTCACTTTTGTTGTCTTCTGCACATTTATTGAGCACATAAATTGCGCAAAATGGTGAACATGTTGCGCCAAAGATTAATCTAGTGAATTGAAATTGTCGAATGGAGTTGTCTATCATCCAAAGGAAACGAAGAGCAGACTGGTCTTCTTGTCTCACGGCAATCTGCATAAACATTCCTTCGATGTCTGACAAAACAGCAACCGGGTGTTCTCTGAATCTCAACAGCACTCCAACTAAGTTATTTAGCAAATCAGGACCAGTTAGAAGATTTGAGTTCAGTGATTCACCGCGGAATTGTGATGCTGCGTTGGCAACTCTTCTCACTTTTCCGGGTTTGTTTGGATTAGTGACTGGATGATGAGGTAAGTACCATATTGACTCTGGGGGTGGTGCTTGCATTTCGACTGGCTTGACAAAATTTTTATCCAAGTCTGTTTGGAGTGTCTGGTTGTACTTCTGATTGAGACCGGGATCGTTTTGTAGTCGTTTTTGTAGACTTTTTAGTTGACTGACAGCTGAGAAATAGTTATTCTGGAGTTTCTTTACAGGTTTCCAAGGAAGGCCAATCTGATATCTTTCACCGTTGTGACAGATTGAGTTTTCCATTGTTTGGACTGCTAATTGGTCTAGTGAGCTGTCTTCATTCTGTTCGGGTAATGTACCTTCAGCTTCTATTTTCCAGAATCTTTGAACTAATTCGTCCAATGGTTCTTCTTCAGTGTCTTTCCGGCAGACATGGTAAATGAATGGTTGGCGAGGGGGCTTGTTTGAGTTTATTGTTTTAGGAGATAGCTCGTACTCTCCAGCGAGAGTCCAACCAAGCTTTGTTTTTACGCCGAATGGATGCTTTTTGCTACCTTGGATTACCTCGACTGGATATGTGAAGGGAAACGTATTGACACCAAGAAGGGCGCCTATTGCACCGTTGGCTATGTCAGAGAAATAAATGTGACTAAGTTCCTTGAAGGTGTCGCATAATTGATTGAGTTCAAGAACGTTAGCGGGTGATACATTGAGACATGGCGTGCTATAGGCTCTTGCAATGCTGAAGTGTTGACTGATTTTGTCATAAGGCGTTACTGTCACTGTTTCACTAATTTTGGACAGTGGCATTTCATGTTCAGTGTTTAGGTACTGCAGAGTTGTTGATGCTTGTGCTTCGCAGGGAAGCTCAAGAAAGCTAGTAACTTTATCCAGCAGGAAGGTGAACTGGCTTCCGGGGTCAATCAAGGCGTAGGTATCAAACACTTTACTTCCGTTTACAAATGAAACTGGTATTATTTGTAGTTGTTCATACCATTCAGGAGGAGGAATTGTATTTCGGTTGATACTGAAGTTTTGGGTCGGATTCGAAGCACTCAAATGGGCGCGTTGAACATTTTGTTGCTGTGATTGTCTTTTACCAGAAAACGATTGACCGTATCTTGTCTGCTGGCTCTTTGTACTGCTGACAGTGTCAGTACTTTTGTTTTGATTTTGTTGTTGAAAGGATGGCTGTGTTTGGGGGCTTGCTAGATTTTGTGTCGGCTGATTGGGATTGCTTGTTGAGAAGGCAGCGGTGGGCCGCTTAACTTGTTTCGAAGGATCATGCAAAGTTGTGTGGTGAAATCCTTTACATGTTTGGCATCGTTTTGTGGACGGACATGACTGCTTAAAATGTTTGTTGCTTAAACAGTTCGAGCAAAGATTGTTCTTGCTCACAATGTCATACCTTTGGTCTGGCGCACATTTCTGGTATTCAGGGCATGTTGCGAGTATGTGACTTCCTTTGCATTTCTCGCAAGACCTGTTTGACTGATCAGCATCTTTACGCGGAGGAAAGGGTGGTTGACCATGCTGGTTTGCAGGGCGACTTGAGTGCAATGAATTCGGTTTCCAATTGTTTTGTGAAAAATTAGAAAATTGATTCATAGCATTGCTGTTCCTATTATCATTGTTGTTGTTAATTCTGCTAATGCTATTACTGTTGTGACCGAATGTGTTCCAATTATTAAACGGCTTATGAACATTTTCTCTGTTGATTTTGTCGTATACTTGGGCCTGTACTTCAAGCCACTTCTGAAAATCAGAGACGGTTGGTTGATTTCCAAATGATGTTATTGTATACTCTGTCCATTTTATCAGAATATTATGTGGAATTTTTTCTTTTGCCTTTTTCATCAATGTTGAACTTTGCAAGTCGGCTTTGAAGCCTAAATATTCAAAAGCTTGCACTAATCGTTTGAGAAAAGAAGCAAAAGATACGAAACTCTGTTTGTTGTAGTCATTGTTCGGACGCCAGGCTTCCAGTTGATTGATGAAAGCATTCACAACAATGCTGGGATCTCCAAAGTGATCCATGAGCTCTTTCAAAGCAATTGCGTAGTAAGCTGGGTCACACGAGTAGGCTTGAATTTTTTCTTTGGCTTTTCCTACGACCGAGTTCTGTAAGTATGTTATACGGTGTGTATCCGTAAGGCTAGTATTATTGTGAACTAGGTTGAAAAAATTGTTTATCCACTCATGGTATTTCAGTGGGTTACCATTGAAATTTGATATTGTAATTGGTGGAAGTTTAATGGAATTTTTGTTTGTGGTTTGTAAATTAAAATTATTTTCAAACGGGACTGTTTCTGTTTGTATTTCAGTTCGTGGCTGAAACAGTTGCTTTCCAGAAAAAGACCAATTTGGAATTTGTTTCGAATTTCCCGAAATGTTTGGTTGGCTAATATATTGAGCAAAGGGGGGAAGAATGGCTGTTTGGTAGTTTGTAAAGGGATTTTCCGGAGTAAGCGGACAATTAGGTGGCTGAGATGATGTACAGCAAACAAGGTTGGTACCTTGGTTGTTGAGTGTTGTATTGGAGGGGAAAACAATTCCATTGTTTGGTTCTTCCGTTCGATTTCCATTGCTAAAATGAACTCCAGTTGGGTAAAGTGGGTTCTGAAATTGTTGGGAAACGTTTGTTTGCGCTACTGTTGGTAACGACATTGCTGACGCCAATTTAACGCTGTTCTGGTTTTCACTTATTGGAACAGCTGAAAATTGAGTGTTTGAAACAGTTTGAGCAGTTGCACTTTGATTGTTGTCAAAATGTAGGGGATTGTGTCGACTGTCTTCGTAACAATATGGATTTGGCGTGGTCTCATTTGTCACTCTATTTGTTCCTTTTTCTGAATGAAATTGACGCTGAAGCATTTGCTCATTCAAATTGCATGAACTTGATGTTTGGTATGTTTTGGTTTTGTTAACTGGACAGTTATGTTGAATTGAGTTTTGTAAATCTAATGCAAGACGTTGTATGCTTTGATCTTCACTTTTGTTATTTAAGGGAACAGAAGACTTTTCTTTTGGTCTAACTGTGGGATTTGCTGGTTGATTTATTGGCATTTCGGGCAATGTGATCAGCTTTGAACTAGAGAACTGGTTCAATTCTCCAATTGATGAGTGAATTAATTCCGGCTGGTTATCAATAGATTCAACAGGAAATAAGACTGCAGTTTGATTCATTGGAATGGAGGGTTGTTGAATTGAAGCAAACTGGTTGAAAGTGTTCTCTTGCTCTCTGAGAACAACTTTGTGTTCTGGGTATTGAGGATTACTCAAGACAAATCTGTCCTGAATGTTTGCTCTGGATAATAGGGTTGATGCTGGTGTTGGGGCTGCTAACAACGACATTGATTGATTTATGTGTTCAGCCGTCGTAAAATTTTTTACTGGTTCTTCAGTCAATTCTCTAGTATCCTGCGCAAATTGGCTGTTGCTCTGAAGGAATTTGGAGAGAAGGTTGGGTTTATTTTCTCCTTGCGGAAGGAAAAACGATGGTTTCGCCGGTCTTGGGGGCACTGGAGGGGAGACATCGCTGGCAGGGTTCTTTACTGTCATGTTGTTTTGCTCTGAGTTTTGGGAAACCGGTGTCAATCGATGCAACTCGAGTTGTCTTCTTGAGGACTGTGAGATGCAGCTGATGTCATCGCGCACTCGTGTCGATGATTGACTCAATTGACCATCATCGTCGAGACTGTTGACTTCTAGTTCCAACTTTTCTAGACGAGAGATCAAGTTCGATTGACGCTTCATGACCGAATTTATGCTACTGGAGCTTACTTTTTCAATCATGATGCTGTCAAGGTTTGTCTTCAGCTCTTCAACGCTCTCCTTGATTTTGTTGATCAACAAAGAAAGAGTGCGGAAGCTTTTTCTCTGCTCAACGGATGTCTGTAAGAGATCAAGCTGATTTTTCATGTTCAGCTCAGTCATTTTGAACTTGTTCAATGCGTATTGTAACTTCTGGCTGTTTTCTTTTGTCATCCTGATGAACCGTCTGTAGTCAACTTGTAATGGTTCTGTTGTATTTAAAGTAAAGGTAAAGAACGGCTCGAAATTTACGGAGCGACGACTTTTTTGGTAAATTAAAAACCTCTTAAGTTTTTGTAGGCTAATCAGCCTAGCTCTTTTCGTTCAAAAGTAGCAACGCAAATTTTCACAAAAATAGGAATCCTAAAGGTGTTTTTTGGTGCTAAATCTAGCTAAAAATTTGCTTAAAAAAAGGAAAAACTAAACGTTCGCGCGTGTGTACCGTTGATTTGTTGAACAGGACCAAATAATTGCTTTCAATTTTTTTTTTTACAGATATGACTTCGCAACGATTCGCCTGTAAATTTTAGTTCTCCCTTAAATAACAATCAAAGTACCAGAAAAAATTTTACTGAAGTGTTTTCTTTTTTTTTTTCGTGTGGAGTTTTAGGAACAAATAAAACCAAACAATAAAACCTAAAACCAAACTAAATCTATATTGATACTTCTTCAAAGTAAGTTAACTTTTTTTAGAATTTAAAATGCGGTGCGACCAGGCAACGTGAGCTACAGACAAGCAGAGAAAACTGGTTGCTTAAAAGCTGGGTCTACTTTGAAGCTCTTTTCCAAGAAATTCTGTATTGCGATTCTTATGAAGTTAAGGACAACTGCTACCATTAAACTGCTTGTATTTGTTTCTGGATATTATCTGCCACCTATGAATTGCTCATCTTTACTTTGGTGGCTACTGCGACCCAACGGAAACACACTCCTCTTCAGTTGGTGACTACTGAGACCAAAGGGGGAAAAGGGACTTCTTTCGGCAACTTCTGAGACCGCGGACAAAAAAGAAGAGACGTTTGAATTTTGCAACTTAAAGGGACTATATGCGTGGATGAAATTGAGTGGGGAATTATTCGAGAGCTTTTGATTTACTTCTTTTTGAGATCTTATCTTCTCTTTTATTTCTCTTGAGAAGGTATTTTCAGTGTATACTACTCAATTAGCTAGATGCGCGGCTAGTAGTATGCAAAATGAAAACAAATTAAGTGTAAATGTCGTGTGCTCTTAGGAAAGCATACTACCCCATTAACTAGGCTCGCGGCTAGTAGTATGCAATTAAGATCAATTAAGAAAACACAAACCTCTTTGCAGGTTTTTTTTTTTTTGTCAGAAGCTTTTCAGTAATTTTCTGTCTGTTGTTTTCGGTTTTGCAGAATGGTTATATAGTTTTTCAGCTTGTTTTTTTAATGATCTGCGGAGGTATATAAAATAGCTCTTTTTTGAAAATTGATTGATTTTTTCTTTAATAAGAAAAAAAACGTTAGAAAAACGTTTTTTGATTTTTATATAACAGAGAAACAATTTTGCCAATTTTCTGTTGCTTCTTTGCAGTTTTGAATTAAATGAAATAAATTTTCCGATTATTTTCAAACAAACGGAAGGAGCTATTTCGAACGTGTTCTTGTTATCTACTGAAAATTTCCAATAAACATTAGAAAAATGTTTTTTTTTTTTGAGTTTTTTGAGTAAAAGAAGCAAATTTGCAAATTTCAAGTTGCCTCTTTATAAGTTTGTATTTTCAATCAACTGATTTTGAGACTTGTTTTCCAACAAAACCAGGGGAGCTAATCAATGGGTTTCAGTGGAACTATTAAATGTTTTATTCAAAACGTTAGGAAAACGTTTTTTGAATTTTTTGATTCAAAGAAGCAATTTTTGTCAAAATTGAGTTGCTTCTTTACAAAATTGCGAAATCGATAAACTGATTTTAAAGCTTATTTTCCAACAAACTCAGGGGGGCTAATCAATGGGTTTTTTGGATTTATTAAAAGGTTTTCCCTAAAACGTTAGAAAAACGTTTTTTGATTTTTTGTAGTCAAGGAAGCAAATTTTGTCAAAATTGAGTTGCTTCTTTACAAAATTGCGAAATCGATAAACTGATTTTGAAGCTTATTTTCCAACAAACCCAGGGGGGCTAATCAATGGGTTTTTTGGATTTATTAAAAGGTTTTCCCTAAAACGTTAGAAAAACGTTTTTTGATTTTTTGTAGTCAAGGAAGCAAATTTTGTCAAAATTGAGTTGCTTCTTTACAAAATTGCGAAATCGATAAACTGATTTTGAAGCTTATTTTCCAACAAACCCAGGGGGGCTAATCAATGGGTTTTTTGGATTTAATAAAAAGTTTTCATTAAGACGTTAGAAAAACGTTTTTTTGATTTTTGACGCTCAAAAAAGCACTTTTGCGACTTTCTCATTTTTGAGCAAAAATTTTACATAAGGTGTTCAACCAAAATAAAGTTGATTTTAAGTCCAACTGAAGTGTTCCATTCAAATAAAAATTTTACTTTCATGTAGATTTTTTGCGACAAATTGAGAAAATTGCTTTTGAGTTTTTCCTATGCAAAAAACGCTATATCGTTTTTTCGGGCAATTTGTGTTTTTTTTTTCGTTAATTGCTGACTTGTAGTTGCTCACGGCTATTTCTTTCATAAACCGTCTACCAAAAGCTCGTTGGGGGACAATTTTTGTGTGTTTGAGATTTTTTGTCGCAAAAAAAATCACGTTTTTTTTGGATACGTCTAACCGGGGAAAGGACTTCTAAGGTGACGTCTGGAACCTCGGGCGATCATCTCTTGGTGACGTCTGTAACCAAAAAAAATGCCAGGCCTTCTTGGTCGGGTGACGTCTGAAAACCCTTGAAAAAAAAAACTCTTCGTCTTTGGTTGGCTCGTCTGCAATAAGAAACTGTCGTAGTCTTAGATATTAGTCTTGGGGTGTGCTCATGCCCCCTCTTTGTTTCAAAAAAAAATTAAATTTAATTCAGAAGGTTTTATGTCCTTATTATCAAGGCGGATGGTCGCCAAAATTATGTTTTAAAACATATCTCTAGTCTAATCATTTCTTAATTTGTTAAAAGAGCACGTCTAAGTTTCACGTTGTTGGACAAAAGAGTCAAGTTTTTTGTTGCAATTTTGGCGGTTTTTGAATCATCTTGAAAGTTGCAATAACATTGGCAACAGTTCCTATTGCATTCTACTGACTTTTTGAATAAAAAAGTCGGTTAAAACAAGAAAAAACTCCACACATCTAGTAAGAATTGTATAAATTGAAGCCACGAAGTTATAAAAAGAATGAGAAGGCAGCAGATCCTGTTTTTTCCCAAAACTTCTACAGAGGTGTATTACCTCCAAGTTTTGTCCCATCATTTATCTCCAGATTTCCCCCCATCTCAATCTAAAGAGTCCAGGATCAAGGAATTTTCTGAAAATCATGTAAGAAATGCATTGAATTTTCAGAAATTTTAGCAAAAAAACCTTGGACAATAATGCTCTGAAATGCGTTGTAAACTTGCAAGAAATACGCCGAAAGCAGCTGTATTTTCAAAAAGTTCAGCTCATTGAAAACTATTCTCGAATCTCGAGCCCTGCTCTCTGATTTTTTTAAAAATCACTTATTCCGCCATGGCATTGGTTTCGCAAAATCTGTTAATTTGATTTTACATTGACAAATCTTTTGGGAGAAATGCTTTTGGGAGAAAAATTTTGCACTGAATTTTCAGCACTTCTCTTGTATAAATTCAGCGCATTTCCTTTAGGACTGTTTATTAAACTAAAACAAGATAAATGATTTTAAAAAATTCAAGAATCAATTATGCTGAAAAGAACTGAAATGTTTTGAAATTATATAAGAACTGCTGGGAAAATTGAGCGCATTTCTGGCCAAATATTAAGGAAATTGTAGCGCAATCAGGGAAATTCAGCGCATTTTGTACATAATTTCAATGCATTCAGCGCATTTCTTACAAAATAGTTCGTTGAAACGCGCTGACTCCTCTATCCGGAGTTTGTTGGAAGTTTTGTGACGGGGTTAACATGCACGATGTTGGTCACAACAGAGGCGATGTTTTCTGTTAAAGCCCTCATTCACCGTCACTCACCCGGGTTGAGGTGTCAACGCTAAAAATCGCTAAAAAAGTAAGACTTGCGTTAATTACGGTAAAAAGATGTAATAATTGCAATTGTTGGCGTTGAATGCGGTGGATGCGGTGAAAAAAAAAGAGAATTGACCGCTAACAATTGCAAATTTTTGCGGTGAATTTTTGTAAGATTCGCGGTTTTTAGCGGTGAATTTTTAATATTCACCGCTTCCCGTTGGTAGTGGTGAAATATTTTTTGCACCACTTAAGCTGTGAAAATAAAAATTTACCGCTAAAAATCGCAAATCTTACAAATTCAACGCTTTTGTTTTT
This sequence comes from Convolutriloba macropyga, assembly GCF_964194025.1. Taxonomy (NCBI): domain Eukaryota; kingdom Metazoa; phylum Xenacoelomorpha; order Acoela; family Convolutidae; genus Convolutriloba; species Convolutriloba macropyga. The sequence goes on from NC_134477.1 coordinate 29,254,187, forward strand.
CATAACGTTTGTTGAATCTGAATCAAATTCACAAGAAATATCGTTGCGGGCGCTTTGTGGTGAACAATAATTTTTTCCACTGTTATTCACAGCATTTCTTACATTTTTTTCGACAAAACCTCAACCCGGGAAGTAGTGACCCACATCGCCAGACGCCACATCTGCCTAAACTAGGGAGAAATTATTCAAAAAAAGGTTTCATCGAGTTCAAAAATTGCAAAACCCGAGTCCTTTGTTAATGTTAAACTTTCAATCATCACTAGAGACTTAGAGCCCCATGAAACTGAAAGGATCATCATCTGGGGAGACCTATGCCCAGAAACCTCTTTTTCTATTAAAACAGCCATTTTCAGCGACAATGAGCGATTGATTGAAAATGTTTCGAGAAACCTTTTGCCGTGGGAGTTGACAAAATTTTAATAAAGGCAGTGTTTTTTTGCTATAGCGTTCTCCAGGGAAGAATTTAAGATCGAAGACTATTCCCAATGGCCTTGTGAACTCAAGAAAAGCGTAAACTTTGCTTATGATTACATTACCGCCAAAAACCTGAGAGAAAACTCTTTTCCGAAAACATCTGACAAGGAGTCGCAACCAAATAAGAGCAACCAAAAGTCTAGAATATATGTTTCATTACATTGCTTGGAGACCTACCTCCGTGATTACGAAAACATCGTCTACCTTCAGAAACGGATTTTTTTAAAACACAGAGGGTGACATCACCCCCCAAGTCTAAAAGTGCTGAACCTACCAGCAGAACAAGCTCGTATTAGCAGCTCTAGAGAAGCCAACCAAGAGAAACTTATCCAGCCAGCAAGAAGGGCAGCAAAAAATACCAAAAAGTTCACGAAGAAGAGATTAGATTCGTCTTCAAAACAGCAAGAAACGCCCCCCAAGACAATTTTTTTTGGCTGGTTGCAGATGTCACCAGAGGAAGAAATTTTTCAAGGGTTCCAGACATCACCCGAGCAAGAAGGCCTGAGTTATTTTTTGGTTCCAGACGTCACCAAGAGATGATCGCCCGAGGTTCAAGAAGTCACGTCAAAAGTCCCTTCCCCGGTTAGACGTATCCAAAGAAACTTGATTTTTTGCGACAAAAAAATCAAAACAGGAAAATTGTCCCCCAACGAGTTTTTGTGAATGATTTATGAAACAAAATAGCCGCGACAAACCACATGTTAGCCTTTAGCAAAAAAAACACAGATTGTACGAAAAAACGATTTAGCGTTTTTTGCATCAGAAAAATTTCAAAACATTTTTCTGATTTTGTCGCGAATAATCTACATGAAAATAAAATTACTAGTTGAATAGAACCCTTCAGTTGGATCTAATTTGACTTTTTTAAAGTTGAATTCCTCATGTAAAACTTTTGCTCAAAAAACGAAAATGTCGCAAAAGTGCTTTTTTGAGCGTCAAAAAAAAAAAAAACGTTATTCCAACCTTTTAAAGAAAAATTTTTAATTAATCCGAGAAAATCTAATGATTGGGCCACCTCAGTTTGTTGTAATATAAGTTTTAAAGTTAGTTTATGGATTTTGGATTTTAGCAAGGAGGCAACTAGAATTTGGCAAAATTGCATCTTTGACTTCAAAAAATTCAAAAGACGTTTTCTTGACGTTATGATATAAACATATAGTAGATCCAAGAAAACGTATTGATTGGACCCCCTCAGTTTGCCATAATACAGGTTTTAAAGTTTGTTTATGGATTTTGCATTTCACAAAAGAGGCAACTTAATTTTGACAAAAATTGCATCTTTGACTTTAAAAATTCAAAAAACGTTTTTTTGACGTTATGGTATAAACCATTAGTAGATCCAAGAAAACTTATTGATTGGGCTCCCGCATTTTTCCATGATACAATTTTTAACGTTAGTTTATGGATTTTGCATTTAAGCAAAGAGGCAACTAGAATTTGGAAAAATTTTATCTTTGACTTTAAAATTTCAAAAACGTTTTCTTGACGTTTTGATAAAAACAATTAGTAGATCCAAGAAAACATATTCATTGAGCTCCCTCAGTTTGTTAAAGAAACAAGCTTCAAAAATAGTTTATAGATTTTGCATTTTAGAAAAGAAGCAGCAAAAATGCCTCGCTGATTTAAAAAACTCAAAAAACGTTTTCCTGACGTTTTGATATAAACAATTAGTAGACCCACGAAAATCTGTTCATTGAGCACCCTCAGTTTGTTATAAAACACGCTTCAAAGTTGTTTGATCGATTTTGCAATTTTACAAAGAACCAATCTAAAATTGGCAAAAATGTGATTCTTTGACTCAAATTTTGAAAACGTTTTCGCAACGTCTGGTTAAAACATTCATTAGATCCAAGAAAATCTATTGATAGTAGCCCTTGAGTTTATTTCAAAACAAGCCGATAAATAATTTTATCACTTTCGCAAAACTGCAAAGAAGCAACAGAAAAGTGGCAAAATTGCTTCGTTTATTTGAAATATCAATCGAGTTTTAAAAAAAACCTATTGAATCAGATTCATTACAAAAAAAGCTGAGAATTTTTTTATTTTAAACCATTTTGCAAAACCGTGAAGAACGGAGTGAAAAGCTGCAAGAAGCTTTTTCAAAAAAAACCTACAAAGGAACTTGTGTTTTCTTTGACTTCAATTGCATACTACTAGCCGCGAGCCTAGTTAATGGAGTAGTATGTATTCATAAGAAAACCAGACAATCACAATTTTTTGTTTTCAATTCGTGCATACTACCAGCCGCGCGCCTAGTTAATGGGGTAGTAAGCACTGAAAACAACTTCTTAAGAAAAGCGAAAAAAAGGAAAATTAAGAACTCTCTTTTCTTTAGCTCAAAAGCAAGAAAATCAAAAGGTCGAATTATTTCCCCACTTATATTCGCTCATGCAAATAAGCCTTTTGAGTTTGATAACTCGAACGTCTCCTCCTTTTTTTCCGCGGTCTCAGAAGTTGCCTAAAGAAGTCTCTTTGTCCCCTTTTTGGTCTCAGTAGTCACCAGATAGAAGAGAGCATTTTTGGTGTCAGTAGTTAACATAGTAGATGGACTTCAGAACTTAGTGTCAGTAATTACAAGAGCGGAAGTAAATTTCAAAGTAAAGATTTCGAAAATTTTGAAAAGAAAACAAAAAGCAATATGTTAAACTTGACGGGATAGAAATTCAACTTCAGCACAAATTGATTTGTCTTGTCTGCTTTTCTGTAGCTCACGTTGCTTAGTCGCACTGCATTTATAAAACAAATATTAAATTTTTCAACACAAGGTCTGAGCAGTAGCAACCTCTAAGCATTTTCTTAGTCCTTGTTCCAAAAAAGGCGTTTGTCTTTGCAAAAGTTTGTAAAAAAACCACTTAAAAGCCATATACCTCTTCTACTAAAGAGAACATTTTGATTTCCCCAAGAAATAGCAATTATTTGGTCGTGTTTATTGTAATAACGAAACAAGCGCGCGCAAACGGTTATTTCTCTTTTTTTAGAGATAAAAATAGCTAGATTTAGCGCAACAAAAAACACTAGGATTGTATTTTTCAGAAAAGTTGCGTCATAATTTTCAAAAACGAAAAACCTGGGGCTGATTAGTCTCAGAGTGCCGGAAAAATTGTTTTTCAACTTTGAAATTTGCGTCGCTCCGGTTTCGAAGCCGTTTGTTACTAGTCAGTACAAAACAGACCAACAAGAGCAAGATGACAAAGAAGAACAGTCAAAGTTGTCAGTACGTGTTAAACAAATTCAAAATTGCAGAGCTCAGTTTGAAAAGCAAGCTGAACCTCTTATACACTGCAATTGATCAGTGAAAGAGTTTCAAATCACTCACCCTGCTCATCAATAAAGCAAAAGCAAACGTTGACGAACTGAAAACAACACTTGATGCCGTGTTAAAAGGAAGTCCGAACTCCAACAACACTTCATCTGTCATGGAACGATATTCAAAGCTTCTGTCACGTCTAGAAAAATTTGAACACGAAATTGAGAGTTTAGATGACAATGGACTACTCAGCCAATCTTCAACTAGGATACGCGATGATGACAGTGTAACAACTCAAACGACTGCCAGGTGTCCAACCTCACGGAGATGCTCACCATTTATGAACTAGATTCCAGAAGCAAGCAACCCATAACGTTTATCATTCTCCAACAAAACACCACATTTACCACCGAAACCGGAGAAACCATCACTGTTTTTGTCTGAATGCCACACGACCAAACCAATGTTTTCAACGTTTTTGAATGGCAACAATGAGAATCCCCTTAATTTTGGAATGAGTACAGCAACTTTATTCAGACCAATTAACATTGATAACTCAGTGATTTTCAAAACAGAAGCAAAATACTCGGATAAAAAACTTGTAAAACCTGAGACGACCGTCGCAAAAATTCCCGATCGTTTTGCTCTCAGTGATACAACAATCTCTGATGCAGATCATTTCACAGTAAAACACTAGCGGCCTAAAAAAACAATGATTCAATCCAGCTGCTTAATTTTGTAAGCACGCAAAATAAATTTCCAAAACAATTCCCTCAGGAAAACCTTAATAATCATTTTCAGTCAAAAAACATACGTTCTGAATTTTCTCGAGATGTTGCCGAGGAGCTCTTTCCGATGCAAACATTTCAACCAATGAGCATAGGTTGTTCCAAATACCAAGGAACACATAATCCCCCCTTGATGAATTCCAGTCCTGTCAAATATTACAGTCAACACGACCCACAGAACCCAGATTTTGCAAATTTGATCTCCACAGACAAAACAACCATTTGAACTGAGTAACACAATAACAAATTTCAATCAGTTCTCTGAACGATCCGGCCAAAACCCAAACAATTTTCAAACGTCTAACATACCTTCTTTACAATTGCATAATGGACAGGACTTCAAAAACACATAGAATAAAATTTTACCTGGAAACTTTACTCAATTTGAGCAGCCGTCACAAGACAAAACCGTTGGCATTGAGCCGCTCAACCCATTCGGCGTTCAACAAACCACCTGTTCAAAACCATTAATTGAAAAAGTTCCCGTTGCTCCGTTGATCTCAACGTTTCCCCACACGCACTGCCTTCAGCATAGCAAAAACCCCTGCAACAATTTTCACATTCATATCAGGTTTCCAGCGTATTACATCCAGTATCAGATGAAAGTTTCAAAAACCCTTCATTTGAAATCAATTCTTTACCGTGGACCTCAAACACAGCTCCATATCGGCAAAATCTAACAAGTAAACACTCAATCAAGTTACCACCTCCTAAGATTCAAATTTTTAATGGCAACCCATTGAAGTGCCTTGAATGGATAAATAATTTTTTTTCCTCGTACAAAACAACACCAGTATTACTGACACACATCGTATCACACTTGCAAAATGCAGTTACTGGCAAAACAAAGGATGTTATCCAAGCGTATTGATGCGATCCTGCTTATTATAGCACAGCTTTAAACGAATTCATGTCATATTTTAATGATCCTAAAACAGTGGTAAACGCCTTCATAAATCAATTAGAAAGTTGGAAACAATTTAATGACTATAACAAGCAAAACTTTGTAGCCTTTGCTTCGTTCTTGAAACGTTTAGTGCAAGCTCTCCAGTACCTGTGATACACAGCGGACCTACAGAGCTCAACACTTATGAAGAAAGCTAAAGAAAAAGTCTCGCATACCATCCTCCTCAAATGGACAGAACACGCCGTTACATCAATCGAAACACCAACTACTTTGGATGACTTTCACAAATGGTTAGAAGTTCAAGCACATGTGTACAATAAGATAAACCGCGAAAAGTTCCAGCAAAATAATCTTCGTAGAAACAACTTTAGTAGCTCTGGAAACTTGAACAACAGCGATAATCACGCAAGAAGTTTGTACCCAAAGTACCCAAAGTTCAGGCTTTCCAGCACAGCCGACTAACCAAAATCAGCCACAAACAATAAGCAGTAGCGGTACTGTGAAACCACCTAGCACTCCACCAGTTCCACCTCTAAACAACGCAAATGAACCAAAGCCTTCCTGCGAAAAATGTCGTGGAAATCATATGATAGCAAACTGTCCCGATTACCAAAAATGCAGCCCAAGCCAGCGATTTGACATTGTAAGCAAGAGCAATCTTTGCTCAAAATGTTTGAGCAATAAACACAAGAAGCAAAACTGCCGATCAACAAAACGCTGCTAAACATGCAGCGGATACCACCACACAGCACTGCATGACCCTGGTAAAATTATCAAGCCTCCACCAACTGCTTTTGCCACCAGCAATTCCACAGGTACAAATGTTATCAACCAAGAAAATAGGCCACTCAAACAGCAATGTGGACCAGGAAGTAACAGCAACGCAGGTGTCTCATCCAAATCACAAAAGAGCCGCTACGGACAGTCTTTTGAAAACAAAAATCAGAGTCAAATTCAGCGCGCTTATTTGAACAATTCCAACCAAAATTTTAACGTGAATTATTTATAGTCTACACCAAAAGAATGTTTCGAACAACTTCAACTTATCCCAGTATCTTTTGTAAACGGCAAGAAAGCTTTCGATACAAACGCTCTGATCGATCCAAGCAGCCAATTTACTTCCATAATTGACAAAATCACAGATTTCCTTGGTCTTCTATACGAAGCTCAAGACGCCACTAGGCTTCAGTATCTTAACACAGAGCATGATATGTCACTTTCAAAAATTTCTGAAAAATAGACAGTTGCACCCTACAAAAATTTGGATTAAAAGTTTCAAACTACAACAACTCAAAGACTTCCTTGTTTAAATGTGGCGCCAGCTAATACATTCGAATTCAACCAGCTTTGCGATGCATCCAAAGAATTGCGTCACGTTCACTTCCAAAAAAAGCAGAACGTAAGATCGATGCCCTTTTGAGAATAAACACTTTTGCTTTCACAGATCCAGGTGAATTCATCCCGGCAATTAAAAACCAGCCATTCGGCGTAAAGACGAGGCTTGGATGGTCCCTAGCTGGAGAGTTTGAAAGAGTACAAATGCAACCCAAACAACGATCTCACCAGCAGAGACAGTACGTGTACCACGTATCACGACAAAGCTCAGACGATCAGCCCCTCGATGAGTTACTTGAGCAATTCTGGAAAATCGAAGCCAAAGGAACTTAAGCCGAGAGTGAATCTACGAATCCAATTTATAAGGAAGCCCTTGACATATTGAACAAGACAATCAGCAACAATGGTGAGAGGTACCGAATTGTACTACCTTGGAAAAAACCATTGAGAATTGAAAATAATTTTTTCGCAGCTCTCAGCTAGCTGAAAAGTCTTCAGAAGCAACTCAGTAATGATATCCAATTAAAAGAGTTGCATGAGCAAACTCTCACAACAGATCTTCAAAAATTTTATGTCAAGCAATTTAAATGCAGCAGCCAGACCCCAGAAAATTTGGTGTTCGCCTCATCACCCGGTGGTGAATCCAAACAAGCCCGGAAAACTGCGCAGAGTAGCAAATGCTGCGGCGAAGTTTAGAGGCCAATCTTTGAACTCTGATTTGATCCATGACCAGATTTGCTAAACAACTTGGTAGGAATTGTTCTGAGATATCGAGAAAACCCAGTTGCCATTCTCTCTGATATTGAAGGCATGTTCAGGAAGATAGCAATAAGGCATGAGGACCAATCTGCACTACGCTTTCTCCGGCCCAATGAAGAGATGGGTAACCAATACAATTTCACCAGATTAATTTTTGGCGCAACCTGTTCCCCATTTTGTGCAATTTTCCTGCTGAAACGTTGCGCAAAAGATAATGCAATTGAATTTCTAAAAGCAGTTAATTCAACAAAAACCATTTTTATATGGACGACTATATCCATTCTTTGCCGTCTATAGACAAACAATTGAAACCAATAACCAAACTAAAAATAGCCTTCATAAAGGTGGCTTTCCCTCGACAAAATTTGTGTCTAACAAACATGAAGCCCTAAGGTTCATTCAGCAAGAAAATCGAGATGAACTGAAAGAGATCAATAAAGTCCTCGGTCAGAATTGGAATACCAGAACTGACTGTTTTCTAACAAAGACATTAGAACAATTTCCCGAAAATCAAGTGAGTATACACAAAGGAAAATGTTCAGCTTTGTATCAACCATATTCGATCTCCTAGGAAATTTGTCCCCGCTGACAATAGAATCAAAATACTTTTACAACAAGTCTGAAAGCTAGGCAAGAAGTGGGATGAACCCCTTCCCGCAGAACTACGTTCCAACTTATGAAAAGTGCTCGATAGTTACTTTGCAATGCGATATCGAAATCCCCAGATGGTTGAACACCTCAACGGATCAAGAAAAAAATCATCAGTTCCATGTCTTTGTTGATGCCTCAACTGTTGCATTGGCAGCAGTTGCTTATATTGGCACCCAAAAACAGGACGAAAGTTTTCAAACATCTTTTTTGCTCGGAAAATGCAAAGTTGCAACAATTAAACAAATTAGTGTGCCAAAATTAGAACTCGAAGCTGCTGTTTTAGGTACACGCCTCATCACCTTGATACAAACCGAAATGACACTAAAATTTGAAAACGTCTTCTTGTGGACCGATAGTCGTGTTGTCTTAGATTGGATTAGCTCAAGTAAGAACCAAAACATTTTCGTGTCGAATCGACTGGAAGAAAATTAAAATCCAACTAAAACTAATGAGTGGAATCATGTCCCAACTAATATTAATCCATTCGACCATGGAACGCGTGGCCTTGAGCCATCAGAAATCTCCCCGAATTGGCTTACAGCACCACATTTTATGCAAGACACTGAAAGTTCTTGGAAAGATAAGAAAAAGTTTTCAACCGTCGGTGCCGTAACCAAAAATGAAAAATATCAATCAAACCTGTTCTAGACCCGAACCAATTTTCAACATGGAATAGGCTACTTTTATCCCAAGCAACTGTCTTCAATTTAATTTACAGAGCTCAGAAGCATAAACTTTGCCGATGATTACTTTACCACCAAAAACCTGAGAGTTACTCTTTTCCGAAAACATCTGACAAGAAGTCGCAACCAAATAAGAGCAACCAAAAGTCTAGAATTTATGTTACATTACAAAGACAAAGTAACAGAATTGACTGTAAGCGAAACATATTAGTCTGATCAAGCAAATATTGAAAAGTAGTGCTTAGATTTCTTCAAATGAAGGACTTGATTGATCGGAACAAAGTTCATCAATATTATTCTAAAACAGTATCACACGTTTTTCTTCATTTTAGTGCTATCTGTCGAGATTTTTTGATGTTTTTCGATTGTCGAAGCTGGCTCTCGTTTTTGTCTTCAAGGGCTTTCTACAAATTTGACCCGTCAATTTGGTCAGTTTTTTCATTTTGCACGCCAACGAAATCGGACCTGAATTGCGACGTTACGCAAAGATCTCTTTGTGTCTTGACATCAAATTATTGGCTCTGAATACAGCTCGAATTAGCATTTTCTTTATTATCGAACTGACGGTTCTCTGCGCTCTTTATATTAACCAATTAATTGCCCAATTGATTCAACGCGTGCCTAGGTTTTCACTATAACATAACGATCAGAAGTGATATTCCACGGTCTGACAGATTATTTAGGTTTCAAAATTCACGGTTAGTTACGATGTCAATTTCGACATGCTTGTTTTCACTGTTGACAACTTTGCGTCCTTCTGTTCGAAACAACAGGTAGGGTGGTGAAAAATCCTTTTGGGCTTATGGTTTCTTTCCACATAGCATAGTTTGTTCAATCAGCTGCTGACATATGTTTTGTCAATTCATTTTAACGTCGCCATTTTCCCCCTTGTAATTATCGTTCCTTCTGGGCTAACGATCAAACAACGCTGGTAGTTTCAAAATGAGACTCTGGGATTATATTAAATTTTTCAGGTGGTACTCGCAGGTCTATATCTAGAACAAAATTTTTCTGTGCCATTAGGGAAAGTGTGAAGTTATTTTTCCATTTCTCCCATCATAGATGTGGACAGGGAGTGGAATTATCCCCAAAAAGATCAATGACCAAAGAGGTCTTTGGTCGGTCACGTAACGATGGCTGGGCCATCGTAGACATTTGGAACAAAGTTAGTGAATTCGCTGAGCAATTCAGTTTTGCTTCTGCTAGGCAAAAGACCAAAATATTTAACTAGCCGCTTTTCAGCCATTTTAATATCCAGAGCCAAAGTTTTCAGTTTTACTAGGCTTAATTGGATAACCGTTTCCGAGTAACAAAAGCAAGAGAATGATTTTGGTCAGGCATGCATATATGCACAAAATACTAATCGGAAACAATTCATATTGTGGTTGAATAATGACAAGTGAAAAAGTGGTTTGTTGTGCGAATCACGTAATAAAAATAATAGAGTAAAACATAAAGACTACTTTCTTTTATTCTTGGAGCTCAAGTTGTTTTTCTTGCTTGATAATAGTGAAAAGCAATTAGAATATTGAGAACTATAATTCAGGCCTATATATAACAATCTTTATTTCATAACGTTAAAAAAATGCAATAGCCATTTTAAGAAAACTATCAAAAATGTCAACATAACATAACGATCAGAAGTAACCTTCCATGGCCTGACAGACCTTAACCTTCCATGGCCTGACTATGGCCTTAACTAGGTTTTGAAATTAACAGTTAGCTTGTTGTCAATTCCGACATGCCGGTTTTCACAGTTGACAATTGTACGTCCTATCGGTCGAAACAATAGGTAGGGTACTGAAAAGTTGATTTGGGCTCATGGTTTCTCTCCACATAGGCTAGTTTGTTCAATCAGTTTTTGACATGTTTTGCAAATTCACTTTTACGTCGCCATTTCTCCCCTTGTTTTTATCGTTCTTTTTGGTCTAACGAGCAAACAACATTGATAATTTCAAAATGGGACTCTGGGGTGGATTAAAATTTCCAGATGGTGCTCGTAGGACTATATCAAGAACAAAATTCTTCTGCGCCAATAGAGAAAAGGTGAAGTGCTTTTTCCAATTCCTCCATCATAGATGTGGATAGGGAGCGGACTTATCCTATAAAGATTATTGACCAAAGAAGTCTCTGGACGGTCACGTAACGATGGCTGCCCCATCTTAGACTATTGGAACAAAGTTATTGAATTCACCGAGCAATTCAATTTTGCTTCTGCTAGGCAAAAGACCAAAACATTTAACTAGCCGTTTTTTAGTCATTTCAATATCGAGAGCCAAAATTTTCAGTTTTACTAGGTTTAATTGGATAACCGCTTCCGAGTAACAAAAGCAAGAGAATGCTTTTGGTCAGTCATGCATATATGCACAAAATACTAATCGGAAACAATTCATATTGTGTTTGAATGATGACAAGTGAAAGAGTGGTTTGTTGTGCGAATCACGTATTAAAAATTAAACAGTAAAATTAAACAGTTTTTTCTTAATTGATATTAGGGATATGCAATTAGGTTATTGAGTTTTTTAATTCAGGCAAACATAAAACGATCGCTATTCATAAACGTTAGTGCACATGCAATTGCCCTTCTAAGAAAATTATCATAGTTTGTCTTTCAAGAATCGCTAGCTTACTTTTTGTTAAGTAAATGAACTTAAGAAATTGTATCAAAAGCTTGTCAGATAAATTCACCTGAAAAGAATCTGAGCTTTTGACAAAGTTTTACGTTCGAAGCTGATCCACTATCTGGGATGTTATAAAGTACTCATGCACGCACACTAGGTCAAAACTGGAGTGTCCTTATTAACATCAATATACTTCCTAAAAAAACCTGGTTGAGTTGAAACGGAACATATCGCACAAAAACGTCATGAACACCATAAATTCCACTTTGTTTTGGAACTTAGTTTTGACTTCTAATTGAAATCGAGTAATGATCAAAAATGGCAGCGATTTTCAAACGCGCAACCATATAAAAACTTTTTTTATAAATTGTTGAAGTCAGAAGTCACACAAATGGGCTTTTTGTGGAAACACATAAACAACACACAGCTTTTTCAAAAAAATGACAAAGGTGCAGAAAGAAAGCAAAGATTTCAGAAAAATGAAATAAGAAAGTTTGATAAATGACTGTCTGAATTTGAAAAAATTATTAACGTAACTTAAAATGATCAAAATGCTCTCCTCTGTCAACCAAATAACAAAATGAGTGTTAATAAGATTGAAAAAAATAACCGAAAAAAACTCAAAGCAAATCCATCAGAACAAAGTCGAACAACATCAACAACAAAGCAGCATTTTAATTTAAACTGTGTCTTTTCCGTTTTTGCCCTCCTCAGCACGTTATGCTTCCCCAAGTTACAGAGCACGTGTCACTATATAGCAAACTATTACTTAAAAAAAATGCATGCACGTACACCTACCTGCTCTTATCCTTCCACAAAAGATCATGATCTACCAAATATTGTCAACCAATGATCACAAGATTGAAAATCTTATTATTCATGCTTGATGTAATAATGTTGATTCTGGAAATAGCGGTTTTGAAACAACTAATAAATTAATGGAATCCCTCTCAGAGTTTCTTAAGAAACGGTCACCTCTCAAAGTTAATATTTGCGAAGTTCACCAGTTAAAAAAATTGTTTGTTGTTGCAGCAAATACAACGAAACTATAAACAAAAACAACAAAGTTTTAGAGAATGTTGCAACGGAGTTGAGTAGTGTTTTCGAATTTGATATTGTTTTTTAAACAATATACTGTAAGCAAACAGCAGTAATGGAGTATATATATATATATATATATATATATATATATATATATATATATATATATATATATATCAGTTAGCCATAGATTTCCAGTTTTTGTGAGAAATATCCTGCGTTCTACGTATATTATGCTTATGGTTTGTTGCAATATAGAACAATGTGATCTTTCGTGGTTTTTTTAAAAAATTTTCAGCATGATGATGGGAAACAAAAATCATATTGAAGTTCAAGAATGAACATTTGAAAAACTTTTTTTTCAGCAAACCTAAAATGTGTAATTTTTGAAACAGTTGATGTCTACTTTTTAGGTTTGCTTCCTTAAGTTGAATTATTTTTTACCCGTTTGTACGTCTCATCGTATTAGGTGACGTAAAATTGAACCCAAGTCTCAGATCGATTGATGGATTAAGTGTTCCAGTTACCTGTAAAAGATAAGACCGCACAACTCATCATTGTTTTTTCTCTTAAAAAGTCAAAGCATAAAAAGTTTGGAAAAGTTTCCAAGTTTTTTGCAAACAACGCCTTTTAATACTATTAAAACAAGGTAACTGAACATGGCTGAACGGAGAATTTAATACTAATTTTTAACGGCCTCTCATACATTTCTGGAAAATGTCGATCAGATAAAACAGGATTAAGTGTCCCCATATCGGTGGCCTGAAAAAACAGACAACGTTATTTTGCTGAGGGATTACAAAATTGAACTGTCTGAAAAAAAACAGAAAAAAAGATAAACTAGACAGTCAGTTGTGCATCAAATTCAGGATTAGCAATTGTTAAAATTGGGTATCACATGTGCTGCTAAAGCATCTACGCTAATAGATCATTGTTTCATTTCGAAAGAAAGATAATCGATCACAATGTCACAACAACCCTTTTATAAATCTGACCATTTTCCTGTAAATTTTGAATCAAAAATTTGAATCAAAATTTTGACTCATTGACATCTGACAGTGAGAACATGAAAACTGCAAAAAATTTCAGATTTTTTTCACATTACAAATTCAAATGGTGAAAAAATAAAAAAAATGGCGAAAAATTAAAAAATCTGAGAATAGCAAAGATATGTTTATTTCACTCCTTGATACCTTCGAGGAAACTGTTGATGGACACGCAACGCTCCACACTGTTAAGATAAGTTAACGAAAAACTCTTCTTGTTCTACAATGCAGAACATCCTGGCAGTGAGACATAAAAAACAGTTGTTTACAACAATTCTTGCGTCAAATGGTTAACAAAAGCTACAAACAAGTTGGAAAAAAGTGGAAAATCATTATCCAGAAGATCAGTCCATGTGAAAAAACTGTCAAAGTTCATGCAATCAGATTAGATAGTGGCTTAGTTTTAAGGGATCCGACGAATATCACTAATGGACTAAATAAATCAACCGCTAATTGATGGCTTTTCAAAGATTCAGACACTGCTGGTAAACACCCTGATAAACTTGATTACATAAACCTGAGTCCACATTCGTAGCTGTGATTAAAAAAAGAACTGTTGTCAGTCACTGGCCCGCTGGATGATATCAAAGCAGCAGGACTTGGCGAATTAACAGTTCCTCTCATTAATTCATGTGGAATGGCTGCAGTTGTACATCTACAATTCGCTTTAATTGAGCACATTAAGGAGTAATAATCCCGAGTAAATGAAACTAGCCAGAGTAGCACCAACTTTCAAAAACAGGAATAAAATGCAAAGTGCGAACTATCGTAAAAATTCTGTATCGCTTGATATTGCAAAAACTTTCGAGCGCGTCCTTCTCACTCAAATGACGGATTTCATCGATAAGCGCAAATGTAGCAATGAAAAGCTATTTGTATTTCACAAGATCACGTCAGCAGCGGATGCAGTTTTACAGCAAGTTGAACCAGTTTCAGCATCTAATTTAAACAAAATCAAGAGACTGTTGCTGTTCTTCCTGATCTTGCAAAAGTTTGTAATTCCATTTCGCATAGCATACTTTTCTAAAAAATTGAGTTGTATGGTTTTCCCAGGGAGCAAAAGATTAGCTGTCTTCATTTGTTGCTAACGGCAGACAGAAAGTCAAACCTATTGGATTGTTATCTAAAAAATCTATCGGAAATTTTAGTACCTCCTGTTTTTCTTATTTAAATACGAAAGATTTTAAATATGAAAACGAAATTTTGACAACAATAAACTGAAAAATAAACTAAATATGGAAACGAAATTTTGACAACAATAAACTGAAAAATTTTTGCTATTGAAATGTGCAAGACCTTTAATTTTATTGAGCAGCTGAAAAAAACGTTAAAAAGATGGCTCATGCTATCCGATCAACTTACCTAATAAGAAATCAAATTCCCATAAACACACGCATTTTTTCATTTTTTTCAAAAAGTCAAACCATAGTCAAACCATTCAAAAAATCAAACCATTCAAAAAGTCAGACATAGTCAAACCGGAAGTTTTTGAGAACTTTCACGAGTATCTGAGTCTTCATCAAAACGCTCAAACAAACCAATTCCAAATTAGTAGTAAAACCAACTTTAGAAAGAATTATTCAGTGCGTTAATGCGTACAAAAATGAAACTAGTTACCACAATGGCTTTGGTTAGCTAGAAGTGGAAAATTAATTAGGAAAACGTCAAAGTTCATTCAATCAGATTAGATAGTGGCTTAGTTTTAAGGGATCCGACGAATATCACTAATGGACTAAATAAATCAACCGCTAATTGATGGTTTTTCAAAGATTCAGACACTGCTGGTAAACACCCTGATAAACTTGATTACATAAACCTGAGTCCACATTCGTAGCTGTGATTAGAAAAGAACTGTTGTCAGTCACTGGCCCGCTGGATGATATCAAAGCAGCAGGACTTGGCGAATTAACAGTTCCTCTCATTAATTCATGTGGAATGGCTGCAGTTTTACATCTACAATTCGCTTTTATTGAGCACATTAAGGAGTAATAATCCCGAGTAAATGAAACTAGCCAGAGTAGCACCAACTTTCAAAAACAGGAATAAAATGCATAGTACGAACTATCGTAAAAATTCTGTATCGCTTGATATTGCAAAAACTTTCGAGCGCGTCCTTCTCACTCAAATGACGGATTTCATCGATAAGCGCAAATGTGGCAATGAAAAGCTATTTGTATTTCACAAGATCACGTCAGCAGCGGATGCAGTTTTACAGCAAGTTGAACCAGTTTCAGCATCTAATTTAAACAAAATCAAGAGACTGTTGCTGTTCTTCCTGATCTTGCCAAAGTTTGTAATTCCATTTCGCATAGCATACTTTTCTAAAAAAATTGAGTTGTATGGTTTTCCCAGGAAGCAAAAGATTTGCTGTCTTCATTTGTTGCTAACGGCAGACAGAAAGTCAAACCTATTGGATTCCTATAAAACCTATTGGGCCTCTTTTCAAAACAAATTGGAGTTGTCAATACACTGATAATGTGACAACACTTCTAAAAAGAACCAAAATTTTGATCAAATATCCAAAAATCACAAAACTTTTATAAAAACTTTTATGACAAACATTTTGACTTTTCTTGCCTGTCATGGGACCACTGACTACCCATCTTAATTTTGTTAAGACGGCAAAAGGCTCACTTCGTGTTCCAATCTTATAGTCCAATGGACGTTGAATTTCGTAGGCATCTTGTCCAAGTATGATGCCTACTTCCATCAGGTTGAATGTTCTGTTAGTGAGAACATTCAGGTGTCTGAACTTTTTCTTCAGTTCCTTGTAATCATATGTTGTGTTTCCCAATGAGATTGATGGGTGTGCAAACGCTTCGATCGAATGCACCTTTGAATGTAGTCCCTCTATTGTGATAGGAACATTCTCTGTCCTCAAATCTTGCGTCCCATGTATGCCAGCTATGTTCAAGGTAACGTCCGTGCCTTTGGCTTGTAGTTGATTCTTGACACTTTGATCGATAAATGAAACTGTTGACCCACTATCGAGGAAAGCATAGGTAGTCAGCCTGTTACCACCACTCTGAACCGATACAGGAACTAATTGAAGAAAACTAGTAACTTGGTTACTCTGGTTTATTGTTGCAGCGCTTACATTAACTGCGTGACTACCCTCGTCCATTTGGTTTTCTGAGTGTAGCAGTCTGTTGTGCTTTTTGGTACATCCATTTATACCGCACGGGTGGACTTTACAATCTTTGATTGCATGCCCTTTCCCCAGACATCCATAACATAAACGTTCTTCTCTCACTACTGCATAGCGATCGGTGACATTCATATTCTTAAATATTGGACAGTTCCATATTTTATGAGTGCCATCCGCTAGTGGGCAGTTGTTGTTTTGCATTTGCTTCGTTTCGTTCGCATTCGAACTTGCACTAATATTTGACGATTTTGAGAATCGTTTTTCCTTGTTAGCGTTTGGTCGATCATCCTCCTTTCGTTCGCTCTTGGTTGATGTCATTCCTTCATGGACAAAAGCCATTCGAGCTAACCATTTTTCAAGGAGAGTGAGATCGGGTCTATCTTCTTGACACTCGTCAACGAAGAAGAACCACTTTTCTTTCAAGTTTGGGGGCAGTTTTTCAGTTGCCACTTGCAGTGTTGAACTTGATTGCAGATCGCCTTCATAGTTGTATTGCTTCAGTACATTAACTAGGTTGCTGATTGTTATTGAGTAATTAATTATAGCCGTTGAGTCGTGCATCCGAATTGATTGTTGTTTGCGCAACATGTTAAGCTGAGCGTCGACAATTAAGTAAGGTCGCCCAAACTTCCGTCCCAGGAGTTCCCACGTCTGAGCGTAGAACTCTCCCGAATAGCCCATTCCTGATATAGCTGACTTTGCTTTACCTGTCAACAAGGTTTTCAAGTGGCTCATTTTCTCTGAGTCGGGTATATCGCGATGGTGAACCGTTGCTTTGAACATATTCGACCACTCCGGCCACTCTAGGGGGTTTCCGTCGAATGAACTCAACTTCAACTTAGGTAACTGACTACTACTGCTTGGTTTATTACGCTTAAATTTGTCTTGTTCCCGGGCTGTGCTGGCGCGCTCTCCACTTGGTGACCGTGATTTAAGTACACCTTCGCGATTGAAACTTACCCTGGGATAATTGTTGTCGATCCTGGTTTTCGCACGCTCGAAACTATGATCGTGCAAGTTGGAGAATTTATCCGAGTTATCGAGCCAACCGGAAACATCTTTATCCTTCGGGGTTTTCCAGTTGAATGGTGATCTACTTCGAATACTAGGGGTTGCACTGTCATCAGATTCTGGTGCTCTTGCGTCAAGACCTTCTTTCTCGTATTCCAGTTTCAGTGCTCCTTCTTCTTCAAAAAGTTGCATCTCCATTTCATGCTCCTTCCTTTTCAATTCGAATTCAATTTTCTTCAACCTCAATTTTGATGCAAAGTCTTTCTCTAGAGCCGCAAGCTTTTCTGCCTTCTTAGCTCGTTTATCAGAGGAGGCCTTTGAATTGTTGTCTTTGTTTGGGTTTCCATTTTCAGCAGTTTGTTGAGAAACTCCTACAACAAATTGTGAAGACTTAGCGGCAGTTGGTTCTGCATCGCTTGTCAATTGTGCGGTTTGATTCTGTTGATCCGTCATGTTTGTTTCTCCGTGAATGTATGGCAACCAGTCTGCGTTTAATTTTTGTAAGAAATTTAGTCGTTCGGCTTCGTAACATTCAAACAATTCAGAATCACGAAGAAAATTTGCTCGCTTTCGGTTAAGAATGCAAAGAGAGTCGTCAAGTTTCAGCACCTGTTTATAGACGGTCTTGAGTTTGCTTGATCTATCGTTGTTTTTGATCAGCTCCTGGCCCTCCTGAATTTTTGCTTCGATTTGTTTTTTGGAGTTGCTATTCTGTCTCTGCAAAATGTCTTGACTCTGTGACGGAGTCACTGCGTTTGTACTTTGGGACTGCAGCTTGAATCTCTACAGTACCTTTTGTTTATTTGCTTTAATTAAGCCTTGCTATTTAACTTCAAATGCACTTTGCCTAATTGGCTTGGCTTCGTTTAATTGCCTGTTGAGTTTTGTTCTCGTTCGTCGGTGACTTCGTCACTTCGACTGTTGGGTTGGACAGCAGTTTATTCTACTGTCCGGGTCGGCGGACCAAATGTAATGGCTGCTTTCCTTGTGTTTCACAAAGAAAGTTTTACACCGCCCAGTTCGTTCTGAGTGGTTACAAAATCTGTCCGGATACTTCGTTTATGCAGTTCGCTTTTGTAACTGTATATCCGCTCTGCTGTACTTACCGTTGCATTAACTATTTTAGTTCGTAACTATTCGCTGATCTTAGTTTTTTCAACTATCAATTTGAACTGGATTGCTACAGATCACACAATACGGGATCTCTTTATGTATACCAGTTCAATCCGATAGAAAAAACAAATCGAAGACAAAAATTTATGTCTAAGACCTGTTTGTGCAAAAATATTTAAATTTAAACCTAAGTTGGCTTTTGCTGTTTGTACTCACAAGTTGAGAATACCAGAAGTTGGGGTTGTAACAGTTGAATTTCAGCTCCAATAATTCGTTGATGCAAGACACAGTAACAGAATTTAGTGCTCAAGAATAATATTTTGGATACAAGACACAGTAACAATTTACTGCTCAGGAATATTTCTAGTTCAAGACACAGTAACACGTTATTTACTGCTCAAGACAATTTGTTGTTGCAATAATTTTGCTGCGTTATACTTTAAGCCGTTTTCTGCGGATGCTACGTTGCGTTCTGTGTGTTGCTTTTGTTATTTCCCCCTTTTTCTCTTTTTTCTCACGTGACAAACTGTAACTAGAACTAGAACTATAACTATAACTATTAGATGACTAAGACAACAGAAAGTGTTTTGTTTCTATTTTCCCCAACTACGCAAGCTTGTTATTCCTTAAGCTCAGCTCCAACAAACCTGAAGTCATGGCAACGTTTGCCAAGTTTGTTTTCCGTATCTGGTAGGATGAACTCAAGAGATTCGTAACACTCACAAAACCCACAAAAAGATGCCAACAGTATAACTGAAATAGAAAGCAGCAGCGGTTTTTTTCGCCTAGCAAAGTTTAGTTTCTCCAATCCGCTGTATTTTCCCGAGAAAACTTCCAGAGACATTATTAACAAACTTTGACAATTTAAAAATGAAAATAAAACTGCAGCGACTTGAAGTAAATACCCCTATTCCCAGTAATTTCTCATTAATTTATAATTTTACAACTTTATAATGGTAAATATAATTGCAATGAAGGATTCCTACCTCTTATTCGTCTATACAAGCCATTGTAGGAAGGAGACAGCTCCTCTTGAAAAACCTATTGATTGGGCCCCCTCAGTTTGTCAGAAAACAAGCTTCAAAATTATTTTTATCGATTATGCAAATTTGTGAAGTCTCAGATAATTTGTCAGGTCACAGATCTGAAGTTTCGGTAATAATTGAAGAGCACAACAACCGATTTGTAATTTTGGAATGGTTTGCTCTAAATTTACTTGTCTGTTTCTCAGTTTGCTTGTAGTACAGATAACCACAGAGAGGCTTAAAACGCACTAACCTATCGTAAGTTGAAACTGTTACTTTTCTTATTAGTTTTTAATATCAATTCAATAATTCAATTATTGTTCCGACCCCACTTGTGGGGGGAGGAACTATATACTCAAATGGGTTTTTTTTGTTCCGTGAATTTTGGCCGACCGATATATTCATCATAGAGAAATGTGCGTGGTATCATTAGAAAGCTCGACCAGCGTAGAATTCGAAATTAAAAAGATTTTTTTGAATTTCGTTTTTTTCGAGGAGTTATCGAGGTTTAAAGTTTCATGTAAACACTGGATATTTGGTTCACTTTTGTTCACTTTTACCGTAATTTTCGTTCGAATTAACGTTTTTTCTACGAAAAATTTAATTCAAAACTAGATTTCACGACAAAAAGTAAATCAATTTTAGGCTTTTAGTAGATGAAAGGTGTTGCGTCGCAACACTTATTTTTGTTGATTAGACTTGCTTTAAACGCTTTAAAGACTTAAATGCTTTATGCTTAAGAAGAACTCAAGCTCAAAAGGAAACAAGTGTTGTTGATAAAATCAGATGAAATTATGATTTCTTAGTTCAAATCACGTGGTAATTTATTGTTGCGTTTGTTGAAGAAGTCATCTTGAATTGAAGTTTAGAAGCTCTCGCAATATGAAGGTCAAAAAGTTGTTAACCACAACATAACCCGGCCTCCTTGAACGAGTTCAATTGAAAAGTAATATTGAAGTCACTTGAGACCTTTTGACACAAGACATTTCACAGAAAATTTTTGTTTTCTGAAAATTGATTGTTGTTTGCCTTGTTGTAATCTTCGTCGTCGTAGTCGTCATCGTTGTCGTCTTTGTCGTTGTCATCATCATTATCCTCGTGTTCATTATCAACATCATCATCATTGTGGTCGTCATTGTCGTTGATGTCATGAAGGTGAATGATTTACAATTAGCTTGACAGACTTCAAAATATTGCAAATATTGAATGCTGATGATATTGACTTGAATATTGATTGCTCATTGTCTAAGGAACGCTTATCTTTCGGTCTTGTTGTATTGAATTGGGTTGTGCTGCTGACTGGTCAATCCTCATCCATTGAGTCATCCGCTGTCTTCCATTTGGGTAACTGAGATTCTGGTCTCTCCTTCTCCAATGGAACCAGTCTGCTTACTGGTTGTATGTAGAGTCCTGTTTGCGTTCTAACTTGGACTACTCGTACTATCTTGTCATTTCCGTCGAATATTTTTGTAATCCTTGCCAGTGGCCATAGCATTGGAGGCGTGTTTTCTTCCTTGATGATAACAATGTCATTGACGGCGTGCTGTTGTTTGTTATCCTGCCATTTTGGTCGATGTTGAAGTGTTGTCAAGTAGTCCACGGACCACTTTTTCCAAAATTGTCTGACA
The DNA here is from genome assembly GCF_964194025.1 of Convolutriloba macropyga. Taxonomy (NCBI): domain Eukaryota; kingdom Metazoa; phylum Xenacoelomorpha; order Acoela; family Convolutidae; genus Convolutriloba; species Convolutriloba macropyga. The sequence goes on from NC_134477.1 coordinate 29,275,664, forward strand.
ATGTTGTTGATGCTTTTGAACCTTCTGTTTAGTGTCCGGTTGTCTTCTTGAGATGGCTCCGGCAAAGCTGTCAGTGGGCGTCCAATAAGAAAATGAGCGGGTGTTAGTGCTGAGGGGTCATTGGCATCGCTAGAGGGGGCTGTAAGTGGGCGAGAATTGAGGATGGCCTCAATTTGAGTGATCAGGGTTGTGAAATTCTCAAAAGACATCTTTGTTGTCCCCACAGTCCTGTAAAAATGTCTCTTCATGGATTTTATTGCGGCTTCCCAGAGACCTCCAAAATGAGGCGTCCGTGGAGGAATTGTCAACCAGTTTATCTGATGTCCTGTAGTGAAGGCATCTACCAGTTCCTGGAATTCTCTGTCCATTAATAATTTACGAAACTCAATTTCTCCCCGAGTTCCAATGAAAGTCCTTGAGTTGTCACTATAAATATTTTCGGGCAGTCCACGTCGTGCTGTAAAACGTTTTATGGCGTGCAGACAGTCCTCCTTGGTCAACGTTGTCACTGTTTCCATATGGACGGCCTTTGTGCTGAAACATACAAAAAGGGCAACATACGTTTTCTGCAATTTTCCGCTGCAGTCTTTTATGCTGAAAGGTCCACAGTAGTCCAAACCAGTGTGGGTGAAAGCAAATGATGAAACAACACGTTCTGTTGGCAGATCTCCCATTTGAGGCTGAAGAATCCTGGCGTCGTGGCGAATGCAGGGCTTGCAGTTGTAAATAATTTTTTTAACAGCTGATAGTCCTCCGGGTATCCAAATCGTTTGTCGAAGATAAAACAATGTTAACTGTGGGCCTCCATGTAAGTTCCTTGCATGAGCTTCCCGAATCAGGAGCACTGTGATTGGAGAATCTTTGGGAATAAGGATAGGAAACTTCTTGTCTATGTTGTATGGCGAATTTGCTAGTCGTCCGCCCACGCGAACAACTTTATTGTCTGGGTCGTAGAAGGGAGAAAGTTTGAAAAGTCGTCCTCTTTTTGGCAAAAGCTTTATTCTTCGTTTTGTGGTACTGTTGATCAATTCTTCTTCACTTGTACCTACTTGTTGCTGCAAATCGTTGAATCTTGTTGGTTTATCTGAAATACCTAATTGAGCTTTACAAAGCTTACCTACCTGAACCTTACCAATCTTGCCTACCTCAACCCTACCAGCCTTACCTACCTCAACCTTAGAAACCTTACTTACCTCACCTTGACCAACCTTACCTACCTTAATCTTACCAACCTCAACCTTTCCTACCTCAACCTCACCAACTTTACCTACCTCAACCTTACCAAGGGGTTTATGACAATACACATTCTCCGGAATGTTGTTACCTTTCCCTTCTGTCATTGATGATGATGATTGACTAACAATGGCATCAAACTCTTGCAAGTCAAGTTTTTGAATCAGGCTGTATATGGCAATCCGTCCAAGGTAAAGATCTGAAGAGCTGAGTTGAAGTGACTGAAATTCAGATGCTATTGCAGCTTCCGACTTTTTCTGTTGACATCTTTTTGATGATAGGTTCCTCTTCTGTGAGTAGCATTTGGTATCGGATTTTGTTGGATCTGTTCTAATGGCAATGGTTTTCTGGCTTTGTTGTTTGGCCTTCTGAATGAATTTCTTGACATAACAAAAAATTCGAACCAGTTTTCCAAATGAGGATGTTCGATGAATTAGCTGAACTATTGAGTTGTTCTCCTGAGTAACAACCATTGTTGTTTGCTTTAGTGTTTCTCCTTGCACTTCGTTGTTCACTGCATGCTGATGTTCTTCAATTGATTCTGACTTCGGCCAATAATCTTCACTTTTTCTAGCCAGCTGGGTCCATTCCACCAAAGGCTGTGTTTGGATAGGTTTGCGGCTGAGATTCCTCGTGATGCGCAATCGGCAGGATTCTCCTCCGTCGGCACAAAATTCCAATTGCTGGATGGAATGAGGTTCTGAATTTATGCAACACGGTTGGCAACGAATGTCTTCCACTTTCTTGGAAAGTCTTGCAGCCAAGCCAGTGTTACCGTTGAATCTGTCCAAGCGTACACTTTTGGTGTCGGGAAACGTTGATCGTTCAAAGATGATGATATCGCTTCCACCAAATTTGCTCCAAGAAGTGCTGCACAAAGTTCCAACCGGGGAAAGCACAAACTCCTTATTGGTGCAACTCCGGTCTTTGCTGTCAACATCCTTGTGTGAACTGTTCAGTCGAAAGATTGTCGTATATACACAACTGCGGCGTAGGCTGTAGTTGATGCATCACAGAAGACATGAAGTTCAATGTCCGATGATGCTGGCGAGATTGAAACTACCTTTCTGGGCAGTGTAATAGTTTCCAATTCCTTCAGTTGAACTCTGAGTTGGCTGTACTGTTGCTGAAGGCATTTCGACAAAGCTTCGTCCCATCCAAGTCGGTCCATCCAAAGCAGTTGAACAAAAGATTTGAACTGAATTGTTGTAGGTGAAAGCCATCCCAACGGATCAAAGAGCCGTGTAACTTCTGACAGTATTTCGCGTTTTGTAGATGTTGTCTTTTCGTCTAGTTTTGCTATGAAACTGAAGTGGTCTGGATTTGGGTTCCACTTGACGCCTAAAGTTTTTATACTGTAGTCGTCGCTTTTAATCGTCCTCTCGTCGGTAGTTTCTCGAAACTTTGCAGGTAGCCTTTCAACAAGTTCTGGGTTACTTGAAGTCCACTTGCGAATCTCAAACCCTGCCTTTGAAAGAACTGCTATGATTGAGTCCTGCAGTTTCATTGCGCTTTCCAGATCGGGTGCTCCTGTCAACAAGTCGTCGACGTACATGTCTGTCGTGATTCCTAGCTGTACATTTTTGTCCGTAACATCTTCCGCTATAACTTGTAATGGGCGAATAGAATGGAACGCTGATGATGCTATTCCGTACGTGACACGTGTCATCCTAAATGTCTTTATATCTGTTGAGTTCGGTTCCTTCCAAAGTAGTCGATGATAGTCCTTATCTTCGGTATCCAGTTGCACTTGTCTGTACATTTTTGCAATGTCTGCTGAAAGGGCTACAGGATACATACGAAAACGGATCAGGATGCTGAATAGATCTTTCTGGATCTTGGGTCCCACCATCAGTCTATCGTTCAAAGAAATTCCACTGGTAGTCTTTGCTGAACCATCAAAGACTACACGCAGCGTCGTAGTTGTACTTGAGTCCTTGAACACACAGTGATGGCTGAGATAATAGCTTTTCTCTATTGGCACTAGCATCTCCTTTGCTGGTACTTCTTCTATGTGTCCTAGTTTAATGAACTCATTGATGAACTCGTTGTATCTTCTGTACAGATCAGGCTGTTTTTGAAGTCTATGAAGGAGACTTCTAAGTCTTCGTTGTGCTTGCTGCTGGGAATCCCCCAGTTCTCCAATTTCGTTCTTAAACGGCAGTTTTACGATGAACCTTCCTTCAGGGCTTCTTCGTGTGGTTGACTTGAAGTGTTCTTCACATCTTCTTTCTTCGTCGGTCAGATGTTTAGTTGCAGGCACTTCCTCGATTTCCCAAAAACGCTGCAAACTGTCTTCAAATGATGACACAAAGTAGGTTTGCAAACTGGAAGAATTGGAAATTTGCACGTTTTCGCGTCCAATTACTAACCAACCGAATACTGAGAGCCGATAAGTAACGGGGATGTTTGGTTCTTTCAGTCTGTTGTTCCCAACCATCAAGTCCTCGTAGTGTCCAGCTCCAATGATTAGATCAACTTGGGCGGGCTTGTTAAAGTCGGGATCAGCCAACTGTAGTTCCTTTACTGTCTCCCAATTGTCTGTGTTGATGTACCGAGAAGGTAAATCGTTTGTCGTTTTCGTTAAAACTGACGCGTCAATGATAATTGGTGCTTTGTTTTTTGGTTGAAGGCAAAGGTCAACAAATCCGCGATTAGTTGAGACTTCATTTCCTCCGAGTCCAAAAACACGCGTACTGTTCCTCTTTCTCTTTAGCTGAAGTCTTTGTACTGCAGCTTCAGTTACAAGATTATTCTGAGATGCAGAGTCCAGAATTGCTCGCAGAGTCCAGAAATACTTTTACCGTAATTTTCGTTCGAATTAACGTTTTTTCTACGAAAAATTTAATTCAAAACTAGATTTCACGACAAAAAGTAAATCAATTTTAGGCTTTTAGTAGATGAAAGGAGATAATAAAGACTAGTTCTAGTCTTAGAGGGAGGTTTAATATATAAAAAAACCGAATTAGGTTTGGGAGCTCTTTTTTTAGAAAATTTTGCTATTTCTTTGTTTCTTTAGGTCACCTAGAGACTAGTAGACACATTTAATACCGAAGTTCCGTTAATGACAAACCTCTTTTATGATCAAATGAAGCCCAATGAACAAAAAATTTGTTTCGAAGGGATCGCTCATGTTTTTTTTTTTGGATTCGTATCTCAAATTTCGTAATTTCAAATGAAATTTTGATTTATTTTTTGAGGTTTTACTAAAGTTTTATAACCCTATGGCATAAACTTGTTGACTAAAGGTGCAATCAATTTGCTAATGAGCATTAAGTGAACCTATCTAGTGTTGTGAGTGGACAACTAATGGCTGTTAAGACTTTGAAAAAAAATTTCGAATCTTTTTTTTAAATTAGTAAATCATAAACTTATTTTTGTGAACTGTAAATTCGTCTCAGTTAAAACAGGATTGAACTCCTTCATACCACTGCAAAATAAGTTAATCTCATTGGCGGCTTTATCAAATAACTATTGGTTATACGTCTTCAATGCCACAAGATTTCAAATTTTTCAAAAAATTTTTTGGACATTTCGTTTTATTTTGTTCAATTTGAAATCTTATCACGTCATCCTAATATTGATGGCTAAATCTTCCTTTAGTGAAGACGTGCAAAGGATCATAGATAAAACTTTCTGAGAAAAAATATGGTTTAAATGTCTTCAACACTTTCTTCTCCCATTTTTCTAAAGAAATTTTGGTTTTTGCCTGTATTTGTTGTTTTTTTTTCATAGTCATAAGACATATTGTGATGTCTTATTGATTACCTAGACATGATAAACATCCTTGTATTCACATCATGGCATAGTTGAGCGTATTCATTGAATTCCTATGAAAGATTTTGAGTTTAATAGCTGTTAAGACTTTAAAAATACTTTTTTTGAATTTTTTTTGAACATAAATCAATCTTAAGCTTATTTTCGGTGATTGTAAGTCAGTCTCGGTAATGACAGAACCGCTTTGTTTCTACATCAACAACAATTTATCTAATTAGCGGTTTTGTCTTCTAAATATTGGTTTTTCTGACTTCGGTGCACGAGTTTTCATAATTTTTATAATTTTTGGATTTTTTTAGTAATTTTGGTTCCTTTTGAAATTGTATTACAATATCCTAATATTGATAGCTCCCATTGGCTTAGTAAAGACGTTCAATGGATCGTTGAAAAAGTTTTCAGAGAAAAAAGCTTATGGTTTAAATAGCTTCGACACTTTCTTCTCTCAATTTTCTACCGAACTTTTGGATTTTTCCTGTTTTTGTTGTTGTTTTCATAGTCACTGACTTGATGTAATGTCTTATTGATAAATTTTGAATGACAAACATCCTATTCGTTACATCATCTAGGCATAATTTAGCGTAATAAATGCCTTCCGTTGAAAGCTGTAGAAATTTATGACTTCGATACTATGGTTTTTCTCAAAAATTTCGTGGTTTTATGTATTTTTCTGTGCCATACGACATATTGTTATGAGTTATTGATGTCACATGAATGAAACCTATGATTGCTATTTCATCGAGGCAGAATTTAGTGTGTTTAAATAACTCCGTTGAAAATAATTGAATTTTATGTCTTTGATACTAGGGCTTTTCTCAAAAAATTCGTGATTTTAATATCTTTGTTTATTTTTGTTGTTTTTCAAGTCATTTTGTAACAATAGAAACAATCACCTTGCTGTTAAAAATTAATTGCAAATAGAAGGGTTTATACTGAAAAATTCATTCTCTAATGGCTTTAAAACTTTTCTCGCTTAATTTTTGTGAGTTTGCTGTTTTTGCTTTTTTTTTTAGTTTTTAGGTAGCCGTAAAATTCTGATCGGTCTCATAAACCTGTAATGTTGCCTGTACTGTTGCCCATAAACCTGTAATGAGTGATGTTACCCAAAGCAGTCAGTTTAAAGCCAATAGTCTTAAAAATTATGATATTATTCATCTTCAAAGATTTTTCAAACGTTTCATTTTTTTTGTTCTTTTCGTCAACTTATTCTCGTCATTGAGAAGTCCACTCCAATTCCTTGAATTTCGAAAAACAACTTTTCTACTAATATTATGTCGTAACTGATGTTTTGTTTGGTGGACATTATGCGTTTTCACAAAAAATATTGTGAGTGGTGTTTTTGTGTTTCTTTTTTCTCTTCTTTTAGCTTATTCAGGTAATAACAGATCCCAATGATTTTCAAATGTGGCCCAAATGAACGAACTTCTTTTTTTCTCAGTATAATTTTAGCTGAATGAGTATAAATGTAAACTGAAATAAAAACAAATAAAATTCAGATAATAGCTAATGATTTTAATGGCTTCAATAATTTATGTTATTGTTCGTAATTTTTTGAGATTTTCTGCATCTTTGTGTAAATTGTTCGTTTTTTTGAGATTTTCTGCGTATTTAGTTTATTCCTATGGTTTAGTCACAGCAAAGACAGGTCCCATTAGTTTCATATTGACTTTTTAGTAAATTTATCAAGAATTATTTTGTTAAAAAGCTAGAGATTTTTTAGACTTTTGAAATTATTTGGTTTAAGAAATGTTGATTGATCTTTGACTTTAACCTCATTTTTTTTCTCTATGTCAACTTTATACCTAATTTCATTATGAAAACCATACATCTGCTGTAGAGTTAGCAAAAACTAAATTTGTGGAGTTGAGGTTTCATCTGATTGCAATTTGACGTTGTTACTAGGTGCTTTTAAAATTATATAGTTGGTTTCTGCCGTGAAAATTTTGTTTTGCAGTTTTTGTTGTTTGCTGTTTTTTCTCGTAGTCTTTTTATTGGTAGATCTCGTGAGCGCTGTAATGAGAAATGGCATTATGTAATTCAGTTTGTAGTTAGGTTTTGTAGCATTTTTTTTAAAATTCAAACATCTATTTTTGTTATCTCTTCATTTGGTTGACAATTAAGTCAAAAATGTAGATGAGCTCGGGTCGGAACATCATGTGCGAACTCACATTAACGAGCCGCCTTGTTTGAGAAAAAAGTCAATCAAAATGTCAAACATAAAAATGTGCAACTTACAGGTAAATGGGGCCAAACTAGCAACATAATGCATTTTCATTTTAATGTTCAAAAATATTAAAAGCTTTTACTTTGTACAAAAGGTAAAAGATGTTTGTCACAAGATACATAAATGGTTCCAGAGGTCATGACCGGTCTATAAACAACTGTGTTAAAGTTATTAATAAATAGTCTTTGTAAACACCAAGTGTTTAAATGATTACTTTGGATGCCATAGTCGGACAATAAAAGAATGTTATAAGTTCATAACATAAGTCAGGAGGGTTTCAATAGTTTTTAAAACGTTATTTTGAAAGTTCGAAGCGAACAAAAGGGTCGTCAGCTTAGACCAGAAACATTTAACTCTTGAGATAATTGGCATTTTTCAGTGAGCAGTTTTTGTTCGTTCCTACCTAGAGTTTCCGCAATTAAACACCCCAGAGTATTTATAAATGTGCTTTGAGGCCTGAATTCTATCACAGAGGCGCAATTTCGTGAAAATAACGTTTGATTCAGTGATGAGCTATTTTTTTTAAATGTAGCTCCACGATCCAATTTTCAATAATTTTTCCAGTAACTACAAACCGCCTTTGCGGACCCAGTTGTCACCGCCATTCACAGCAAAGACATGCAACACACTAGACGAACTGGCACGGTTATCTACTAAGATGTTGCAAGATTCTTGCGAATAACGGTTATATGCTCAAGATCGATATATTCATCGTAGAGAGTTGACACTAGTACGTCCAGCGTAGAATATGGAATTAAAAAGATTTTTTTGATTTTCGCTTTTTACAGGGAGATATCGAGGATTAAACTTTCGAGAAAATAGAGTGAATTCCGTTGATTTTATTCACGTTTTTTCGGAATTTTTGACTACAACTTCGCCAATTTTGCTAAAATTTAATAAATTCTTTCATGAAAAAGTTGTTGATTTTATTTTTAAAGACAAAATATATTGTCGGCTATTTTTATTGAATTTTTTTTGTCAAAAATTCCGGCTAAATATTTCATAAAATTCAGACTTTATCATCAAAAACAGCACGAAATAAGTTTCTTTAGTCCACTCTGATTAAATTTGCAGGAAGTGCACACCCAAACACCACTAACACAATCCTTTGTGGACTGAAAAGGGGGCTAATTCTACTTCAAATTCCGTTGACAGTGCTCTGTAATTAAATTTTTGCCGTTTTTTGCTAAGTTTATTCATTGATTGTCAAAAACGCAGCATTTATTTTTTGATTTATAAATAACAAAACATCTATATCTTTGACATTTGAAAAATTAATTATTCCTGATGTACAATTAGCATTTGCAGGAGTATTTTGGTACCAATCGTGGACCGTTACAATCCACAAATAATTCGGATTGCCATCAGTCAGTATTTTAAATAGAAAATTCAATCTTTTTTATACTAATTTTATAACAGAACATCTCAAATCAAAGCTCACTAGTGATAGGTCATATTGGCTTCCTAAATTAGCTCCAAATCATTGATCTAGTTGATTGCTTGAAATCTTATGGTCGTTTTGACCTTTAAAATATTTGATTTTTAAATAAAAATGGCTTTTTGAACTTTGCCTCCATTTTTCTCTTATTTTTGTCAGCTTCTAGCTTAGTGTAAGCAATCAAAGAGTGCTCCTTCTTTCTAATGAATTCAAAGACGGTCTTTATGCTATTTTACGCTTTAAGTTATGGTGTTCTGGCTTTTATAATGCTAGATTTCACATTTTTTTTTTTAATTTTTAGGTATTTGCCCATTTTTCATGTTTTCTAGTTTTTTCAAGTTATTGCATTATTGGCAGTTCATATATCACATTATTCGCTTTGAAAATTACGTAAAATTGATAATATTTAGAAACTTAAAGACATAGATTGTGGTTCTTTAGCGCTTCGACAATACTTTCTCGAAGAATTTAGTTGAATTTTGTAATTTTGTCTTTAACTGTCGTTTTTACTTTGTTTTTTTAGTCTATTTAATTTCTTGTACAATGACACGGTTTGATTGGCTTTTCATGGAAGATTAGATGAGCCAGTTTTCTGATAATAGTAGATAGCTGAAGGCTTTCATGACTTTGAAAACAATTGTTTTCCAAAATGAAAAAAAAAACACTTTAACTTCGAATTTTTGTTCCTTTTGTTGTCTGTTTGTTACTTGGTCTCGTTAAATAACGTTTAAAGATGACCTTATTTTTGTCAGGGGAAGGTGTCAAAAGGGATTGATGTCACAAAGTCTAATGTTTTTAAAGAATTCGTTATTACTTTACCGGCTTCGACATGAGTTTTTTTTTACAAAAAAAAGTAAAGGAATTTTTGTTTCTGTTATATTTGACATTCTTTTTGTAGCTGTAAGACATATTCTGGATAATTGCAAGTCCCAAGGGCTTCATCTGGAAGAATGGACGAACCCATTCAAATTTTTAATTTTGTAATTAATGGCTTTCATATCTTTGGAAAAAAAATTTTTGAAAAAAAAACAAGTATTACATAATTTTGCAATTTTTTCTTTTTTGTGTAATTGTTACCTAATTTCCTTATCGGTGTTCAACGAAGTTGCAATTGAACATATTTTGAGGGCCAAAGCAAGGCTTTACGTCTTCGAAAGCATTTTCTGACAAGTTTTAATTGATTTATTGTTTGTTGTCTATTTGTTGTTCTTTTTGTAACTTAAAAAAATTGAACACCGACAGTTCTTAATAGCCTTCTAAAAAAACATTGGTAATTGTTAACCTATGGGAAATTTTAGTTGATTCCTAATGGTTTTCATTATTTTGAAACTAATTGTATTTTTAAAAAAAATTCAGCGATTTTTCTAACTTTGAAGTTTCTGTTATTTTTTGTCTAATTGTTACCAAGCCTTAATATGAACTGGTGAATAACCATTTTTTTCTGGTTAATTGCAGTTTATTTTGTTTACTTTCAGTTTTATCTGACGGCATTTTGACTTTGTTATTAATTTTTGTTTTTTAAAACGGACATAAAATTTTTGATGTAATTAATGTTTGTTGTTGTTGCTTGATTTTGCCGTTCGTCCTCGCTCGCTTTCTTAATATCAGCATATCTCATCAATCTAAAGCATCATTTTTTACTCCATTGAGTTATTTGTTTTGGAGGCTATCTTTTCGTTCATACACCAGTTTTTTTGAAAAATACTTGAATTTTTGTGTTTTTCTATCGTAGACAATTATGCCAAAATTTTGGATGAGCGGGGTCGGAACCATATGTGCGATCGCACATTACCGAGCCTCCTTGTTGACCTATTTCAAGTCTTTTTTTTAATTTTTCCTTTATCTTTGCGCAATCGTTTAAAAATTTTAAATCTGCAAAGTATTAACAAGAGCTGAAAAGCTTTGTTCCTCTACGATACAAAATTGCTACATTTGAAATTTTTTCACTTTAGTTTTGACCCCAACTTTTACTATAACAATCTTTTGATGGCTCCCAATGAAGTCTGAAATAAGGCAGGGATTGGAATTTTTTTGAAAACTCAAAGACCTCTTTAAATTGGTTATTGTTTAAGCTGCTCTTGGTAGTAAGCTATAAAATAAACAATTGATGTTTATTAAAACTATACTTGAATTCGTGATATAATACAGATGATCACAACTGATTTTTTCTATTGAATCAACACCTCAGTTGGCACTACAACTCTAAAGGAGGCAACTGTCGTTAAAATTTCGTGTATGAAATTTGACAGTGAAATTAATTTCATTGGGAAGACAAGCGGCTTTTGTAAAATGGGCAATTAGAATACTTTTAGTTACAATTCATAAGTGTTCCCTCACAAGTAGATTGGCTATACGGACGTTCCTCGTATTTTCCTTGAAGTACAAAGTGAGGAACTATTTGCAAAATCGAATAACAACTTATTGGGGATTATGAACTGGGTACAGGCATGAAAAATCAGTTTTGATATTCTAAGTAAATTTTAAACATACAGGTATCAGCCACTCTCTCGTTAAAACTAACAGACTTAAAAAGTGAATACAATACAAAAACACACAATATCTCATTTAATGAAGCCACCAAAGAGAGGCGGAAGACAATTCAGTTAACAGTTAACTTGTGGAGTGCTTCATCAATTCACAGAAAAAAACAAATCTCTAAGCAAAATAGCTTTTAAAAAGCTCTATACAATTTTATTACACAAAATAATCAAATTCTAATTTTGTCGAATCAGGTAAGAGCTGGAAGGGATTAAAGCCAAATTATGACATCAAAAAATGAAAATAATGCTTTTTGCATTGATGCGATTTTGCATTTAAATTATTTTTAATTAGTTTTCTGATCCGATGACCAACTGGGATGTGGGATGCAGTTAATTGACGACTCTAGCTCTTTTTACCTAGTGCACTTTCTGCATTTGTACTTAAATTTCTCCTTCCCCACTTGCTAGATCATTAAAGGATCTTCACGGTCAAAGTCGAATGATACCAGTAGCAGTACTATGGGTTAAAGGGGAACCAGAACAAGAGGAAAAATGATCAAAAAGTCAAGAGAGAATAACCTTTTAGTCGGCAGGATATCTTATTATTATGAAAAAAGTCTAATTTTGCAGGACTTTTAGCGCGTTTCACTCAAATTTTTTCCAATTAATTGAAATTAGGTCCAGCATTTCGTAAAAAACTTAGTATCTCTCAAATATAACATATATTTGTTTAGGGCAGACCATTCATTTTGTTTTTTGTGAATTTTAGATGTCAAGTTTTCAACTTCTTTTCGTTTTTGATCAAAAATGCCGTATTTTTCGATTACTTTATTTGAGAAAATTAAAAATTTAAAACATTATAACAGAAATGCTCCTCCCATTCTTACAAACTCCAGGTTCTGTAGTAGCATCCGGTGTTTGTCATTGTCTAGTGAGTTCTTCAGATCCGTCTGTGTCAAAAATGAAATTGACTTACAGAACTGTAACGGTTTCAAAGATACAACAAGAAACTTAGAAGTCTTCTGTATAAAAGTTTCAAAGAACGAAAGAAGAACTTACCTGACGAATTTTATTGCTTTGTCGATAAGTAATGGCCACAAAACTAAACTCAATTTTAATTTTGTTTCGGCGCTATCATTATTTTATTGACCTATCAATCAAATGTCGGAATTAAATTCTCCCACCAACAGAAACCTGATTCTAACATCCAACGACCTCCAACTAATGAACTCGATTGTACACAAGCCATATCTGATTCGCATGAAATGTCGATGAAAATAGATAATCAGCTCCGGGAATCGGAGTTAAGATGTATTCACATGCCAATCATGTAAAATATTTTTAGCAAATCTAATTTTTCTCTGTATATTTTCGCATAGATAACTACTATAAAAACAAACTAATTTTTGTATATCTGCAGTTCAAAATTTAATTGAATATTTAACTTATTGAATTCTTTGACCCGTGTTATCGACCACGACAATATCAGCCACTCTCTCGTTAAAACCAACAGACTTAAAAAGTGAAAACAATACAAAAACACAAGATCTCATTCAAAAAAGCCACCAAAGAGAGACCGAAGACAATTCAGTTAACTGTTAACTTGTGGAGTGCTTCATCAATTCACAGAAAAAACAAATCTCTAAAGAAAATAGCTTTTACACAATCTCTAGTTAAAACTCTACACAATCTTCATTAAACAAAATAATCAAATTCTACTTTTTGTCGAATTGGGTAGGAGCTGGAAGGGATTAAAGCCAAATTATGACATCAAAAAATGACAAAAATGCTTTTTGCATTGATGCAATTTTGCATTTAAATTATTTTTACTTACTTTTCTGATCCGATGACCAACTGGGATGTGGGATGCAGTTAATTGACGACTCTAGCTCTTTGTACCTAAAGCACTTTCTGCATTTGTACTTAAATTTCTCCTTCCCCACTTGCTAGATCATTAAAGAATCTTTACGGTCAAACTCCAATGATACCTGTAGCACTACTATGGGTTAAAGGGAAACCAGAACAAGAGGAAAAATGATCAAAAAGTCAACAAAAATATTTTTTGATTACTTTGAGAAAAATAGAAGTTTAAAAAATTGTAACAGAATTGATCCTCCCATTCTTACAAACTCCAGTTCTGTAGTAACATCCGGTGTTTGACATTGTCAAGTGAGTTCTTCAGATCTATCTGTGTCAAAAATTAAATTGACTCACAGAATTTTAACGAGAATGACAAAATATGCGAAAGAAAGGTCATTTTTATGGCTGATAATTCCAAGAACTACTGCTAGTAAAAAACCAATAATCTGTATTTTTTTCGGTTCTTTAAAAACTGTCCATCGCATGATTTGCACTAAAAGCGTTTTGTGAACTCGTGAAACCTGTTTTCAAAAAATTTGTGCACGAAAGTTGTACGTGTTAGAACTAGGGCATTTTTGTCATTAGCACAGAATTGCTAACTTCATGGTCAGTGTTGCTATTTATTTTCAGTGTCAATTGCTAGGAAAATTCTTTTTTTAATAGCTCCCATGAGATATATACATTTCGAATTTTGTTTCATATTACAATATCTCTTAGCTGTGTTTACTTTTGTCTGCTATAGTTTTCCCGATAGTGTTTATGAAAACAATTTTCTGTTTATTGAAAAGACAATACAACCTGATATTTTTTCCATTCAAATTTCACGGCTGTTAGAGTTTGTTGGTTGTGTTTGATGTTGACATTTTATGATAATCTCTTTCGTATAAATAAGGACAATTCCATGAAATCTTTCAAAAGCTGATTCACAATCTAAAGAGTTATCAACTCAGTTGATTTTGCGATTTGATTAATAATGTTTCCATCAGCAGTTTGCTTTCAATTTCTACAAAAATGGTCAGATATGTTCTCGTATATTTCACTGATGTCGCAATTCGATTTCCGCAGTATAGTGCTCAGATTGAAGTTTCTAGAAATTCAAGTTAATTTAGAGGAGCTGTAATCAATATCTCTTCGGTTTTGAATTTAGCTTTCTCCCTGGTGTAATCATATCTCGACATCTTTGATACGCAGCAGGAACTTAAAAGTCCTAACACCCCGCAGCAGGAACTTAAAAGTCCTTTTGGTTTTCTGTCGTGGGCAATATCTATGTCCTCACTAACAATATGACAAAAATTGGGTTCTTATGTAGGTTCTCGGGATAACTCTGAAACGCTGTATGAAATTAATTTAAACAAACAATGCTATGTGATTTGGCCAAATTGAAATATAAAGCGAAAAGAATTTCCGACTGTCGTGACGCTGCGCACGCTTCGTCGCAATAACCGACCCGCGATTACCGGATTAAATTCCACATCGCATGGCCGTTTAAAAGCGACCCACGATTGCACCTAAATTGGTAGTGGTAAACTGGGGACAGAAGGGAGCATATCTGGATCAATATTGACTATAGCTGAGAAAGGGTGTTCGTGAAAAGATGTCAGTCAAGTTCGGACTTCTTTTAAAATATGATATTGATACAATACAATATTTTCTGTTATACAATATTTATCCAATTCTTAAAAGGGAAAGCGCGAACGCAGTCCCACACGAAGAAATTGCGCGCCCGAAATCCCCTATTAGAGGAAGTCGCAGGGGTCAACCTCTGCCGAGTGCAATGCAGACACCTCACCCTGGGTCTTCGTGCTACGTGATCCACGAAAGGCCCACGCCAAGTAAGTATGAACCGCGCCCTGTTACTGAAACATACTAAATTGAAATCGAATGATGCTTTAAAACAAGTTTCTTTTTATAGAATCAGAGTACTCTCTGTATAATTTTGAGACCCTTACCATATTGTGTCTGACACCAAAATGACAAATTTTGCACATTATTTCTCGCTTCCATTTCCAAAAGATGATTAATGCTAAACACGCTCGATCTTAGGCTGAAGAATTAGGGGACCGAATAAATTATACACAAAATAGATTCATTTTACACGTTGATACTGATCTACGCAACGTGTTTGTAAACGTACTAAATGTGCGGTGCTGAATTGTTAGTTGTTCAGCTAGCTACATTTTGTCCGGTGCTAAGAAAATTGGTCGACAGGGCGTTTAGCCGAAAAGGAAACATGAGAATTTAAGCCCTTCGCATTTTGACCTTCGCTACGTTAGTCGATGAAGAATATTTGCCCCAAAATTTTTAATAAGCCCAACAAAGCTTCACAATCTATGGCGCATTTTTTGTGAATTGTCGGCTAAATTTCGATTTTTTGGTTGTTGGCTAAACGCACTGTCGGCCAATGCGGCGCAGGCCATTTTGTGAGTTGAGCACACTTTACATGAATTTAACACTGACGCTTCGACGCTGAAAATGACGAACAGTAAAGTAGCCGAAAATTACTTGGCCTTAAACTAATGGGTATTTGGTGTGCTCCCAACGGACTGGGAAATCCCAGCCTGTTTTCATGAACATTAGCAGGACAATTAAAATAGGTTGATGTTATCCCCCACAGTCCAATGGATAAAATGAGCATTTTCGTTTGTATACTTAGATTACTGGCGCATAGCTATCACAAAAAAGTATCAGTAACTAGATTTTATTTAGGCAGGTATAAGCAACGAATAGAGTGAAAAAAGTGTGAAATATTTTACAGCACTTTTTGAAATAGGACAATGCATTCATTATTCAACTTTATTACGGTGATCATATTAGCACATAAACCACGATATCAATAACCTTAGCTATAATTGACAACTCTGAACAAGTAAACCGTACAATCTTTGAACATTTACCATATCATAAGCACCAATTTGGGTCGAGGAACATCGGATAATATCAACCAGAGAAAGGAAACAACCGACGAGCACTTTACGGCGGAAGCTGATACGAAATTACTAAGTTGTGCATATACTACGATTGATTGAAATGGAACAGATATCAAACTGCCGTTAGAAAAGTCGGATCTATTCAACAATTGCCCCCCCCCCCCCCCCCTTGGTACCTAGTAGAGAACCGCCTCCCCTTTTGTGCTATACTTTACCACAATATTACTTGGCCTATACTTTAGATAGCCGAATAATTGTTTAAGTGCAATTGCGAACCGCTGTTCATGGCCATGCCTCTCATGCGCTGTGGGATGTAATCCGGAAATCGCGGGTCGGTTATCGCGGCGAAGCCGCGACGCGCGCGAAGCGCGCCCACCGACCCGCCAGTCGGAAATTCTTTTCGCTTTATATTCCGGTTCGGCTAATTGCTATACCACGGTATATTTTATTCTATTCAGTTTAATAATATGTGCATGCGTGGAAAGTTATTAGTCGTCTCTGATTGGTTAATAAATAGCTCGCTTAAATTCTATTTTAAGAATAGCCCCCCCCCCCCCTTTTGCAAAAGGGGGGGGGGGGGCAATTGTCGAAAAGATCCGAAAAGTCAAACCTGCTAGTTTTTCAAAAAACGACAAAGCGTAAACAAGGTTTAGTCATGGTGACTGCTATGATCAGTCAACCTAAAACAGGTATAGGCCAGACAGACCTGGGTCGCAGACAGTGGGTTCAGACCGAACAGACCCATATTCAAATCCAATACTACAAGATCTCAAACGTGATCAGCAAATTTTTTCAGGACCGACAGTTAAAGGATGCAAAATGAAGTTTACTAGATTTCTGTTTCCCTTGAGTCTGCTCTTACGCTGGTAAAAAGGAATTTGCCATAAAAAACACTCAATCGTTACACACTCACGATTCACTTTCTACCCCAGTCGAGACCGTATGGTAATCTTGCAAGATGAACGGTTATCTTGCAAGATTCTTGCAAAAAAACAGACTTCCAATAATGAGTAAATAAAATCCGAGATCGCTGAGTTTGTATGTTTGCGAAATTGAGGTGCATTTAAAAAACAACAATGCGGCTCGGTAATGTGCGTTCGCACATTAAGTTCCGACCCCGCTCATTTACATTTTTCACTTAATTGTCTACCCAATGAGGAAGAGATAAAAAATTAACATATTGTTCAACAAACTACTAAAAGAATAAAACAATCTACTCTAGAGGGCCTATGAGACCTGTGGCTACCATAATATGACCTTAATTCTATTAAAATACCATAATTTAAAAAAAAAATTCGAACTGATTAGAAACATTACGCATCAAATGAAATCATGGAGAGAGTCTTTCATACCTCAATAGAGAGCGACTGAGGCCTTTCATTACCCAGGATAAGTCATACGACTACAAAAAGAACGACAAAAACAGGCAAAAACGAAAAATATGCACAAAAAATTATGCACGAAAACGATGTCCCCCCAATCAAATAAATATTAAGCTGATCACTAAAAACAATAAAAATCTTCGTTTGCATTTTTTTGCAGGTGAAAACATTTGTTAATCGAATGACGCCCATTATTGTGATACTGTGAAATGAAAACAATAACCTACAAAAAAAGGGGGCAAATATACAAAAATCACAAAAATTGGTTTTATGAAAACTGGTTGTTCCAAGAACAAAGACCATTTGAGGAACATAAAACCGTTATAAAGACCAAATTATACTTCAATAGATAAATGATGGGAAGTGTATATAGAGATGCTTAGCTACAATTTAACAGAACTAAAATTGGCAGATCTCAAAAATCTATCTCTTTTCTTTATTAAAAACAAACAGTTTCAAAATTCATAGCCAACAAAAGCTTTCGACTAAAAGTGTAGACAGTTTGCCTTGCAACTACTCGGAAAACTAATTGCGACTGTTATTAATGAGACTTAATCATAAGACTATAAAATAACATTAAATACAAGCTGAACTAACGTTTCACAAACAACTTTACGAAACCACAGTTTTGAAGCCATTAAATTTATAACACATTAACCGCGAGAATTTAACATCTTCATTTGCGTCTCCTTTGATGATCGTAACGTCTTTTTGTAAAACGACTATCATAAAATGACAACAAAAAGAACCACAAAAACTGAAAAGTATCTAAACATCACGAAATTCTTCCGAAACAAATTGTCTAAGCCCTGAAGACATCATTTAAAACGTTTAAACAACAGAAAAAGTATTGTTTGACTCAACAAAACATTAAAAGAGCTCTAAGTAATGAGACTAATCTACGAAAATGATAACATAGTAAAGACGAAAAAAACGCAAACCAGAACAAAAATTGATAAGTTGAAGAACACTACTCTTTTTTTTTAGAAATTTAATTCGAAAGTCAAAAAAACCATGAGCTATTTACCGATAACAGTTATTAAGTTCATTTGTTTATCTATAGTTGGCCACTATGACCTCTAATTAAACAATATTTGGCACATGACAACAAAAATTAACAACAAAAAAAGGGCAAAAAAAATCTCTACCAATTTCTGCAAGAGAACGGTGTCGCAGCCCTTCAAACCATATGTTATGAAAACAAAAAAGATGTTCAGTTTTGAATGTTGTTAAGCTTTTTCAGTTAGATTGTTAAATTATGTTACAATTTACAAAAGAAACAAAAACAACAGCAAAAATGGGCAATTATGAACAAAAATCAGAAAAATTTGTATGAAAACTCGTACTACCAAAAGCAAGAAAACCTTCTGTTAAACCAATGGGCCACAAAATTAGTTTGTATTCTATAAGGAGGAAAGGTTGACATGAACTTCCTGAGAATAAGCAAAATGTTGACTAATAATATAAAAAATTGACAAGTTCAAAAAATCACAGAAATTTCCTTAAAACAAATACATTCAATAACATTAGAGACATTAGGTAACCACCGAATGAATAGAAAAGATTCACTTGTACCTCTTGAGTAAGAAATTTAGATCTCTGAGTGGTTAATCTGGAAAATCCGACTGCCAAAAGAATAACAATTGAAGACAAGACAAGAATTCAGTTAAATTTTACTAAAACTCTTCCTCAAAGCGATAAAAACCCTTCTCTGTATCTACAATCCGTCTCAACTTTACGTAAATTGGAGCTGTCATTAACGTAGCCGTGAATAAAAAATATTGTCAGTGATTGACAATAAAATAAATGCAAAATATTTTGAAAAAAAGCACTATCAAAAAAAACCAAAAAGTCTCTGATTCTAAGAATCCATGATATTATAAAACCTCTCACTGATTTTGTCGCGCGCCCAGCAAACCGACCAAGTGTTTGCGAATTAGACCAATTGTTGAGTGGAATTCTTCAAATATTAAAAAAAACAACGATGCATTTTGTATAATTATCTAGTTAAATCTGCAAAAAACGGCAAAGTTTTAGTTCCAGAAGACTTTCATACGGCGCTTAATTGCAATTAGCACTCTTTTTGAGATTATGAAGTCTTTGTTAAGGTTTTTCGGTCACTAAGTCTGGCAAACATTAACAAAGTGGACCAAAAAAGCATATTGTGCCATTTTTGATGAAAAAAGTTTGAATTTTGAAAATTTTAGCCAAAAAACTTCAATCAAACAATTCAGCAACGCTCTTCTATTTCTAACGGTAACAACAACACTCTGCCGTTAAAGAACTTTTAACTTATTTTGAATTATATTAGCGAAATTGTGCCAAATGTTAGCAAAAATTACTGAAAATATGAACAAAAACAGTCGAATGTTCACAAAACTTTAAACCTCGATAACACCCTGTAAAAAACGGTAATCGAAAAAATCTTTTTAATTCTGTATTATACGCTGGACGGGCTTTTTAAAAATACCACTCAAAATTCTCTACGATGAATAAATGGATCGGCCAAAATTGACTGAACAAAAAAACCCAGTTGAGTATATAGTTCCTCCCTACCCACTAAAGTGGGGGTCGGAACAAAAACTACACACTCAACATAACTGAACGAAGTAACGGTAAACGGTTTTAGCGGCCAACGTTTTGTTTCGTTCTGAACACACTCTAAAGCAGAACGGTACTCGTACTGAAGTTTACATACAGTTTAAACAAGAAAATGGGGGCGAATTTTTTTTGCCATCAATCAATTTTTCTCGGGCCTACACGAAAGTTTTTATATCAACTTAACCGCTGATAACGTATTTGAAATACGGCTTTCTAACAAAATAGTTCAATGACCCGTTCAATGGTTCATTCTGTTAAAACCAATTATGAAGGAACGGGAAAGCACTAATAAAGGCCTTAGACAGCTCTCCAGTGCTTTCCAGCTTATAATAAATAATGCTTTAATCAACTTTTTGTTCTGTAAATGAGACTTTTTCCACAACTGCATCAGTTTTGAATCATTATTAGGTAGCAAGCACCACAAAAACAACTGTCAGTATTCAGTTGAGAGTGAAAAAAAACAAACAGTTCCTATAAAATTGTCTATCATATGTTATGCGTAGCGATAACATAACGTTTTCAATCATTTAAGAAGTACCTGGCGGAAAATTCAAAAAGTCGCATTTCTCAACCTTTCAATCTATTCTAAGCTCATCCTATAGCGGAACGGCCCTCAAACAGACGTTTACACACAGTTTAATGATGAAAACTGGAGTCCAAAAATTTCTTATCAAACAATTTTTCTAATTGTAAAATCTTTATATCGATTCTTTTTACAGATTGTAAAAAAGAGGTTTATTTCTAACGTGCGAGGGATATCTTGCTCCAATTTCACAAATTGTAGAATTTGGTCGTTCGCTGTTTTTACTTTTCATCAACAAAAATAAATTAAAGTGATTCCTCATTTTTGCTTGTTTTCGTTTTAAAAAACAGCCCATCCACTTTATTTCAGATTGACCTGCACTACTACATTTAGATTTTGTTTCACATTGGAAGAAAACAAAAAGTGGAGGAGTGTCATTGAACCTAAATCCAAAAGCATCTTGGGCTTCACTCCGACAATATTGTGAGTAAAATAAGCCTTTGATTTAAACAGTTTAGCGGAATTTACCAGGATGATTTGTTCAATAGAGCTCCAGCTTTCAAATTGGCTGTGGTCGTGGTACCAGAGAACTCTTCACGGGAACGTACAAATCTAATCCTTTCATTTTCTAGGACCTTAGTTCGTGTTCAGTGAGGATCACACGAGAAGGATCGGAAGTAGGTGGCACACCCATTGATATCTCTAAAAGTCACGTCCTTCTGTACCAGACAACAATGAGGGCTTTGGGTCATTCTGTCGGCGGCAACGGAATTACTCTCAAAAACTTTGCCAATCATTTAACGTTGGTTTTCAATCTTACAGACGATTTCAATTTACGGGATAGCACAATTTGCCCAAAACTTACTGGTGCACGGCTGGGGATCGGATTCAAATTCAAAACACCAACCAAGCAACCCATTGGAGTCATACTTATGGCTGAACGTCAATCTGTTGCTTTGATTAATTTCAATAGAGAAGTTATCAAAACTCTGCAATTTACAGTGGTTGACAACAGTGACAATGATAGTTTTGTCAAAAAACACTCTTGAGCTTAGCCTGCGTTACCTTGGCTGTTATTCTGCTGACAACTTCCCTTTCATTCAGCGAAACAAATTTGTGGTTGTTAACAATCAACCATCTTGCTTTTTTGGGGAACACTGGCTTTTGATTGCAGACAGTAATGGACAACCACTTCTCTACGACTCCTTCAAACGAGATCTTCACGAAGTTTTCCCGAGTATTTTTAAAAGACTGCAGAAACATCCATTAAATTTGTCGTAATTCGTCTCTTGTTCAAACCGCTAGCGAGTAGTAAACTGTGTGCATTGTACTGTTTCTACGTTGCTCACTGTATCAATTTACCGACCCGCACTTTTCCTTTTTCTTTAACTGATGAAGAGTTGCTACGATTTGCTGCTGAAAAATTTAGTATTTCTACTATGAAAATAAATTCTTTGAAAAGTTGACTTTTTTTGCAAAACATATTGCAAAATATCAAAATTAGATTTAATTTTTTTTGCGATAACAGGGAGTTGATCCGACTAACTGACAAAAACTAGAGAAAAAACAAATGAATCAGTAAAATAAACAAACACGCAAACCTACAAATTCCCAAAAAATTATTTAGAATGTCGAGCACCAACTTAAATTTCACTCCTGCTTCTGCCATGTTAGTCCACTATCCTAACTCGGACAATAACGCGAGTGATGTGTCTATCCCTCCCTCACCTCAGTTGGAAATGGAAAATGGAGATGAGTTTGCACTAATGTTTGAAAACGGAAGTGCTCAAAATTCGCAGGACATAGTAGAAGATGACGATGAGGAGCTAACTTCCATGAACAGGAGGCTCAGATTGAGACCTAGACGTCGAGGTGAGCAGTATATTTTAGACGCCTTCTCCGACGATAAAAGTCGCATGGCCTTGGAAGAAGAGACGGCGAAAACGAGGCCTTTGAGTTCTCATCTGATACAGTTTTGCCATCTGCTCCGAATGTATGGATGTCCAAGAGACGGAGAGAGACAGGCAACACACGTCTTGGTTTTCCTTGGCCGTCATGTGGGAGGGCATGATGACAACAATGACGGTTTGCTGAATGAAGCCGCCAGAGTTTTGGAGGAATCAGTATTTCTCCCATCGCCTGAGTGACCAAGTACAGCTGAGCTGTCCAATCAGGCACTCGAAAACACCGGGGTGTCCGATATCCAACTACCTTATATGAAGAAAGTGAGGCCACTGAAAAACGGTTCTGTTCTCCACCTGCGCCCAACAGAAATGCATCACCCAACACGAGGAGAAGAAACAGAGAAGAGAGAGACAGACAGAGAGAAAAACTGACGCGGACAGTTCAATTAAAGGATTCTTTATTTATTTTGTTTTTTTTTGTTTCTGAAGCAAACGGTGGATCAGTTCGGCAGCATCTTAAGGCAGGCAGATGATCTTGTCGGACTTGAAGTTGAGCAGGCTGAAGAAATTGGTGACGACGAAGCCACTTCAAAATTGTTGCGTCGCCTCGAACGGGCTGAAACTCTGAAAAACAACAGCCTCATAAAGCACGTAAACCATATAGACAGAATTATGAGGAGGTTGCAGCTCCGTGTCGATGACCAAACTACTTTCTATCAGATGCTGCGGGAGGGTAATCTCAACTTTAAAGAACTTCGAGTGCGGCAGTATCTCTCAATTCGGGCTACATGTGAGATGTACCCAAGATTGCTGAGCGTGACAGGCTTTCAAAACTCGTCAAGTCTTTTGACGGGATACAAGAAATTGCAGAAAGCCTGTCATGAAGAGTGGCGAACTTAAGAAAGTTGAAGGCGGCTGCAAGTTGACAGTCATGCAAACCCTGTCCAGCGAGTGCGGGCAAACTGGTTTGCTGACTATCATTTGTGGAGCTGATCAAAGGATAAATTCGAGTCTTAGTCGTACATGCCCTGTCTAGCGAGAGCAGACACTCTGGCTTGTAGACTTTGCAAAACAGATCTCTCTTTATGTTAAGTTTCTTTAGTTTTGTTTAGAGTAGTTTAATAGATTTATGCTCTTGAAAATTGTTTCGAGTAAATAAAATATCACACAAAGTGCCAGTTTTGAACCACGGACTCTTGACGAGCAAGTAAGTTTTAATTTAAAAAGCAGCCAGTTCGATATTTACACCAAGATGACTAAACTTGTTGTCGTTGGTGCGTCAAATATTGAAAAAGATTATGAGTTGTGCTGGTGTAAATGTGGACCATAAATGTATAAAGGACATTCATTGGACTGAGTGGGTGGAAGAAGTCAATTTTGTGAGCGTGCCTGGTGCTCGTATGAATCATGAAACAGAAAGCCTCTAGTAATTTCTTCTCTTTGTTTTAATTTGGAAAGTGTTTAATTATTGACATTCCTGTTTTTATTTTGTATTTGTTTAGGAATCTTGTAATGGAGGCAATTACGCACGCACCAAAAGCTATTTTAATATATTGTGATATTGTCGGAAATTCGCTGGAGTACCATAACGGTCATGAAGCGCTGGATGGTAAAAGTTGCGCAAAGGTAATAGAGGCGCTAGAGAAAAAGTATAATGAGATCAAATTCGTGGTGATGCACGCGCAGTGGAGGAAAAGTCTCAAGTTGGCTCAAAATGAAGAAATTGGTTATTTTAATAACATTATCCATAGAACAGTTTGCATTATTGACGAAAAAATTCGAACAAGCGCTAAATTAACACGAATTATTGACGGGAAGACAGGACGGAGGGGTCAAACCTGAATGTTCACCACAGCCGTCAAACAGTGTGCTTCAATGTTGGTATTCTTATTAGGAAGGCAAGGTGAGGTTAGTAATATTTCAATTTAATTTTTCAAGTAGCAAATGAAGTGTTTCTAAAATTAGAACAATTTCATTGTCGGGTAGATTCCGAACACCGGGGAAGAATGCATGTGCTGCTTGGGTGCCGAGTATCACCCTATCGGCATATGCATTCTTCTCTCCACAATGAGGGCCTTGAGTCATTCTGTCGGCGGCAACGGAATTACTTTCAAAAACTTTGCCAATCATGTTGCGTTGATTTTCAACCCTGCAGCTGATTTTAATTTACGGGACAACACAATCTGCCCAGAACTTACTGTGGAACGGTTCCGGATCAAATTCAAATTCAAAACACCAACCAAGCAACTCATTAGAGTCATACTTATGGCTGAACGTCAATCTGTTGCTTTGATTGATTGCAATAGAGAAGTTATTAAAAACTCTGCAATTGACAGTGGTTGACAACTGTGACAATGACAGTTTTGTCAGTAAACACTCTGAGCTTAGACTGCGTTACCTTGGCTGTTATTCTGCTGACAACTTCGCTTTCATTAAGCGAAACAAATTTGTGATTGTTAACAATCAACCATCTTGCTTTTTTGGGGAACACTGGCTTTTGATCGCAGACAGTAATGGACAACTACTTTTCTACGACTCCTTCAAACGAGATCTTCACGAAGTTTTCCGAGTATTTTCCAAAGACTGCAGAAACATCCATTAAATTTGTCGTAATTCGTCCCTTGTTCAAACAGCTAGCGACAAGTAAACTGTGTGCATTGTACTGTTTATACGTTGCTCACTGTATCTATTTACCGACCCGAACTTTTCCTTTTTATCTAACTGAAGAATTGCTACAATTTGCTGCTGAAAAATTTAGTATTTCTACTATGAAAATAAATCCTTTGAAAAGTAGATTGTTTTTGCAAAACATATTGCAAGTCATCAAAATAAGATTTAATTTTTTTGCGATAAAAGGAAGGAGTTGATCCGACTGACTGCAAAAAAGAGGAAAAAAACAAATGAGTCAGTAAAATAAACAAACACGCAAACGTAAAAAATCCGAAAATTATTTAGAATGTCGAGCACCAACTCAAATGTTACTCCTGCTTCTGCCATGTTAGTCCACTATCCTAACTCGGACAATAACGCGAGTGATGTGTCTATCCTTCCCTCGCCTCAATTGGAAATGGAAAATGGAGATGAGTTTGCACTAATGTTTGAAAACGGTAATCAAAATTCGCAGTAAGTAGTGGAAGATGACGATAAGGAGCTAACTTCCATGAACAGGAGGCTCAGATTGAGACCTCAACGTCGAGGCGCGCAGTACATTTTAGACTCCTTCTCCGACTATAATAGTCGGATGGCCTTGGAAGAAGGAGACGGCGAAAACGAGGCCTTTGAGTTCTCATCTGATACAGTTTTGCCATCTGCTCCGAATGTATGGATGTCCAAGAGACGGAGACAGCCTTGGTTTTCCTTGGCCGTGATGTGGGAGGGCATGATAACAACAATGACGGTCTGCTGAAAGAAGCCGCCAGAGTTTTGGAGGAATCAGTATTTCTCCCGTCGCCTGAGTCACCAAGTACTGCTGAGCTGTCGAATCAGGCACTCGAAAACACCGGGGTGTCCGAAATCCACCTCCCTCATATGAAGAAAGTGAGGCCGCTAAAAAACAGTTCATTTCTCCACCTGCACCCAACAGAAATGCATCACCCAACAAGAGGAGAAGAAACAGAGAAGAAAGAGACAGGGTGAGCTTAAGTAGTTTTCAATGCATTTTGCTCCTGACTAATGATGTTGACGTCTTGGGAAAAAATGATGCAGACAGTTCACGTAAAATATTCTTTATTTACTTTGTTTTGCAGCAAACGGTGGATCAGTTACGCAGCATCGTAAGGCAGGCAGATGATCTTGCCGGCCGTGAATTTGAACAGGCTGAAGAAATTTGTGACGACGAAGCCCCGTCAAAATTGCTGCGTTGCCTCGAAAGGGCTGAAACACTGAATATCAGCCTCATAAAGCACGTACACCATATAGGCGGAATTTTGAGGAGGTTGCTGCAGCTCCGTGTCGATGACCAAACTATTTTCTATCAGATGCCTCGGGAGGGTATTCTCAACTTTAAAGAACTTCGAGTGCGGCAGTATCTCTCAATTCGGGCTACAAGTGAAATGTACCCAAGATTGTTGTGCATGACAGAATTTCATGAAGAGTGGGAAAGTTTAGAAAGTTGAAGGCGGCTGCAAGTTGATAGTCATGCAAACCCTGTCCAGCGAGTGCGAGCAAACTGATTTGCTGACCATCAATTGTTGAGCTGATCAAAAGATAAACTCAAGTCTTAGTCGTACAAGCCCCTTCTAGCGAGAGCAGACTCTGGCGTGTATACTTTGCAAACAGATCTCTCTTTATGTTAAGTTTCTTTAGTTTTGCTTAGAGTAGTTTAATTGATTTATGCTCTTAAAAATTGTTTCGATTAAGTAAAAATCACAAAGTGCCAGTTTTGAACCACGGACCCTTGACGAGCAAGTAAGTTTTAACTAAAAAAGCAGCCAGTTCGATATTTACACTAAGATGACTAAACTTGTTGTCGTTGGTGCGTCAAATATTGAAAAAGATTATGAGTTGTGATGGTGTAAATGTGGACCATAAATGTATAAAGGACATTCATTGGACTGAGTGGGTGGAAGAAGTCAATTTTGTGAGCGTGTCTGGTGCTCGTATGAATCATGAAACAGAGAGCCTCTAGTAATTTCTTCTCTTTGTTTTAATTTGGAAAGTGTTTAATTATTGACATTCCTGTTTTTATTTTGTATTTGTTTAGGAATCTTGTAATGGAGGCAATTACGCACGCACCAAAAGCTATTTTAATATATTGTGATATTGTCGGAAATTCGCTGGAGTACCATAACGGTCATGAAGCGCTGGATGGTAAAAGTTGCGCAAAGGTAATAGAGGCGCTAGAGAAAAAGTATAATGAGATCAAATTCGTGGTGATGCACGCGCAGTGGAGGAAAAGTCTCAAGTTGGCTCAAAATGAAGAAATTGGTTATTTTAATAACATTATCCATAGAACAGTTTGCATTATTGACGAAAAAATTCGAACAAGCGCTAAATTAACACGAATTATTGACGGGAAGACAGGACGGAGGGGTCAAACCTGAATGTTCACCGCAGCCCTCAAACAGTGTGCTTCAATGTTGGTATTCTTATTAGGAACGCAAAGTGAGGTTAGTAATATTTTTATTTAATTTTTCAAGTAGCAAATGAAGTGTTTTGAAAATTAGAACTATCATTGTCGGGTAGGTTCTGAAAACCGGGGAAGAATGCATATGCTGCTTGGGTGCCGAGTATCAACCTATCGGCATATGTAATCTTCTCCCCACAAACACAACAAATCCTCTAAACACAACGCATATACTTGCAATTACGCGTAATAGGCCAAATATAGATACAGCATTAAGACCAATATCCAGGAGATTCAGAGCCCGCAACATAACATTTGCACGATTACCTAGAAAGATGAATTCTTCGTCCTCAAAATCCCTCCCTCTAACATCAAGCACCCAAACGGAAAGCAACGATAAGGCCGCACACCGTTTCAATCAGACCTACACACACACACACAATATATATATATATATATATATATATATATATATATAAATATATACACACCACACACACACACACACACATTCCACCTCAACCAAATTCCAAATACTATGACCGACTATAGCAAACATTTGGCCAAGGTGTTCGGCGAAGAACTTTTAGCCGAAAAAGCAAAAACGACAAGTCACTTGCCTCCATATTCAAATACAAGGACTGGAAAAGCCTAAAAAAGACGAATAGCTACTTTTAATCATTAAGAAAAGATCTCGCAGTTACCGAGTCAGGGTGTATATTATACGACAACAAATTGTTAATTCCAGGACAACTCAAACATTTTGTCATCGATGCACTCCATCAAACCAATCCAGGCCACCGTGGTCATTAAAAGACATTAGCACCACCATCGCACACATAATACAAAACATAGGAATTATACCAAACCGCACAACAAAAATCACATCTTTCGAAACGCGCTCCAGCCGCACACCAAACATAGCATTGTCAAATATTGTAACAAAACTAAACAAACATAAAAGAAAGAAATTTGCTTCAGCTCAACGACTGCAGAAACAACCAGTACTGACAAATGCAGCAATGTGGAACATGGAGGGCGACTCAGAACCGGAGCTAATATACAAGGAAGGAAACAGTCAACAAACACCAGGTCATGTGTCCGACAACTTCAACAAAGAACGAAAAAGCGAGGACAGTGACCGACTCCGTGAATGCACCACTGCTTAGCCACAAGCGCATTTCGGGTAAGATAACTCCATCAAAATTAGAAATGAACTTTGGCGATAAAACATCCAAGGTGATATACTCTAAGAGATAACTAGCAAGAAAAACCTTCGCACGAAAAATACCCGAAAGTCCCTCAACACTGAAACCACAATGGAACATCCTAGAAAATGGAACAATAACTATAACTACTCACCACACAAAACACTAGAAAAAACAGTAATGAGACAAAAGACTGAGCTGCTGTCACACAACCACTACACTCACACACAAAACAAAAATGTCTACCAAAACGATTAAAACGCATGGTAGCCTGCAAAACAGTCAGGAATACAAACGAAACCAAGTAAAAAAACAATTCTGTTTAGAGGAAAAGAAAAGAGCACAGCAAGCAGCGCAATCAGGACCCAGCACCTCCACTCGCCAAACTCCAAGTGGAGACACACAACTTGACGAGCACGAGAAACTAATAGCCCTAGCAAAGGACAATAAAAAAAGCAACAGCAAAGAAGACGAAACGAAATTCAATGCAAGAGACGACCACAAAGACAATCACTACAACGCCGAAAGAAAACACAATTCCAGAGAGTGCGACAACACGACAAACCACATCGAAGCAGCGAGCGGCAGCAAAAGCAAACGAATCATTCATCACAAAGTCAAAAGCAGCAGCGCTACAACAGACAAGACTCCATATGGAACGAACAAAAGAGAACGGATCATTCATTAAAGTAAACGAAAGCCTGCTTCAAAGTTCACGAACTGTCACCCTAATGTCGGACTCCACGCAGAACAACCCAGTACACATTTACACATCAATTCCACACGATTTCATGGTCACATCTCCAAATAGCCCTGAAATCCCGAACATATTAACGTCAACCATCCGCACACCGAGAGTGGACAAAGCTGTAAAGAAAATACAACAGCACAAGGCACTGAAAGACACGTCTCCAATGAAGAGTGAAAATTCCGTAACAAAGCTAGTTACAAGTACTTTTATGAACACTGCTTAAACTATGATAATCTATATATATATATATATATATATATATATATATATATATATATATATATATATATATATATATATGTATATATATATATATATATATATATATATATATATATATATATATCTTACAAACTCGTAGTATCAGCCCCGCTGATTGTACTTTGTTGATGTTTTTAGTGTTAACGCTTTACTGACACGTGTCAGTCTGAACAAGCAGTAAGTCTGAATAGAGTCTATGTAATAAGTGCAGTTTGCCTTCTTCGTACTTGAGATTTATTTAAACAATTTAGAAGCAAATTATCGTCTTTTCGCCGCCTTGTTTTACATCACACAACAAATCCTATAGCTGAAATATACACAGTTTGAAGAAGAAAAATGGGTAGACCTTCTTTCATTAAACAATTTCCCTCGGACTTTCCTATCAACTTTACCGCCAATAACCTATTTGAAAAACTCGTTTCCACAAAACAGATCTAGCTGCTAGACCTTAATCTAATATTGATACTAGGCAGGAGGATAAACGTGAACGTGAACGAAATATTGATAAAATTGTTTTTTGAATACTTTGTTGATCTCTACGGCTATAGCAAACATTTGGCCAAGGTGTTCGGCGAAGAATTTTTAGCCGAAAAAGCAAAAACGACAAGTCACTTGCCTCTATATTCAAATACAAGGACTGGAAAAAGCCTAAAAAAGACGAATAGCTACTTTTAATCATTAAGAAAAGATCTCGCAGTTACCGAGTCAGGGTGTATATTATACAACAAATTGTTAATTCCAGGACAACTCAAACATTTTGTCATCGATGCACTCCATCAAACCAATCCAGGCCACCGTTGTCATTAAAAGACATTAGCACCACCATCGCACACATAATACAAAACATAGGAATTATACCAAACCGCACAACAAAAATCACATCTTTCGAAACGCGCTCCAGCCGCACACCAAACACAGCATTGTCAAATATTGTAACAAAACTAAACAAACATAAAAGAAAGAAATTTGCTTCAGCTCAACGACTGCAGAAACAACCAGTACTGACAAATGCAGCAATGTGGAACATGGAGGGCGACTCAGAACCGGAGCTAATATACAACGAAGGAAACAGTCAACAAACACCAGGTCATGTGTCCGACAACTTCAACAAAGAACGAAAAAGCGAGGACAGTGACCGACTCCGTGAATGCACCACTGCTTAGCCACAAGCGCATTTCGGGTAAGATAACTCCATCAAAATTAGAAATGAACTTTGGCGATAAAACATCCAAGGTGATATACTCTAAGAGATAACTAGCAAGAAAAACCTTCGCACGAAAAATACCCGAAAGTCCCTCAACACTGAAACCACAATGGAACATCCTAGAAAATGGAACAATAACTATAACTACTCACCACACAAAACACTAGAAAAAACAGTAATGAGACAAAAGACTGAGCTGCTGTCACACAACCACTACACTCACACACAAAACAAAAATGTCTACCAAAACGATTAAAACGCATGGTAGCCTGCAAAACAGTCGGGAATACAAACGAAACCAAGTAAAAAAAACAATTCTGTTTAGAGGAAAAGAAAAGAGCACAGCAAGCAGCGCAATCAGGACCCAGCACCTCCACTCGCCAAACTCCAAGTGGAGACACACAACTTGACGAGCACGAGAAACTAATAGCCCTAGCAAAGGACAATAAAAAAAGCAACAGCAAAGAAGACGAAACGAAATTCAATGCAAGAGACGACCACAAAGACAATCACTACAACGCCGAAAGAAAAACACAATTCCAGAGAGTGCGACAACACGACAAACCACATCGAAGCAGCGAGCGGCAGCAAAAGCAAACGAATCATTCATCACAAAGTCAAAAGCAGCAGCGCTACAACAGACAAGACTCCATATGGAACGAACAAAAGAGAACGGATCATTCATTAAAGTAAACGAAAGCCTGCTTCAAAGTTCACGAACTGTCACCCTAATGTCGGACTCCACGCAGAACAACCCAGTACACATTTACACATCAATTCCACACGATTTCATGGTCACATCTCCAAATAGCCCTGAAATCCCGAACATATTAACGTCAACCATCCGCACACCGAGAGTGGTCAAAGCTGTAAAGAAAATACAACAGCACAAGGCACTGAAAGACACGTCTCCAATGAAGAGTGAAAATCCCGTAACAAAGCTAGTTACAAGTACTTTTATGAACACTGCTTAAACTATGATAATCTATATATATATATATATATATATATATATATATATATATATATATATATATATATATATATATCTTACAAACTCGTAGTATCAGCCCCGCTGATTGTACTTTGTTGATGTTTTTAGTGTTAACGCTTTACTGACACGTGTCAGTCTGAACAAGCAGTAAGTCTGAATAGAGTCTATGTAATAAGTGCAGTTTGTCTTCTTCGTACTTGAGATTTATTTAAACAATTTAGAAGCAAATTATCGTCTTTTCGCCGCCTTGTTTTACATCACACAACAAATCCTATAGCTGAAATATACACAGTTTAAAGAAGAAAAATGGGTAGAACTTCTTTCGTCATTAAACAATTTCCCTCGGACTTTCCTATCAACTTTACCGCCAATAACCTATTTGAAAAACTCGTTTCCACAAAACAGATCTAGCTGCTAGACCTTAATCTAATATTGATACTAGGCAGGAGGATAAACGTGAACGTGAACGAAATATTGATAAAATTGTTTTTTGAATACTTTGTTGATCTCTACGGCTCGGAATCGCAATCTTTCAACTTTCACACAATGAGACATTTGTGCGAACAAGTTATAGGGAAGAGGCCGCTCTGATGTTTTTCAGCCTTACGCTTTAAATCCGCAAATCATGGTTCAATGGATGCCATACAAGGGACAGTAAAAGAGCCCAAAGCTACAGAAGAGCAATTTGTTAAACATCAATCCTCCTATGAAAAGATACCGGAAAAAACTCTGAAAAAAGTTTGAAAGGACTGACTGTGTTAGAAAACGTTCAAAAGTTTTGTACAGAAGGTGTTGTTAGGTCTAGAAAATGTTTCGTTTCCCTCTCCTATTCAAGAAGTGGTTATAATTTGTTTGCGTGTCTTTCAATGTAACAATTCAAAGTCAGCTCTTTTGCTGTTGGTAAAGCAGCCAAATTGGTGAATGAATTTAAGCCCACTGAGGTCCTTAAAACGTTTGTTTTTTGAGCTTCTCGGTCTTGACGGTTTAGATATAGTTCCTGCTGCTGAGTTGCATTTAAATTAATGGTTTTAGTCGAGGAAGTTTGTCTTCTAGTAAGCGTTAAGTGACGGTTTTGAGCATGATTATTTTTTCCTTATTGATCTTATCTTTTCGTTTAAATTGGCAACAGTGTAACAAGTTAAAAATTATTAACTCATGTACCCAAATAAGTCTGAGCTCCGCAGAAAGAGCCAATTTCTTTTAAAACCAGATTCGATTTTTATTATTTCTTTCAACGCTTCAATTGTGATAACTGATGACGCAATTTTGTACGACCGGACTTCGACATTGACAACAATCTGCTAAAGACAAGGAACATCACACTTAACTGTAGGCCAGGTATGCGTGCCAAGCACCTAGACTCGGACGATCTGTACTGCTCCAAATTCGACAGGTGCATTCTTATTTTGGGGAATTAGGATATATCGAGACACCTAAATAAGTTCTGGATTGTACCTGGAAACCCTCTGAAAACTGCAACCAAGCTCTGTGCTTTTGCTGTGTTTGATACAAAAGTCAACTAAAACTAGAGTTATTGGTCCTATGGCTAGGCTGGATGTTGCATTTAGTTTGCTGGAAAAACTCACAACGTCCCCCCTTTTTAAACCATGTCCTTTTGTGTTATTTTGTGTAAACATCGTGCCAACTTTCCTTTTCTCGGTGACAATATGCCTGATTTCGTGTTGCTTTGACTACTCTTCTGGGCACAGTGACCGATTGTTCCCCCTTTTCTTTTTTGCTATGTAGACATCTTTGCTACCATTTTGTATGTTTTTGATTTGTTGTCGAGAGAGCATGATGCCCGACTGTTTTTCTTGTGCTTTTCTTTCTTGTCTGTTTTGCTGGATGATTTTTGCTTGGTTTGCCTTTTGTTGCTTGAGCATATCCTGCATATCGTGCTCTTTTATTCTGAGGTATTCTTTGTGTATTCATTTTCCGTTCGTGGTTTCTCGTTCTGATGTTGGCTCGTGACAGTACTTTTTTCGAGATATTGATCACCAAATGACACACAAACGCACTTGGAAAACACCTAAACCTTTACAATGCGTTCACTTAGCAACAATAACACTACAAGCAACCCTAATTCACCAGTTGAACAACGAAAACTATTATGTAGGCATGAAGAATTAGGCAAAAAATTGTTCGTGCCTATTTTCTTCATAGCCGGCAGATTGCCGGAAAAAAGCCGCGATAGACGCTTGAGGCCTTCGCGCTCAGAGAGCTTTTTCAAAATTGATATTCGATTTCGAAAACTCAAGACTAATACTCAAGAATTAGGGTATATAAATTTGGCAATACTTAGATGCACACTATTGATCTCTAACTAAAATGTTCCTAAAATTTAAAGTTCCATAAGTGAGTTCAGAAGTCATTTTTTGAGTGAGGTAAGTCACGCAATTGACCTAAAAGCAGAAATGACGTCACGCACACAAATTTTAAATGCAAAGCAATAAAAGTCACTGATATCAATTCCAAGAAGTCAGGTCGTAAGAATCATCGATGGAGACGACGAATTAAAAAAACACAGCAGGACAAGTCCTGACGTACAATTCAAAGAACTTTCATTGACTAAACAGAAAAACTAGACCTAGAATGGACTATAAGTGAATTGAAAAAACTATTTTTAACAAAATCAAAAATAAGGAAAAAAAACAGAAAATCAATGTCAAAATGCCGCATGTGAACAAAAAACCACTAGCGAGAAATGAAAATTTA
Source organism: Convolutriloba macropyga (assembly GCF_964194025.1). Classification (NCBI taxonomy): domain Eukaryota; kingdom Metazoa; phylum Xenacoelomorpha; order Acoela; family Convolutidae; genus Convolutriloba; species Convolutriloba macropyga. The sequence goes on from NC_134477.1 coordinate 29,310,208, forward strand.
ATTCAAACAAAAAAACTAAGCCTACAATAAGCTGTGAATGGATTGGGGAAAACCATTTAGAAAAAAATCCGATCCAAAAAAAACAGTGAAAATCAGAGTGAAATTGCCGCATGTGAACAAAAAACCACTACTGATAAACCGAATTTTCTCTCTACTTCAAACACCGTTTTCTCACTCTACTTTAAAATTAGAGCGAAAAAAATTCACGCCGCAAAACCACTCGCTTTTTCGATCCATTTCCTGTTTCGGCGTGACCAAAATCACTACTCCAATTTGACTTCAAAAATCATGAAAATGTGTGAACAGATCTTAAAACATAGCCGGAAGAATTCCGAAAACGACTCGAAGCGGAAATCAACTTAAATACCTTCCAAGTACCCATCATACAAAAAGTACCTCCACTAATTTAGAATTATCTTGAAACAAAACCGTAATACAAAAGAGTAAAAAAAACAGATCTATTAAAATCTGATCAATATTTGTCATAACTCGAGATCCCGAATTAACTATCTGAGCCAAAATTACTTCGCCAACACATCTAGTACCTACTAAAACCACTCACGATAATTTTAAAAAACAAATAAGCTCTTACAAACAACTTTGACTAAAAAACTGGAAAGAGTTTACAAAATTTTTAATATTACAAAAGCACCTAAATTCAAAGAAAAATTCTTTCCAGCCATTAGTGCATCCAAATGCTCGCACAACAATAGGCAAGCCATAATAGGCTAAGAAATTTTTCTAAAATCCAGAAAAAAAAACTGCAAAAAATTAAGAAAAATAGTTCCAATTTTCGCCATATTTTTCAACAAATAAAGCTTTATATCAAGAAAACTGTAACCACCTGTAAACTAAGAAATGCTCAAGTAATAGGGGTCTCTTCAGTACCCATTTGAGGCAGTGAAACAAAACAAAAGTCAAAAGACCAAAAATCATCAAAATACATGAAAAACCACCAAATTAGCATAAAATTCAAATAAATTTCCCGAAACCTTCAAACCACTACCAAAACCAGTCCCAGATTAAAAGAAAAACATACCCGGCAGATTGCCGGAAAATAGCCGCCGTTGATTCCAATAAGCATGATTGGGATTGAACGAATAGAATTTATTGAAAAAAAAGATTTTTGTACAAAAATATTTTTAAGTCCGATTTATTTTGATGGCATTTCGTAGTTGAACATACTTCTGTTTCTTAGAGAGAGGCTACAGGTGCTACTATCAACACCAATAAGCATTAGAGGTGGTAACTAAGACTTATAGGAACGACGTTCAAATAGCGGGCATCTAAAATTGGGCTTTATGGGTTTATCCCGTTTCTATTTCTGACTTCAATTTTTTATACCGACTCTGTTCATTTTGAATTGCTTTGCTTAGCAACTGATGTTCAAATTCACTTTTAGCAGAATGAGAGAAGAGAGAAACTAGCCTAGAGAAGTCAGAAAGATTTCACGCAAAATGTCGAAAAAGCGGCAAAATGGTAAAGCGAAAAAAAGTTTGACGAAGTAAAAAAAAAATACGAGCGCAATAATAGCCGGCTGAGAAGATCAGGGCGGCTATTAATCATAACCAAAGCTCTTTACCAAAAAAATGAAAAAAAACTGCTTTAAAATGCCACACGTGAACAAAAAATTTCACTCGCTTACAGAATTTTTTTCACACCTCAATTTCTCGCTCTCTAGAAAACAACGATATGAACAGAAAACCACTCTCGTTTCGCTACACTCTTCATTTTGTTCAGCAACAAAATCACTCCACATTTTTTCACGTGTTTCATTTCCCGCTTCAAAATTCACTCCAATAAAATTGATTAAAAAAGGACTTCTCCAATACTCCTCTTCGAGTCGTAAAAAGACAGCGCCCCAATACAATTCAAATTCTTTGAATTGTAAAAAAAAAAAACACGATGTCCCCAATAATAGCCGCTATCGCTTCGCGGCTATTAACTAGAACAAAGTTTAATTGATAATAACAAAATCAAAGGGTTACGAAAATCGACATACAAACGTGATTGATAGAGAAGGAGAGGCGTTAGAACGAGGGAGGGCCTACACCACCAAAGACGCCATAACTTTTTATTTTCTCAGCTGCTTCGGTGACTTGTTCACCTAGAGACTAGTCAAACTCTATTTAACGGCTAAACAAATTAATGACCCCTGGGCATTGCCTGTTCATCCCGTTTTAGAGGACGAAGGTCAAATTGTCAGACTAAAAGTCGGTAGCAAAAATAATTTGTAACTTACAAAAACCATACTGCGACGGGCAAAATGATGCATGGAAATAAAACTCCAATGCGTGATTTCCTTAGAAAACTCAATAGTCGTTTTTAGTGCACAGATTCCGTTAAACTGAAGAAACATGAAAATGAGTTTACGCCATCAAGAAGTTGATTTAGTACAGCAGAATTGTAGCGCTAAGATTTTCACTTCGCACGGATTTGGTTTCACTTAGAGACACGTTACCACGAACATCTGAGTGCCTTGAAATAATTTAGCAACCGCAGATATTGTTCTCACGCGAAACAGCTGAAAAAGTGAAGCGCTAAGCGAAAAGGATTACAGTAAAATTGCTGTTACGACCTCCACATAGTAAGGGGGAAAGGAACTACATGGATTTCTCGTTCTTTAATTATCTCGTTTTTGGCAGGGGTTACTTCCTCGATCCTTTTGTGAGCAATGCTTTAAAAGCACTTTCTAAAACTTTATGGAACATGAAAACTCTGAGCAAAGCGACAGTACAGCGCCTAAAAGAAACCAAATAACATTAGTTAATTCTTGGGCAACTAAATTATTGTGGTCATGAGTCCTCAAGATGGATGTTTTCAAAATGATAGTTCTGGATAAAAATTTTTAAGTTTTCTGTTACGTTGAAGTTGGACTTTTGACCTGGCTCGTGTTTACTGTAGTAGTTGTTGTTGAACCTTGGGAGACGTTGTTAACATTTACTTGCTGATTGTTGTTATTAGTTTCATTTGTTGTTACTGTTGTTTGTTGGAAATTTGCGCCCATCTGTGGAGGAGGCTTTCGCTGCCTAGTTCCCCCTCGCCGCCTGCCGAATCTCTGCTGTCCCTGATTGTGGTGTACGCCTGTTCCTGATGAGGAAGAACCTTGCTCGCCTGAGTGAGTCTGGTTGTTGTGGTACTTGGGAGCGTATCGATTCCTAAAATCATTGAAAATTTAGTCAAGTTATTAACTCCAGGAAATTACTTCGACAACGCTTAAACTTCGGCTTACCACTCAGCATTAAAACAAAACATTGAGCCTGAAAAATACAGCAGAATGAAATCAGAACGGATAAATGAAAATCATTTGTGAAATCATAAACATACCCGGCAGATTGCCGGAAAATTCTCCATAATTGATTCCCATAGCCAAGATTGGGATTGAAAGAAAGAAAACTAGTGAAATGATTTTTGTACAAATAATTTTAAAATGCAAACTATTTTGATGTCATTTTGGAGCTGAACATACTCCTGTTTTGTAATGAGACCACACAGGTGCTAGTATAAATACCAATAAGCATTACAGATGGTAAATAAGAACAAAGTTCGAGTAACGGGCATCTAAAATTGGGCTTTATGGGTTAATCCCGTTTCTATTTCTGATTTCGTTTTTTGATACTGACTGTTCATTTTGAATTGCTTTGCTGAGCAACTGATGGCTAAAAACACTTTTAGCAGAATGAGAGAAGAGTGAAACCAGCCTAGAGAAGTCAAAAAGATTTCACACAAAATGTTGAACAAGCTGTGACTTCTCTAGAACAGTTTCACTCTTCTCTCATTCTGCTAAAAGTGTTTTTAGACAGCAGAATTGTAAAGCAAAAAAATTTTATTCGAATAAGTAAAAAACATAGCAGGACAAATCCTGACGTACAATTCAAAGAATTTTCATCGACTAAACAAAAAATAGAAAAAGAAAGGAATATGAGTGAATTGGGAAAATCATTTTAAAAAAATTCACAATTTCACAAAGTGAATTTTTGAATCGTATTGAGGCGCTGTCTTTTTTTAAGATCTGTTGACACATTTTCATGATTTTTTAACTCAAATTGGAGTGAATTTTTTATTTTTTTTTTCAAATGATTTTCCCAATTCACTCATTCCTTTCTTTTTCTATTTTTTGTTTAGTCAATGAAAATTCTTTGAATTGTACGTCAAGACTTGTCCTGCTATGTTTTTTACTTCGTCGAATAAATTTTTTCTTGCTTTACAATTCTGCTGTCTAAAAACACTTTTAGCAGAATGAGAGAAAATCACAAATTCACTCAAAACATCGAAAAAAGAATCTAGTATTGAAAAAGGCCTCTCAAAAACTAAGCTATCGGACCTCACTACTCTTCCAATTAAACTTAGTCAGATTGAGCAAAAAAACAGGAATTATTGAGTTGTCTGTTTCGTAACTATTGAAATTTTTCAGTTCGGAAGACTTGAAAATGAATCAAGAACCAAAAAGTTTCAAGGATGTCGATTGGTACGTGAAAGTTCTTGCGGGCAAGACATGACCTTCTCTTGGTGAGCACGGTGTTGCTAAAAAGGTCCCAAAACCTCAAACATCCTATTGAGATTAAAATATTTTCCCAGCAATTTGCGAAACACCCCAGATGCGGTAAAAAATTGCTATCCGCAACGCTAGCGTGACCAAAACAGAAATTATTAAATGTAGAGACTTTTGAGCACAAATAAAATGCAATTTAGTGATCTTTAACAGCTCAGCTAAACTTTTTCGCCCACAAAAGGGAACATTCTATCGTACTGTTTGATTACGCAACCATAAACAATTCAATATTATTATGTTCATACCCCAAATCATAATGGTTCTGAAAAAAAAACAATTTGGATATTTCAATGATGCCAATTTTCCAAAAATTTGGGAGAAAATTTTGACAAAAAATTACATCAAGGATAAACAAGGAGCAACAAATTACGAGGAGCGTAATTTATTTACAAAATAAAGAAATACGGGGAGCAAAAAAAATGTGCGCCGACATAATGACGAAAAGATAAAAAATTAACAGCCCGTCGCTTGAGAATGTGCGATTTGATAACTATCGTATACTTCTATGAATCCGAATTTCATCTTGATTTAATTGATAAAAATCACAGGAATAGATAACCAAACGTAACCGACTGAAGTCAAAAGAATTGCTCTCGAATAAATAGTCGGAGCTCTAATATATTTCGGGGGGGGGGGGGGGGGGGGGCTGCAAGACCACTTTCAAGTGACGTCATTTAGTTATCAGATTCCACTTTTAAGATTTAAAGCGACAAAGACCCCAGGTTAGGCGCACGTTTGATCATGCAAAATTCTGTTCAAATACTCCAGGGTGTAAAGCTCACTTAAGAAGTAAAAATGGTGAAGCTCAACGGCGAAGCCCAGAAAAAACATACCCAGCAGATTGCCGGAAAATAGCCTCCGTTGATTCCAATAAGCATGATTGGGATTGAACGAATAGAATATATTGAAAAAAAGATTTTTGTACAAAAATATTTTTTAAGTCCGATTTATTTTGATGGCATTTCGTAGTTGAACATACTTCTGTTTCTTAGATAGAGGCTACATGGGCTACTATCAACACCAATAAGCATTAGAGGTGGTAACTAAGACTTATAGGAACGACGTTCAAATAGCGGGCATCTAAAATTGGGCTTTATGGGTTTATCCCGTTTCTATTTCTGACTTCATTTTTTTATTCTGACTCTGTTCATTTTGAATTGCTTCGCTGAGCAACTGATGTTCAAAATCATTTTTAGCAGAATGAGAGAAGAGAGAAACTAGCCTAGAGAAGTCAAAAAGATTTCACGCAAAATGTCGAAAAAGCGGCAAAATGGTAAAGCGAAAAAAAGTTTGACGAAGTAAAAAAAAAACATAGCAGGACAAGTCCTGACGTACAATTCAAAGAATTTTCATTGACTCAACAAACAACTAGACCTAGAACGGACAATGGGTGAATTGCGAAAACCATTTTTAAAAATCAGATAAAAAAAACAAAAAAACAGAAAATCAATGTCAAAATGCTGCTAGGGAGAACAAAAAACCACTAGTGAGATATGTAATTTTGATTCTAACAAAACACTAGGTCCAGAATGAGCTGTGAATGGATTGGGAAAACTAGTTAGAAAAAAATCCGATGCAAAAAATCGAAAAAACAGTAAAAATCAGAGTGAAATTGCCCCATGTGAACAAAAAACCACTATCGAGAAAGCGAATTTTTGTTCAAACACCGTTTTCTCACTCTACTATAAAATTAGAGCGAAAAAAATTCACGCCGCAAAACCACTCGCTTTTTCGCTCCATTTCCTGTTTCGGCGTGACCAAAATCACCACTCCAATTTGACTTCAAAAATCATGAAAATGTGTGAACAGATCTTAAAAAAAAAAGACAGCGCCCCAATACAATTCAAAATCTTTGAATTGTAAAAAAATACGAGCGCAATAATAGCCGGCTGAGAAGATGAGGGCGGCTATTAAAAAACAAAAAAGGTACATTACTGATGAGGCCAATTACAAAACACAACAGAGGAGAAACCGATTTAGTAGTAGAGATACGAAAGGAAGACAAACATAACCGACTAATCTCTGGTGACTTGCACGCAAACTACTGGCGCGCGGTAGGTGTTGTCAGCAGCTAGCTGCGGCATAGGGATCCTAGCTTTAGATTAATGGAGGGGGGGGGGGCAAGGGTGATGAATACCAAGCGGGTAATGGGTGGAATGGGGTGGAGTCGAGTTTGAGGTCGACTGTGAATGGCTTACTTAGAGACTCTTAAGGTTAAAATAGACATTAATGCCCTCCGGTCTTTACCATTCATCACGTTTTGTAGTACGAAAAGTCATATGGTCAGATAAAAAATGATCGGACAAAAAATCAGCAGTACAAAAAAATGCGCAACAGCAAGACATAGATAATTGCTACCAATTACGTTAGATAGCAATTAAAAAAAGACACGACAATGAAAGAAGACGCAAGTAGAGAAAAAGATCAAATATGAAAGCCAGAGAGGCCCAACAAGAAATACCTGGCATATAGTCAGAAAAAAAGCCACGATAGCTTTGTAGATCTACAGTACGAAAGACTTAAAACAAACCGAAAAACTAACTTCATCATTTTATTAATTGCTGAGATTTTTGATTGTGTCAATAAAAATTGTATAACTTATTGCTGCAGCTTCTAGCCGCTCTCAAATTGTATTGTGTCAATAATTTTGATTGTGTCAATAATTTTTGATTCTGTCAATAAAAATTTTATATCTTATTGCTGCTTTCTAGCGCTCTTAAATAACCTTCAATTAGAGTGTCACGCACTCAGATGACCTACCTCCTGGAATTGGAGTCAAGAAAAGTCATTTTTAATAGTGAGGAAAGTGATTTTTGAATTACAGGAAAGATACGTGCGACTATAAACGTAATCATGCGAATTACCAAGACAACACGCCTTAAAGGAAAATTACGTCAAGCACGCAATTAGGTCGGAATGGTACGAAACGAATGATTAAAAAGAAGATTTGAATGGATCGTGACATCATATTGTCGAGACCCTTGTGAGACCCTATAGAGAAAAAACCTATCAACTAAAAGAAAAACAGAAGTCAGATTGCCACACGTGAACGAAACATAATCGGCAGATTGCCGAAAAATAGCCGCCACTTATTCCCATAACCCTGACCGCAAAATAGCTGCGAAAGTGAATTACGTGCCGTATAACACAGATATCAGTTGAAAAAGGTTATCTCCGCCGCTCAAAACAATCAGCGATATATTAATAAAGCTTACTAAAATTCAATCCACACAAAACCTTTTTTATTAGGGACCTTTATTGCACATATAAGTTCATTTGACAAACTAATTCAACCTAAACTTAAGTCATTTAGTTGAGCGGGGTAAGTCACGTACACTCAAAATCTAATCACGCAAATGACCTAAAAGTTTTGCTTGAGAGAGACAGAGAGAGAGAGAGAGAGAGAGCAATGACGTCGTGCGCGCAAAAACCGTAAATGAGAGGAAGTCATTAGGAAAATTTCTCAGCTTTGCTGTGTGAATAACGAAATAAAAAAAATCAAAGAACCATTTAGAAAAAAAACGATCAAAAATCGAGATACCGTGAAAATCGATGTTAAATTACCCCACGTTACCAAAAAAAACCATGAGCGAGATAGCCAATTTTTGTTCAAACACCATTTTCTCACTCTGATTTAAAGCTTGGAGACAGAAACAAATTTATCGCCTCAAAACAACGCGTCTCGGCTTCATTTCCTGCTTCGGCGCGACAAAATTCATCACTTCAATTTGAGTTTAAAAATTCATGAAAATGTGAAAATATCTTAAGAAATATCCCCAATGCAATCAAAATTATTATAACTGCACAAACCGCTAATACTTCAAAGTAGGTACGCTCAGCTTACAGCTTCGCACCATTAAACAGAACAAAAAATTTGATTTTAGTACATAATAAGTTTAATTTGATACCATTCCTTATTTAGAAATACTCGTTTCTTAATAAGGCGACAGAGGGGCTAGTATCAACAACAATAGGCACTAAAGATGGTAACAAAGTTTTGGAACACATTTCAATTAAAGAGTATCTAAAACTTGGCTTCATGGGTTTATCGCGTTTCTATTCATGATTAAGTTTTTATGACTCCGATCATTTTAGATTGCTGTTAAGCAACTACTGTTTAAAAGCGCTTTATTTAAAATGAGCGAAGAATAGAATTAGCGTAAATTAGTAAAAACGATTTCACGCAAAATGTTAAACAAGCTGTGACTCATGGTAATGCTAAATAAATTTTCATTTCCCGAAGTAAAATTAGGACCGCTATAATAGCCGGCTGAAAAAATGAGGCGGCTATTAAAAATCACAAGCCAGAAAGCTATTTATGTTCAAACGCTGTTTTCTCATTCTAATTTAAAATTAAATTGAAAACATTTCACGCCGCAATATCAGTCCATTGTCCGCTCCAATTCCCGTTTCGGCGTAACCAAAATGACGATTCCAATTTGACTTCAAATCATGAAAAAGTTTGAACAGATCTTTAAAACAGATAGCGCCCCGATACAAACCAAGAGAAGCCAATTATAGCCCCAGCTATCACTTTGCGGCTATTAATAAGAAAATTATGAAACAGCTTAGAAAAGGTTAAGCTGAAAACAAACACAGACCAAAATTTTCCTATTTGTATTGCTGCGCTTTCTTGACAATTGACTTTTATTCAACCCTTTTGAATAAACAACCCCTCCTTTTGCATCAATATTTTATCGGAATTCTGTCTGCATCCACCGTTTGTCGGTAGTTGACTCATTTTATATCAACACTATTCATTATCGAGCTCTTTTGTGTCACTTGAAGGCTTATTCCTCTGTAGTATTGTAAAATCATGCTGCTCATTCAGCAAAAAAAGGATATTAATTAAACATGCTCTTGACGATTCATCCTGAACATGCAACTTTGTGTTCACGTATTTTAAAATAGACGCTATTAAACCAACAACACATCGAGCACTTTGGGTATTGAAAAGATTGAATTGAAAACTAACCGTAATTACCACTTGATTGCACGGGCAATTTCAATACTCTTCATTTTGATATATATAAAACTTGTAACCTATAAAGTGTAAAACTCAAACCTGTAGGTTGGCTTCTGAGGTGTCTCCGAGGGATGATACACTTTGGTTATAGATCCGACCGCCTTTGTGCGTCCCTCGCGGAATACCAGACGTGTCCCAACCCGGAGATACTCTGGGTGCTTGATAAACCGGAACCTGATGGAGGCTTTGTCACCAGTCCTTAGAGCCTCCTTGTTCATCCAGATTATAGCCGCTGTTTGTCTGACACTGCAACAGTGCACTGAAAAATAAGCAAAAAAACTTAGAGTGGTCGCAGTATTTGTTGCAACGCGAATCAAGACATCAAATTTCGGTATATTATATAGAAGACGCAAATTTCAGATTGCAATGCATTATTGAATTCGCTTACACTTCTCATGAAAAAGGAGCATACACTTTTGTATGCATATATACAATTTGAAAAACGCCGATGAAACCCGCATTGAAACAAAAATAGCTGTGTTAAGATTTTTTGAGCATAGATAGAATGAAATAAGGGTTTGTACTTCCCCTTAATTCTATATTACTGATCGACTTCTAACTAAAATCCGACATCTCATCAAAATCACTAGACGCTAACAGAGTTAGTTAGATGAGTAACATGGCCTCCATTACAACAGACTTTTCACAAATCAAATACTCACCCATAGCTTGATACTTGACTGATATTGTAGTGGGATGATGCAATACCAGAATCTCCCCCTCGAATTCCCAACAGGCGAACGGCTTCAACGCTGGCGACACTAACACCATGCCCTTCCGGATCTGATTTCGCTTTATCTAACAAAAGACATGGCATTGCCTCGTGAAACCAATTATCTCAGATTTTTCTTTTGTCTTCAACTAAGAACACAAATATTCAGAAACCAATTCAATTCCTCCGTAAAAAATTCACGTTTCAAATACTTTGAAAAACTTTGAAAAGATAGGAACCGCAAAATTAGTTTTCAATTCAAGAAAAATACAAGCAAAGCTGAAAGGATTGATTTAAAGCTGAAAAAGCTCAACTCAAGTACATTTAAATTTCAGAATTCAAAACTTGTACCGAAAATCTAACTTCCATCAAGATGACATGAAAAAAATTAAAAGCACCCAAGAAGCAATATCAGAACAGACAAAACGTTTGTTCACTAATGCATCAAGTACATGCTTTATTTTCTGCAGTACATACAGCATCAAAATGACCCCATAGAATTTGCGAACGGGATCGACATGATATTTAAAAATCAGACCTTTTTGAGTGCGAAGGAGGCGGTTTGTCCTCCTTTGACGAACTTCACAGGCAGTCTCTTCCTCTGTATAGACTTGATTGGCACATTCACGAACTCTCCAAGGGAGTCTGGTCCCAAAAGCAACACATCATTGAGGTTTACAGTTCCCCTCAACATCGTTCCAGCCACTACGGTTCCCACTCCCTGAATATTAAGACATAATTGTACGCAATGATTAGATTTAAAAAGCTAGTAGATTTCAAACAACTGGATCCAATCTCAATGCTCTTCTACGGTTTCGCACGGCTATTATCCCAAGCCTATAAGTTATTCGATAGCTAATGAGAACAAGGCGGCTCGTTAATGTGCGTTCGCACATGATGTTCCGACCCGAGCTCATCTACATTTTTGACTTAATTGTCAACCAAATGAAGAAATAACAAAAACAGATGTTTGAGTTTAAAACAATCGTTACACAGCCTATCTACTAATTGAACTACATAATGCCATGTCTTATTACAGCGGCAATGGGATCTGACCTTAAAGAGACAAAAAAACAACCAAAAAAAATTAGCAAAAACCAAAACTTCACGGAAAAACTGAATATCTAAATTTAAAAGCACATAGTAACAACGTCAAAATGCAGTCAGATAAAACCTTAACTACTCAAATTTAATTTCTCCTAACTATACAGCGGACGGAAAGTTTTCTTGATGAGACTATGTTACAAGTCAACAAAGAGAACGATCAATGAGGCGAAATTCAAAAATTAATCAACATTTTTTAAACCCAGAAATTTCAAAAGTCTTAAAAATCAATAGCTTTTAACTATATAATCCTTTGATAAAATAATAAAAAATTACTACAAAACAAAAAAGCCTTGTCGTTGGGTAGTTTAAGCCTTAGAAACGAACTAAAGAAAAACCTAAAAATTTAGAAACGATTTGCAAAACCACATAACTATTGCTACCATTAAAATCATTAGCTATTATCTGAATATTATGTATTTTTAATTCAATTCTCATTTCTACTAACCCAGCTGCAGGAATTATACTGAGAGATTAAATAAGTTTATTTGGGCCACATTTGTAAACCATTGGGATCTGTTACTACGCGATTGTTCTGAAAGAAGAGAAAAAGAAAAAATGACCACTCAAAAAACGTTTATAAGAACGCATATTGTCCAACAAACAAAGCATCGGTGACAAACAATATCAGATATGTTAATTTTTGGAATACAAGAAACTGGATGTGACTTCTCATTGATGAAAATAAGATACAATTTGACGAAAAGAACAACAAAAACTGAAAAGTTTGAAAAATGTTTGAAAATGTATACCATAAATTTTAAGACTAAAGGCTATAAACTGACTAACTGATTCGGGTAAAATCATTAATTTAATCCTCAATTACAAGCCTAAGAGACTTGTCAGCAATTTACGGCTACCTAAAGAACAAAAACAGGCAAAAACGGGAAATTCAAGAAAAAAATTGAGCGAGAAGTGTCGAAGGAATTAAAAAATGAACTTTTCACAAAAATCTTTTCAATGTGCAATTAACTTCTTAACAGCATTGGAATTCCTTTTTTTATCAATATAGTTTCAAAAAATCAAATATGAACAAATACATTAGAACCACGAAATTTTTGAGAAAACTCCATAATCATCTACTCCATTAATTTCATTAGCTTTCAACGGAATCCACTAAATACGCTGAATTATGCCTCCATGTGACAACAAGTTTGTTGGCCATTCATTCGTATTTGGCCAATAAGACCCTACAACAAGTTATTGAAGATGAAAACAACAACAAAGACAGGCAACAACCAAAAATTCAGTAGAAAAGTGCCAGAAGAAAGTGTCGAAGCAATTTAAATCATAAATTCTTCTCTGAAAACCCCATATATGATCCGTTGAACGTCTTCTCTAAACCAATATGAGCTATCAGTGTTAGGAAAATAAGCTAAGATTTCAAAAAGATTCAAAAATAAGAAAAAAGTACCCAAAAATTAAAAAAAAACTATGAAAACTACTGGTATTGAAGTTTTAAAACTAATAGGTAGAAGATAAAACCACTAACCGCTAACCATATTATTTTGGCTGCATTGGAAATAAAAAGGGATCCCCAAGGTATTAAGACTGACTGACGGTTCACGAAAAAAAAGTTTACGGTTGGTTAATGTTACAAAAAAATTTCGAAAAACTATTTTTAAAGTCTTAACAGCCATTAACCTCAAAAGCTTTTAACGGAGGTCAAAAACTACGCTCAGAAAAAACACAATAGCAGCAGAAAGATCTTTGTAATGCATAGATAATCAATGAGAGATCACAATAAGTCTTAAGACTATGAAAACAACAACAAAAACAGGCAAAAACCAAAGTTCAGTAAAAGAGTGCCAGAGGAAAAGTGTCGAAGCCATTTATATCATAAGCTCTTCTCTGAAAACTTTATCTATGATCTGTTGAACGTCTTCCCTAAAACAATGGGAGCTATCAATGTAAGGATAATGTGATAAGATTTCAAAAGGATCCAAAAATAGGAAAAAATACCCGAAAAATTAAAAAAAAAACTATGAAAACTACTGGCATTGAAGTTTTAAAACTAATAGGAAGAAGATAAAGCCGCTAACCAGAATATTTTTGGCTGCATTGGAAAAAAGGGATCCCGAAAGTAATAAGAATGACTGACGGTTCACGAAAAAAAGTTTACGGTTGGTTAATGTTACAAAAAAATTTCGAAAAACTATTTTTAAAGTCTTAACAGCCATTAACCTCAAAAGCTTTTAACGGAGGTCAAAAACTACGCTCAGAAAAAACACAATAGCAGCACAAAGATCTTTGTCATGCATAGATAATCAATGAGAGATCACAATAAGTCTTAAGACTATGAAAACAACAACAAAAACAGGCAAAAACCAAAGTTCAGTAAAAGAGTGCCAGAGGAAAGTGTCGAAGCCATTTATATCATAAGCTCTTCTCTGAAAAGTTTATCTATGATCCGTTGAACGTTTTCTCTAAACCAATGTGAGCTATCAGTGTTAGGAAAATAAGCTAAGATTTCAAAAAGATTCAAAAATAAGAAAAAAGTACCCAAAAATTAAAAAAAAAACTATGAAAACTACTGGCATTGAAGTTTTAAAACTAATAGGTAGAAGATAAAACCACTAACCGCTAACCATATTATTTTGGCTGCATTGGAAATAAAAAGGGATCCCGAAGGTATTACGACTGACTGACGGTTCACGAAAAAAAGTTTACGGTTGGTTAATGTTACAAAAAAATTTCGAAAAACTATTTTTAAAGTCTTAACAGCCATTAACCTCAAAAGCTTTTAACGGAGGTCAAAAACTACGCTCAGAAAAAACACAATAGCAGCAAAAAGATGTTTCTCATGCATAGATAATCAATGAGAGATCACAATAAGTCTTAAGACTATGAAAACAACAACAAAAACAGGCAAAAATCAAAGTTCAGTAAAAGTGCCAGAGGAAAGTGTCGAAGCCATTTATATCATAAGCTCTTCTCTGAAAAGTTTATCTATGATCCGTTGAACGTCTTCTCTAAACCAATGGGAGCTATCAATGTAAGGATAATGTGATAAGATTTCAAAAGGATCCAAAAATAGGAAAAAATACCCGAAAAATTAAAAAACTATGAAAACTACTGGCATTGAAGTTTTAAAACTAATAGGAAGAAGATAAAGCCGCTAACCAGAATATTTTTGGCTGCATTGGAAAAAAAGGGATCCCGAAAGTAATAAGACTGACTGACGGTTCACGAAAAAAAAAGTTTACGGTTGGTTAATGTTACAAAAAAATTTCGAAAAACTATTTTTAAAGTCTTAACAGCCATTAACCTCAAAAGCTTTTAACGGAGGTCAAAAACTACGCTCAGAAAAAACACAATAGCAGCAGAAAGATCTTTGTCATGCATAGATAATCAATGAGAGATCACAATAAGTCTTAAGACTATGAAAACAACAACAAAAACAGGCAAAAATCAAAGTTCAGTAAAAGTGCCAGAGGAAAGTGTCGAAGCCATTTATATCATAAGCTCTTCTCTGAAAAGTTTATCTATGATCCTTTGAACGTTTTCTCTAAACCAATGTGAGCTATCAGTGTTAGGAAAATAAGCTAAGATTTCAAAAAGATTCAAAAATAGGAAAAAAGTACCCAAAAATTAAAAAAAAAACTATGAAAACTACTGGCATTGAAGTTTTAAAACTAATAGGTAGAAGATAAAACCACTAACCGCTAACCATATTATTTTGGCTGCATTGGAAATAAAAAGGGATCCCGAAGGTATTACGACTGACTGACGGTTCACGAAAAAAAGTTTACGGTTGGTTAATGTTACAAAAAAATTTCGAAAAACTATTTTTAAAGTCTTAACAGCCATTAACCTCAAAAGCTTTTAACGGAGGTCAAAAACTACGCTCAGAAAAAACACAATAGCAGCAAAAAGATGTTTGTCATGCATAGATAATCAATGAGAGATCACAATAAGTCTTAAGACTATGAAAACAACAACAAAAACAGGCAAAAATCAAAGTTCAGTAAAAGTGCCAGAGGAAAGTGTCGAAGCCATTTATATCATAAGCTCTTGTCTGAAAAGTTTATCTATGATCCGTTGAACGTCTTCTCTAAACCAATGAAAACTATTTTTAAAGTCTTAACAGCCATTAACCTCCAAAGCTTTCAACGGAGGTCAATAACTACGCTCAGAAAAAAACATTGGCAGCAGAAAGATGTTTGTCATGCATAGATAATCAATGAGAGATCACAATAAGTCTTAAGACTATGAAAACAACAACAAAAACAGGCAAAAACCAAAGTTCAGTAAAAGAGTGCCAGAGGAAAGTGTCGAAGCCATTTATATCATAAGCTCTTGTCTGAAAAGTTTATCTATGATCCGTTGAACGTCTTCTCTAAACCAATGTGAGCTATCAGTGTTAGGAAAATAAGCTAAGATTTCAAATAAGATTCAAAAATAAAAAAGTACCCAAAAATTAAAAAAACTATGAAAACTACTGGCATTGAAGTTTTAAAACTAATAGGTAGAAGATAAAACCACTAACCGCTAACCATATTATTTTGGCTGCATTGGAAATAAAAAGGGATCCCGAAGGTATTAAGACTGACTGACGGTTCACGAAAAAAAGTTTACGGTTGGTTAATGTTACAAAAAAATTTCGAAAAACTATTTTTAAAGTCTTAACAGCCATTAACCTCAAAAGCTTTTAACGGAGGTCAAAAACTACGCTCAGAAAAAACACAATAGCAGCAGAAAGATGTTTGTCATGCATAGATAATCAATGAGAGATCACAATAAGTCTTAAGACTATGAAAACAACAACAAAAACAGGCAAAAATCAAAGTTCAGTAAAAGTGCCAGAGGAAAGTGTCGAAGCCATTTATATCATAAGCTCTTCTCTGAAAAGTTTATCTATGATCCGTTGAACGTCTTCTCTAAACCAATGGGAGCTATCAATGTAAGGATAATGTGATAAGATTTCAAAAGGATCCAAAAATAGGAAAAAGTACCCGAAAAATTAAAAAAAACTATGAAAACTACTGGCATTGAAGTTTTAAAACTGATATGAAGAAGATAAAGCCGCTAACCAGAATATTTTTGGCTGCATTGGAAAAAAAGGGATCCCGAAAGTAATAAGACCGACTGACGGTTCACGAAAAAAAAAGTTTAGGGTTGGTTAATGTTCCAAAAAAAATTCGAAAAACTATTTTTAAAGTCTTAACAGCCATTAACCTCAAAAGCTTTCAACGGAGGTCAATAACTACGCTCAGAAAAAACATTGGCAGCAGAAAGATGTTTGTCATGCATAGATAATCAATGAGAGATCACAATAAGTCTTAAGACTATGAAAACAACAACAAAAACAGGCAAAAACCAAAGTTCAGTAAAAGAGTGCCAGAGGAAAGTGTCGAAGCCATTTATAACATAAGCTCTTCTCTGAAAAGTTTATCTATGATCCGCTGAACGTCTTCTCTAAACCAATGGGGGCAATCAATGTAAGGATAATGTGATAAGATTTCAAAAGGATCCAAAAATAAGAAAAAGTACCCGAAAAATTAAAAACTATGAAAACTACTGGCATTGAGGTTTTAAAACTAATAGATAAAGCCGCTAACGAGAATATTTTGGCTGCACTAGAAATAAGAAGGGATCCCAAAAGTACTAAGACTGACTGAGGGTTCGCGAAGAAAAATTTAGGATCGGTTAATCTTCAAATAATTTTAGAAAAACTTTTTTAAAAGTCTTAACGGCCATTAAACTCGAAAGCTTTTAACGGAGGTCAGTAACTAAGCTCAGAAATAACACGATGGCAGTAAAAAGACGTTTTTCATGCATAGATAATCAATAAGAGATCACAATAAGTTTTAAGACTATGAAAACGACAACAAAAACAGGCGAAAACCAAAATTCAGTAGAAAAAAGCGAGAAAATTTCGAAATCATTTAAACCATAAGCTTTTCTCTGAAAACTTTATCTGTGCTCCACTGAATGTCTTTTCCAAGCCAATAGGATTAGAATAACTTTTGGATAAAGTGTATTATATTTGGATAATGTGATAAGAGTTCAAAAGTAACCAATAATAAGAAAATATCCATTTTTTTTTAAATTTTGAATTTGAAGTGTAATTGAAGTCATATAATCAATAGTTGGAAAATAAAACAGCCAAAGAAATTTATTTTTGTTTCAGTAAAAAGCATGTGGGTTCTGTCAATACTGAGACTGACTAACAGTTCACGAAAAATTTAAGATTGATTAATGTTCAGAAAAATTTTCGAAAAATTATTTTTAAATTCTTAAATTCAATAAATTTCAACGCAAGTCAATAAATACGCTCAAAAATACTTCAAAAGGAGTAAGGGGACGTTTGTCATGCATAGGTGATCAATAAGACATCACAACAATTCTTATGACTATGAAAACAACAACAAAATCAGTCAAAAACTAAAAATTCAGTAGAGAAGTGCCAGAAGAGGTCGAAGCCATTTGAAACCATAAGCTTTTCTCAGCAAAATTTATCTGAAATCAACTGAACGTCTTTTTGAAGCCGATAGGAGCTGCCAATTTAAGGATAATGTGATAAGATTTCAAAAGTAACCAATAATACGGAAATATCCAAAAAAATTTTAAAACTTTTTGAAATCTTGTGTCACTGAAGTCATATTACTAAAAGTTAGAAGATAAAACCCCCAGCTAGATCAAATTTGGTTACAGAAGGACGGAAGAGGGTGCTGTCATCACAGCAACTGACTTATAGTTCACGATAATAAGTTTATGATTAGTTAAAAAATTTTCGAAAAAATTTTCGAAAATTATTTTTAAAGCCTTAACAGCCGTTAGCTGTCCACTCAAAGAACTAGATATGCTCACTTAAATCACATTACGGAACATATTGCACTTTTAGTCAATGAGTCCATGCCATAAGACTCCAAAGAATTAGTAAAACCACAAAGAAATTCAAAATTTCATTTAAAATTACGAAAACTCAGAGTCAAATTTAAAAAATGAGCAATTCCTTGAAAACGATTTTTTTTGTTCATTGGGCTTCATTTGACTGTTAAGGAGGTTTGCCATTAGCGAAACCTTGATATGAAAAGTGACCTGTCTCTAGGTGACTTAAAAAAGCAAAAAAGCAAAAAAACGTTTTATAAATAAAGTGCTCTCAATGAGATTTCCATTTTTTTTGATATTGAAGCTCCCTATGAGACCAGAACTATATTTATTAACGTCTTTAGTCTATTAGGAACACAAAATTGGTTCATTTTTTGGCAAGAAATTTAAGTTTGAAATACTATTTTTTATAGAATATATCTTAATTTGAAGAAAAATCACACTAAAAGGAACAAATATCCCGTATTCACACAAGACTTCAATGCTCGATAAATCCACGAAAAAAAGGAAATCAAAACAAATCTTTTCAATTTTTAATTTTACGCAGGACCAGCTTTTTAATGATAGCACTCACATTTCTTTGCGATGAATATATCGATCGGCCAAAATTGACTGAACAAAAAAAACCCATTTGAGTATATAGTTCCTCCCCCCCCCCCCCCCCACAAATGAGGTCGGAACAACTATGTTAATGAGAACAAGCATGAGAACAAGACCGTTTGTTTAAAAGTAAGAGAAAACGCTACTTAGGCGGTTCTGTTGGGAATCCGTGTACTTTAGAAGGTTTTGTCGAGTAAAAGGTTGGAAGATGGCCAGATAAAATTTGACTTCTACACAGAAAAGAGTTAGAAAAAAGTTATCGCTGCCAACTTAAAAACATAGATTCAAAGGGGGGCATTGAGAACATTTTGGTTGCACAAAGTTTTGACAACGCAGAAGTTGGAATTCCAATCTCGGGCGTAAGCGTCGGAAGCATTAACCACTCGGCTATCAGGCCCTTGTCACCGCTTATCTTACAATCAATTTTGTCTTAGCAATAGGCGTAAGTTCTGAACGCCAGCAATTCCATTTAGGTAACAAACATAACCGACTAAACGTCGGAAGAACTGCTCTCGAACAACTAGTGGGAGCTCTAATCAATTGCAGCCTGCTGCAGTCGGGGGGGGGGGGGGGGGAGGAGCCTCAATGGGACTAAGTTCAATAGTGCGCTTCAAATAACCACATTATAAGTTAACATACACCACTAAGATTTAAAGT
Source organism: Convolutriloba macropyga (assembly GCF_964194025.1). Taxonomy (NCBI): domain Eukaryota; kingdom Metazoa; phylum Xenacoelomorpha; order Acoela; family Convolutidae; genus Convolutriloba; species Convolutriloba macropyga. Next base: position 29,329,693 of record NC_134477.1, read on the forward strand.
AAAAAATGGCACCAGTTTCGGCGCACTTTTCATTTGACTTTTAGTATTAAATTGCCGCCAACTGAGTTCAGCTGCTTGAAATTGTGATTGAGAGCGAATTTTAGATCACGCGAAACGCAAAAAGTCAAGGGCGTAAAAGTCACTCGAAAAGTCAAAATGTTGCATAAAAAACACGTTTACAATAATTGCTATAAACTGCGTTCAAGAGCAATTAAAAAGCAAGATATCAAGCGTGAAAGAGTCACTAAAAAGTCAAGCGAAGAATGTCCCGGAACAAGTAAAACGAAAAAGAGCGTCAGACGACGAAACAAAAAAACCAAGAGCTCCGCTCAGCTTACAGCTATAAATAAGAGTGTAGCACAATTTCAAAACTAGCCATTAATTTGGACTGTCACCAAAAGTCTCGGAGAGGACTCTCTTTTGTCTCTAAGCAATAATTCAACGTTTCATTGTCTAGGGTTTGCCCCCCAAGAATCTTCCATCGAAACGTGACGGATGTTGTGATGAGTTTGATGTTCAAAACGCTCTCAAGAGTAGTGGATAAAACAGGGATACCAACCACCAGTAAAATTTGACCCTTTCTCCTAACGCTAATCGCGCATGTCGAACGGGCCAAATTTTACTGCTTGTTGCTATCCCTGTTTTATCCACTACTCTATATTCACTTCTTTTATATTTAAAATCTATCATTTCTTGTCTAACTTAGTGCAAACTACTAGTGTCGAGTTAAGCTGGTAATTAACCATTATCAGACGGATAGTTTGGGTTCTATCAGTGAACCTGCTTCGCAGATACCCACTGATTCCAGTGGACGTCCCCAGATACTAGTATAAAACTAGTGAGACCGTGTAAAAAGCACGTAAAACCAACTTGCGAAAATGGGTGTAACCACTTTGTGGATAACTTGAATAAAAAAAACCAGCTTACCTCTTTTATAAACTTTAAATTTTGCTAATATTTACATAATATTAAGATCCTTGTTTTTATTTATTACTTGTTCAAGTCATAATTAAGCTAAAACCCAAAGTAATAGCAAAATCTAATATTTTTTTTAAAAAAAATAAAGCAAATTTCAAAATAAGAGCGAAATCCCTCTTTTAAGAGCGAATCACTCTTTAAGAGCGAAATCGCCCCTATCGGAGTGATGCCCCAGTACAAAATCACTATTTATCGCGCTTAAAGAGTGATTTCCACTCTTTTAAATAAATTTTAAAATTATCTAAATTTTTTAATGAATTTTTAATTTTTATTTTAAATTCTCTATACTCTTCAATAAATTTATATTTTCTTTTACTTTTTCTATATTTATCCCATTATTAATAAGAAATGAGACAAAACTATAATATTTACATGAACAACTTTCTTCATTTTGTGTAATAATAGGATTGAGGGTCAGATTTCTAGTAAAATTGAAATATTAAATAATAAAAGTTTTCATATATCCCCCCTAATCAATATTTAATCAATTTAAAACTAAAACTTTCTGTCTCACTTGGCGTAGTGGTTAAACCATCGAGTCCAGTTAAGTTGCTTTAGCAAACGGAAGGTTTGGGGTTCCTTCCTCACTGACTCTAGTGAACGTCCCCCGATCGGCGATGCCGCCTTTCAGGATTTGATGAAATACTATAAAACTAAGTGAGATAAAAAAACCAAATTCACAGTTCTTAAAAAGGATGATCCCTGCTGTGAGACTGTATATGGGACACACTGTGATGGGTATACAGTCAAAAACACTGAGATCGGTGGAAACACAGTGATTAGTGTTTTTCAGTATAACTAATGAGACCGTGTAACAAGCACGTAAAACCAAATTGCGGAAATTGGTTTAACCACTTCGTGGATAACTTGAACAAAAAGAGCACAGTCAAAAACATTGAGATCGGTGGAAACACAGTGATTAGTGTTTTTCAGTGTAACTTGAATAAAAAACCAGCTTAACTCTTTTATAAATTTTAAATTTTGATAAAATTTGTATAATATTAAGATCCTTGTTTTTATTTACTACTTGGTCAAGTCATAATTAAGCTAAAACCCAAAGTAAGAGCAAAATTTATTCATTTATTAAAAAAAATAAAGCAAATTTCGAAATAAGAGTGAAATCCCTCTTTTAAGAGCGAATCACTCTTTAAGAGCGAAATCGCCCCTATCGGAGTGATGCCCCAGTACAAAATCACTATTTATCGCGCTTAAAGAGTGATTTCCCTCTTTTTTAAATAACTTTTAAAATTATTCAAATTTTTTAATAAATTTTTATTTTTTTACCTTTATTACCTATATTTTTTTATTTTAAATTATCTATACTCTTCAATAAATTTATATTCTCTTTTACTTTTTCTATATTTATTCCATTATTAATAAGAAATGATGCAAAAATATAATATTTATACGAACAACTTTCCCCAGTTTGGGTAATAGCTCTTCGAGGATTTAAATTTCTACTAAATCCTCTAGTTAATTCTACATCTGGATGTTGTTTCTTTACATGAGCTCTTATCCCATCAAATCTCACAACAGAAGGACAATATAGACAATTAACTTTAGCTGAAGTACAATTTCTTCATGTATACTTACTCATCAAAATCAGTTAGTGGTTTTACAAAATTAGATTTATTACAATTTCTAGTTAAGACTTTGGTGTTAAAGTTAGAGTTAGAGCTAAGTTAATGCTAGAGTTAGAGCTAACGCTAGAGTTAGAGTTAATGCTAGAGTTAGAGTTATAGTTAGATTTAATGCTAGAGTTAGAGTTAATACTAGAGCTAGAGTTATATCCAGATTCTTTAAAAGAACAATCAGTTTTCATACAAATACTACTTAATGTTTTATCACCACATGCACATTTACTAATTTTATCTTCATGATATATTGAATAATGAAAAGCTAAATTAAAAAGGAGTCCACATTTATGTTTAAACTCTAAACATTTTATAACCATTTATAATCGGTCAAATTTCAATTATACCCAACATATTTAGCCAAGATTTCAATTACCTCTTTAGTATTATCTTCAGACACGACAAACTCAGCTGAATATTTCTTCCTTGTCATATTGAGTGTATTAGTTTTATATCTTCTATCTAAAATCACTTCAAGGTCTAATGCTTTTTTATCTCTAACAAAATTTATAATTTCTTCTCTAAATTCTTCATTTTTTACATATGGTTTGTTTAAATATTTTTGTCGCTTTCTATTTAAAGTTCCAATTTCTTCATCTATATATTCTTCTTGTATCTTTTCGATAAACTGGTTTCACTGCTGTTCATCCTCATATCCAAAATGGTGAAACATCTGCGAAGCAGTTCCACTGATGGACGAAGTCCCATTAACCAATGTACTTGCTCTATTCAATATATTACTAGCACTCGTTGCCACATGACCAGCAGTTTTTACTGTTGTATCAGGACTCATATAATTATATATCATAAAACATGTACCTATAAGTCCTAAAATAGTTGATGCTAACCTAAAACCATCTGCTTTTATCATTTCTTTTGTTAAAACATCATTCTGTATTTTAATACCTTTTAATGTAAGAAGTTTATTAAAGTAGAACTGATAATTATCATGATTAATAGTATTTCTATCTGTAGCATTTATTATGAGTGGTTTTTTATATGCTATAAGTTTATTTTCGTCTTCACTTTCTAATTTATCTTTTAAACTAAGAGCTTTTAAATCAAGGAAACCAACTCTCGAGTCATATATCATAGTTTTATTCTTATCAATAATAATAAAAGTATACTCTTTCCTATTATATTTAATTATATCATAACGAAGTTCATCTGACATTCCGTCTGTACAATTATATTAGTTACTATTTAACTCACTAATTATTTTATTGAAGTTATTTTTAAATAGATCAGCTTCATTATAAGTTGTTAAATAAATAGTATCACAACTCATTCTTGCTGTATTAATTATTCGGGCTGGTTTATGACACATTACAATCATTTGAATATTATAATGTCTTCCTTCTGTGAAATAATAAGCTATATTCTTATTTAACTTATCACCCATATCAAGTACTATTACACTATCTTCGAATATATTTTGATGTGATCATATTTATATCGCAAGTATTAAATCCAATATAAAACTCACCACTCGCAGGATCTATCCAATCTCTATATCTCTATAATCTTTACATACAAAGATTATATTTTTAGCTTGCTGTTGGTTTTGGTCTTGGTTCAGATCTTGGTCTAAGTATGACTTTAAGTATTGCCTAATAAAATATGTTTTGCCTGTACCAGTTCCACCATAAACAATAGTATGTAATGGTGACTTTCATATTGATAAATCCACCAAAGCTTTCTTCTAGTTTTGTATATTTACTTGGTACTGAATAATATATTATATAACAAATTCCAATTAAGAAAATAAAAATTATAACTGCGCTGCCTGTCTTCATTTTTATACCTATTAAAAATGCTTATCCTAACTTTTGAGGAATTCAATAAGAAATTTAATAACGATAATAATGCAATGAGTGATATAAGAATAAAAGATATAGGAAAAGATATAAGTCTAACACCAATTGAAATAGTGATGAGAGATCAAACTCCAGATAACACAAGTGAACCTAAAGTCAACATTATTGTAAATCTACATCCAACTGACGGTACACATTGGGTTTCAGTTATAAGAAGAGAAGGTGGTTCTGTGTATTACTTTGATAGTTTTGGTGTAGAAACCCCACAATTATTCTTAGAAGAATATGTTGATCTAGGCTCTAATGAGAGAATACAACAATATGATGAATCTTATTGTGGGGCTTATTGTTTATATATGATCTATCTTATTAATAGAGGATTTAGAATTAACAATGCTTTGAATATTCTAGTTAATCAATGTAAATATCCGGGAATATATAATGAGTGTTTTTGTTTAGGTTGTAAAGTTAATGATAAATATAATCTTAATGATAATGTTAATGATAATGATAATGTTAATGATAATGATAATCTTAATGATAATGTTAATGATAATGTTAATGATAATGATAATGTTAATGATAATTTTATATATCTATTTGATGAAAAACATCAAAGGGGTAAACCTAACAACAAAGAATATCCGCGAACAGACTCCGTTTGTGGTAAACCAAGCGGTTTCACCGATCTTAGTCACAATATCTCTGCAAACATAAATGAAGATCTACAATCATGGCTAAATGATGATAATATAATTACTGAAGCTACACTCCCAGAGAACTTTAGATGTATAATATGTGGTCCTAGTGAATGTGGTAAGACATTCTTATTAAAAAAAATTCTGGCTAGAATATACCTTGATAAGCTATACATCATTGGTCCTACTGGTGATCAATATGAAGGTGTAGAGAGAATAAACGATAAAGCAGATGTTGAGCTTGTAAAAGATATAAAAGATTTCCCCTCTCCCGATCAACTACGAAAAGACTTGAAGAAACTAATGATATTCGATGATGTTAGAGCCAAAGAACCACTTATTAAGGAATACTTTTGTAGGATTAGACATAATAATTGTAATATGATATATCTTAATCAAAATCTATTCACAATCATCAAGATTTCTTTAATAATGTTGAACTTAGTTATAATGATTTTGCTAATATATGTAATAAGGTATGGAAAGAGCCTTATAATTATATTGTCATTGATATAACTAAAAATAAAAATATTAATGGTAAACTAAGAATTAATTGGGATCGGAGAGTTTTGTAGTTTAGTTTAAGTTTAAGTTTATATCTAGACTAGATGTAAAGTAAAACCCAATCATCACCATTAAAGTCTATAGATCTTCGATACTCATCTTTAATATGAAACTCTATATATTCTATTCTATCTTCAGTTACATTTTGATACAAGACATTAGTTGGTATAATATTTATCAAGTAACCTGGTGGTTCTGTTAGAGTAAAAGTATATAGTATGTCTCTGTTATTCCCATTATCTTTAACACCAGATATCACATTACAATGAATGTTAATAGTACTAGAACCCATAATATCAACAATTTTCTGAGATGTATATTTACCTTGTTCATATACTATTTTTCTAAAGCCCAGTAATGGGGTTATTGAATTTTCTATGTCAAAGTTAATTGCACCTTGTTTAATTTCCATTAAACATTTCATTGTTTTCTTATCAGGTTCTATTATAACATTACCATTAGTTTCTTCTTTTATTAATTCTGCTATTTCGATTAATTCATATGCACCTGGTATAACAACTAAAACACGGGTATCTGACCATGTTTCACCTTGGGTATCATATAAGAAATGATTGTTCCTTCTATTCACAGTAAACACCGAATTATAAACAGATAATCTAATTGAACCTAATTTGGATGAGTGAAGTATAGGTTTACTAAAGTTAAACTTTTCTGTTGGCTTTATCATTCTAAAGTTAAGTGTATGCTCTTCTTTAGTTTTAGTTAGAGTTTCATGTATCTTTTGTAGTTCATATAGAATTAAGTTGTTTGTCATTTTTTATATTCAAATATTAGATTATATTTATAGTTATAATTATAGCTTTGAATATGGTCATAGTTAAAGTTATAATTATAGTTAAAGTTAAATTTTTGGATTATAAAAATGAACTTTAATTTGGATACAACTTATGGTTATAATAATGATATACAAAAAAGTAAGATTATAAAATATAAACCTAGTAATCTAGCAACAATGAATACGGTTAATACTAATATTAATATCATTCTCAATAGAGAAGAGAATCATTTAAATTTGCGTGATTCGTATCTAGAGATAGAGTTCGTTGTATCGGATTATGCTGGTGGTGTATTTGTTAATAATGCTAACATCAGATTAGTTATTTATGGTATGATGGCATTTTTTTGGTTCAGTTAAACTTGAAACTAGTGATGGTAGGACTATTGAATATATAGATCATTGTCATCCTAATCTATTGATGTATAAGTTATTAACTAGTACTGATGATGAATGTGAGAGTGGTTTTGTTAGAAAACAAGGCAATAGAGATAGTCAACTTAAAGGTGACCATATTGCTGCCGAACGAGGTCATATGTATATGATGATTAGGATTAGTGATCTATTTGGTTTCGTAAATGATTTAGAAAAGATTATATATGGTTTAGGATTTAAACTAATATTAAAAAGAAATAATAATGATAGAGCTCTATTTAGAGTTAATGCTGGTGCTGATGCAGTTGGTAATGATGGTAATATATATATTAGAGATATTTCATGGTGTGTGCCCAGTATTGATCCTAGTAATGACAATAGAATTATTATGCAAAAGGGTTTAAGTAAAAAGAATAATGTAGACTTTAGTTATTATGAAAGAAAGACCTATTTATAAGAATGTACCCAATGCTACTAACTTCTTGTTTGATCTAGGTATGGAAAGTGGTATGGAAAGACCACAATATATAATAGTTGGTTTTGAAAATAATAATGTTAATGAACAAACTCATGATGCAAGTACTTTTGATATAATGAATGTTACTGAATGTTATTGTAAGATTGGTAGTGAGTTTTATCCCGAGGATAAACTGAATATTAATTATGGTACCAATACTTATACCGAGGCGTCTAAAGAGATTGTTAGCTTCAAAAAAGATTATAATGGGCTACCACATAATATAAAACCATATAAAAATCATAGCACATTCAAAAGTAGTTATAGAATATATGTATTCGATACTAGATATAAGTGATCATATAGGTCCACAACCAATAGAACTTAATTTTAAATTTAGTGCTGCAGTTGCAGATGTTATATGTCATGCACTAGTATTAACTAGAAAAAAATATTAGTTTTAATAGTGATGGTAATAAGATGCTTGATATTATATCTTAGGCCTATTTATAGTCATGGTCATTGTTATCTGCGAAGCAGTTCCTGATAGTCATTGTTATAATTATGGTGAAACATGCGTGATGCACCATAGACATTGTTATGGTGAAACATGGGCGAAGCCCCATAGCTCTAAACTATTTCTTACATGTCTTAACATAACCCTTAGCATAAATAATATCTAATTTCTTTTTATTCTCTTGAGATAGGACTCCGTCCATGCTACGCCATAGACCCTTAGCTTCAACCTTTATCTTAGGATTAGTCTTCGAGCTTCAATCGCAGGTGGAACCCGTAGTCTTAGGGTTAGGTTTAACAACAAAGGGATTATACTTTTTAACTTCCATTATTTTTTATATATAGAAATGAGTCTTTTACAGAAATTTAAAACTAATTCATATTGTGTTGGTCGTAGACATTATAGTGGTACTAATAACATGAGAAGTTTTATTACTTCAAAAGTTACTAAAATGCTAAAGGGTTATTGTGTTAAGTGTAAGAGAAATAAGTCAATGACTATCAGTGATGCAACAATAGAAGCAGAGGGATTGAAAGATTTCTTTAAAAGTGTTGGTAGAGCTACAGTTAACTTTGGAAAGAAAGTCGCTAATAATCCAGTAAGAGCATTAGAAATAGCAAGTGAAAAAGGAAGTGCAGCTGCATCTAGAAACCCTAGAGCTGCTTTATCAGCCACATCTGATTTAATTAAAATTGCAACTACTGGTGAAGGTATAAAGGTAGTACAAATAGGAAGAGGTTTATACTTAGGTACAAAGAAAAGATAATTTAGTTATGGCTAAGGCTAAGGTTAAGACTAAGACTATAGTTTCAATTACAGCTTTAATCTTACCGATAAATATTAATACTAATATTATTATTACTAAAAACATTGTTATTACTAAGCACTAATAGCTTTAATCTAAAAAACACTTAACTTATTTTTCGTGTTCTTATATTCTTCAAATACCTTGACTAATTCATTATATTCATCATTATCTATTTTATTATGTTTCATTGGTTTAGTATATAGTTTATTAGACTTGTCGCTAAACTGTTTACTTAAAATATACATTTGTGAATACTTTATAATTATATTTCTTCTTTTAGTATTAATTGTTTTTGATAATGAACCACAAACAGTTGCTGTAGCAAAAGCTGTTGGTATAGAATAAGGTAATCCTATACCTGTTAATGCAACTGTTGTTGTTGTTGCCGTTGTTGCAATTGATGATAATAGTATTTCTGTTATCTCAGCTACGTTAATATAATTTTTATATCTACTTAACTTATAATTATAGTTATTAGTTTCAGTTTCATAATAATTTCTATTATCTTTTATAATGTTAAAAATTTTGTTAAATTTATTATTAGCTTGAATCTTTTCGTCTATCAGCCGCTCTGATACTGAAGACAGATCTGGATATAGTAATCTCTCACTCGGTGCTGTTGGATTGGTTATGGACTCCGTCATAGCTTTGCTTATTTTTAATAGTAGAAATTCTTTCTATTTCTTTCATTATATCTTCTTGTTTAAAACCATAATGCATCTCAAGTCTTGCTTGCTCTTTGTTATCAAATAACGTACTTCGTAAAAGTATAGCAAATATGTATTGTTTTATACCTTTTCTAAGAGATTTATTGTATTGTTTCATTTCTCTTAGACCGTTAGTAAACATATCATCTAAATGTATGTTAGTAATATTTTGATTAAACTTATTATTATCAAATTCTTGTTTTAATTGATTATATTTAGAGATGGTATCAGCAGCAATTTTACTACAAAACTTAACAGTATTTGTGACTTCATTTGCTGATTCAATAAACTCATTAATTAGTTCATCATTAACTTGTGTTTCATTTAGTTGCAAAGTTTTAGTTGTGACTTTATCAAATTCACCTTTTCTTAGCTCATTTATGTTATGATTTAAAATATCCATTTTATTATTAGAAGATAATAAGTAATTGTCACAACACTCTTTATTAACAACATCTTTTTCATCTATCGGAGGATGTACATTTGTAATTTTATAGGTATCCTTCATATCAATATTATCAATATCTTCTATGAATAACCCACGAGCCTTACTTAGTGTTAAGTTGTTTGTTGATGTTGATTGGTGTTTAGCCTGATTGAATCTGTTTCTTGTCATTATTTATATTAAGAAATATATTTAATGATTCTAAAACTTTATTATTAGATTCAAAGTCAAACTCGGATTTCAATTACTCCTGTTCGTAATATTTACCTTCTATTATCTCTCTATTCATGTCTTCTATCTGATATGTTAGTGGTTGTGTGTTCAAAACTTCATTAAAATTAAATAGTTCTCTATTCCAATTAGAAGTGCAACCTTTAGAAAAAATATTACGTTTATCTGCATTTCTAACATAATCACCAACTTTAAATTTTGGTTCAGTCTTAGTAGAAGTAGATATAATCTGCGAAGCAGATTCCCTGATATATCTAACTTTATCAGGATTATTAGAAGCATCAACTGGTGTCATATTAAGTGTTGAATGAATGCTATTGTTATATGTTATGACTGCATCATTTAGTATATTTACCCAATTACGATCACCATTGATGAATATTGGTTTATTAATTATGTGTACTATTGTTCTATTAAATCTCTTTAAATCAGCCTTTGAATCACTATAAGAAGAATATAGTTTTGTTTCATATTCTTTAGATAAAGATTTAAATGTTTTATTGTAAAACTCACTACCTCTATCTACCCATAACTTTTCTGGTTTTCGACTTTCAGAGCCACCCTGTGGACCTTCTGATAGGATTATTTTAAAACCATTATTTATAGATAAACCAGATTTATTCTTTAATGGAATAGCCAATGCATATTTTGTGAATATATCTATAACAGTTAATATAAACTTATAATTATTGTATTTACTTAGAGATTACTTATCAATTAAATCAGCTCACGATGTGTCATCGTTATATAATGGTATTATTCTTTCTCTTCTAAACTTTGTTATTTGAGGACTGAATACTTTAGCTAATAGTTGTTGTTTCTCCATCATTTTTTTTTACCATAGTTAAAAACAAAATTATCTAGTTGCTCTTGATTGATAATATTCATAGATAATAGTTGCTTAGATATATCTAGCATTTCATCATATAATCCATCATGACCAGCTTTTGTTTGTAGTATTAATAATTCTAATCTTTCTACTAAACCATTTAAATGGCAACTTCGTTGATTGTTGGGGACAGTCTTAGTAAGACCACTAGCTTCTATTTGTTTATCAGTCTCATAATCAGTTTCTTCTTCTTCTACCCCTTGTTCATAGTCACTAGTATCACGATTATATATTTAGTCTTCACTGGAGGTTGGTTTTGATATAACATGAGAAGTGGGTTCACCGATACTAGGAACCATTCTTCTTATAAGTTTTGATCTATTACTTTTAGTATCTCCTCTTTGTTTATAACCAAAATCTCTTAGAAATTGTTTTATTTTGTTTTCATCACCTTTTATATCTCTTTCGGTTACATCTTCATTAGTAATAAACAGAGCAAAGCCCTTAGAAAAATAGACTTTACCTTTCATTTTTATACCATCAGGGACTAGAGATACATCTACACCATTCATTTTAATTTTGTTTGAATTTGGATCAACTGATATTACTTGGAATTGTTTATTTTTTTGTTTACCCATTTGTAACAAAGTATCAATCATATCATTGTCTACAGCAAATGTTTCGCCTCTATCATCTTTTAATGTTGCGGGTGGATCGGGCGTGGGTGTTAAGAGAGCAGCCCGTTCATCAAGAAATCTGCTTTGTTGATGGTGTCCTAGACTCTAAAAAGCATTAAGTATTACTGTCTAGCGCGGCTAAAGTTTTGTTTTGAAGAGCTTGCATTGTTTCAGCGTTTGTACTTAAAGTTTTAGTTAGAGTATCAAATAAATCTTCTATGTCACCATAATATTCTTGTTGTCTTAGTTTATCTTCTAATCTATTTCTTCTGTTTTGTTTTTGTAGACTGTTTAATTCTATAAGTTTATCTAGCTTAGCCATTTTTATATGTTGAAAAATATTACTATACTATGTATGAATTAGATCTATAATATAAAAACAATATTGTACTATGTATGAATTAGATCTATAATTATACTAACTTCTAATTATTTTCATATTCACAGATCATTATATAGTTCAATAGCGGCTTCAATTAACATTCTTATCATCATTAATAGTTAGTTCTAAAATATTATTTATTAATGATTCTAAAGATTCTTTACTTACATCTAACCCCAATTTTATTAATAGCTCTAAAGTAGTATTATTATCAGGGAACCTGCTTCGCAAATTTTATTTATTAGATCTCTTTTGAATAGATATAGATTCTCATCATGAGGATAGCTTTTAATGTTATTTACATAAAATCTTTTATCATCAAATGTGTTTAGACTAATCTTACTTGTTTTTGTTGTTGTCATGTTATCACTAACATTTTGTATTCTAAATTCATGTACACCTCTCTCTGTGTTATACATTAGTGCATTATAATACTCCTCATGTTTGGCATTGTTACAGTTCTTTATTCCTTTCTCTTTAGTTTTATTTGGGTAGTGTTTGAAGCTATATGTCTATGGTGTTAGGGCCACAAACTCTTCTATGATATTACTTCCCATTTCATGTTTGAATTTACCAGGGACCTTATTATTAGTTTTGATTGGTGGCTCCAGATTGGACAGATCCATGTTCTCGTCACTAACTTTACCTTCAGTATAACTTAATACAAAACTATCAGTATCCATATAGTGGAGTTGTAGATCTTTGAGAGATGGCTGAAGAATATTATAGAATACATCATACATATGTAATTTACTTAATTCTAAGATAGTAACACCTACATATACTGGAGAATCAAATTCTAATTTTTTATATATTCAATTTGGCTATAATCCTTATATCTAGTTATATTCTTAAATGTTGGTTTACTTATACTTTTCATTATCTTTTCTTCATCATGTAAGAACTTACTTCGCGGGAAGTGTAGGGGATTCATGCACATTCTTCCATATAGGGAGTTGTTCATTAATTTCCTTACATCCTTCTCTGCTTCAGTTTTAGCTGTTGCTCTTTTAATTGTATTGTTCTGTATATAATCTCTACATATATAATCTTGTTTAAATTTAATTACTCTATGAATTTTTGTTACTTGTACTCCCATCTTCACATAGAACTTTAACATCCTATAATGAACCATGTATTCTGTTTTGTTGTTTTGGTCTAAGATTAATTTCTCTGTTTTTACTTTTCTCTCTTTCTTGGTATCCCAATTCATTATCATTTATCTTTCTCTTATTGGGCATTAGTGCTAGTTGCTCTGTTCTATCTTTACAACTATAAGTATAATCAATATCACAAACTATATAGTAACCGTGATCACTATCATCTGGAATTTTTAGAAAATGGCGAAGCATGGTGTCCCCATTATCTAGAGATGTAGTAGTAAACTTGAAGTCCTTATAAAGTAGATTTTGCATCATTGCATAGCCGTATAGGTTATTCGCGTCTATGTACCAGATCTGCGAAGCAGGTTCCCTGATTGAGCTCTGGTCATCGGTGAAACGGCTTCGCCGATGCTTCGCCATTTTACTTCCATTACTATTGTTGACTATCCTATCACCCACTATACCGCATATGCCACCTCTCTGCTTCAACAAAATCATCTAGCATTTGTTTATCTTGTAATGTATCTAATGAAACACCGCTTGAAATTAACCAACAATCAAAACTATAACCCGGGAGACTAACGTAATGTAGTGGGTTGAGTCCAAATTCTTTCATACTTAATTTGACATATTCATTCATGCAGTAGTCTAATATTTCCACGTCATTCTGTAAATACTCTATAGTTAGATCTTTACCAGTTTTATGACTGTTGTCTTTATTAAAGCTATCGACTTCTTCTTGTGTTGGTAATTTATTAGATAGAGAGGATTTGAAGTTTTCTATATTTAGATTACCTATAAATTCTTGGTAGGTGTCTAAACCAAAGTATTCATATGGATATAATGTTTTAGCTTTACACCCATATATCTTTGCCATATGATCTAGAGGCATAGCTAAGAAGTTATAACTATCTAAGAATTTGAGACAACCAATGCTAAACATCTTATACTTACCAGCGGCTAGTGGTATGTTATCTACTTTTCTTTTATCATTATTCTGCTTAAAGAGTTCACTGTATAGTAGGTTGAAGTCATAGCCAGAGCCATTGTGGAATATTACAGGAATGCAGTTTTGTTGTTTATACCTCAGATTACATATTTTACATGCTGGTTCTCTATATTTACCAGTTTCATGACAATGATCTCTTACTTTATTAATACATGTTTTACTGCAGATATGACAAGTGTTATTAGTTTCATGATATAATTTATCTTCTTCATTGAATATCATTTGTTGGTTGCGCTTGAAGTTATTATGTTTCTATTTCTAATAGATCACTACCAAATCTTTTGATACAATCAAGACCGAAGTAGTATTTGAAATTACCCTGCCAGATGTAACCCATACTTATTGGTATGTGTTCAGCTATTACATATTTACAGTCATTAGTTGCGACTTCAACAATGCAACATTCTATATCAGCAGTTATAACATTTTATATTCTGACGCTTATGTTCATTTATAAAAGTAATTTTCTTCTTCTTAGGACAAACAACCTCGGGTTTGAAAGAAATGTTACATTCATGTTTGTCGTATTTTATTTGAGAATCAAACCAATATGTACATCTATCACAGTAATAGAATTTGTGATTCATTCTATTTGGTCGATCTAACAAGGTTTATACGTTTTTAATTAGAGCACAGTGTTCTGTAGTACCATCTCCCCAAACCAATATCATGGCATCTTTTCTATCTTTATCAGAATCATCCACTGGTTTAAACAATTCTACTTTGCCCCCACCACAAGGTGTGTATACCCAAATATTAAAATTGTACAATTTCTGTATTCTTATTATATAAGCAAAATCATCTTCATCTCGTTGTCGTGCTTCAATTAGATTATTTACATATTTACTCTCGCGTATTGCGTGGTCCATAGCAGGATGTAGCCAAGCAGCAATAGTTAGTTGCAAGCAGTTGTATTTATAACTACGTATATTTAATATCGGTTTAGAGTTTTTGAGATCAGGGGGTAAATCTATATAACTACCAATAGATGCCTTAGTTGGTTCAATGTTAAACTGAATAGTTCTCAATCAAAGAAATTCGAAGTCGTAGCCATAACCTTCATATATTTCCTTTTCAAAATCTAGCCATTATTTGAAGTCACCGTAATCATATATAGCCTTATTAATAATCTAGTCGGTGTTGAAGAATATTTTTGTAATTTTAACTTCTTCTTTGGTTCTCTTCTTGTACTCACACTCGGCCGTGACCTTATATTTAAAGCTCTCAACTTTTCTAAACTGATAACAGTTTTTAATTTCCTCTAATGAGTAATTAGTTGCTTCGTCTATATCTTCAATGTAATTCCCACCTTTATCCGTAATATAAAATTCTCTCATGTTCTGACTTGAGTTTATATCAAAGTCTTCTGTGTTTTCTAGGTACATGCGACTGTGACTATATGAATGAGTAGTTAGAGCTACTTTACTTCTAAATTCTTTATGGCATTCTTTACATTCAAACTTAATTCTGGTGTAGATATTGTCGTCGGGTTTAGTTTTAATAATATCTTTAGTTTCAGTTTTAGTAGAAGGTTTGACATAGATAAAGTCTCCATCCGAATCATGCATTTTCTCTGTAGTTTTAGCTGAGGCTTCAGTTTTAGTTGAGACTTCAGTTATAGCCTCATCCAAATCAGAATCAAACATTTTCTCCAATAGTTTTTTATGTTTGGGATCGTATTATTGATGTCTGTATAAACCCTTCTTTGTTTCAAGGGATCATTTACAGACGTCGCAGAATTTCACACTTGTGACATTACTGATTGTTGAGTGAGACATGGTGTATTTTATAAGGGAAAATTTAGGGAAAAATAAATTTTCGAAAGTGAAAAAATGAAGTGTGATAAGTGTAAAAATAAGCCTTGGAAAGAATGTTGTAATGATTGTAAAGAATTAGAATATTGTTGTTATATATGTAAAAATATAGTTAAAGTAAAAAGATATATTAAACATGTGGGAGACCATTATGATAATCCAGGTCAATATCTGGCGTGTAATATGTGTAAAGTTTACAAACATCTTTCTTTAGGTTTAGAAATGGAAGATGCAGATTGTGCATCTATCTTAACAGATATAGATATACACATACCAAAGATAGATTCAAGGAATATGCTGAAAGGTTTAATATAAAAGTGTAGTATAGACAAGAAAAAATATTTTGTGATGTACATAAGTGAATTTGCAAACGAGCTTATTATTATTTTCTAGAATTAAGCCATTTCATAATTTAATGCTAGACTTAGAGTGAATAAGTAGTAGTGGATAAAACAGGGATAGCAACAAGCAGTAAAATTTGGCTCGATTCGACATGCGCGATTAGCGTTAGGAGAAAGAGTCAAATTTTACTGGTGGTTGGTAACCCTGTTTTATCCACTACTCTCAAGTGTAACAATGATGAACTCATTTACTCAACGGCTTTCGATGTGTGTTGACAAACTTATCCAGTCTCACTTGGCCCTACGCCCAAAAAAAACAATTGAGTCGCAAGTATCTAATTCTGCACTTAGAGTTCATCTGCTAATCTATAGAATCTGGAGCCCAAAGGAAACAGTCTCGTTTAAATTTACACAGTCTTAGATATGTATTGCCTAAAAGGAGGGGACATTTCTTCAAGATTGATTTGCTTCAAATTGACCCAATGAGAGACGAATTGAAATTCGCAAAGAGAAAAATGAAGGAGATACAGAAATACTAGATATATGGACTGAACAAAAGAACCAATGGAATCCCTTGTAATCGGATTTTCAAATCAGAATTCGACTAATTTACTCAAATTAAACCATAAATTTTATAGACCACACTAAAAAGAATTAATTTACGTATTCCAAGTCATCCTTTGTAAATATTGAACAATTCACACTCGCAATAATTTCATATTCTGTTAAAATTAGCACCTTTTTAGAAGAGAAAAGTCGCTTACACCCTCCAACATTTTAACCCTTATCATAGGTATTAATACAGCCGAAAGAAGTTTTAGCTGTGCATTAAATCAAAATGTGGCATACAATTGTGCTTATACAGGATTACAAGGAGGCTCGTTAATGTGCGTTCGCACATGATGTTCCGACCCGAGCTCATCTACATTTTTGACTTAATTGTCAACCAAATGAAAAGATAACAAAATAGATGTTTGAGTTTAAAACAATCGTTACACAGCCTATCTACTAATTGAACTACATAATGCCATGTCTTATTACAGCGGCAATGAGATCTGACCTTAAAGAGACAAAAAAACAACCAAAAAAAAAATAGCAAAAACCAAAACTTCACGGAAAAACTGAATATCTAAATTTAAAAGCACATAGTAACAACGTCAAAATGCAGTCAGATAAAACCTTAACTACTCAAATTTAATTTCTCCTAACTATACAGCGGACGGAAAGTTTTCTTGATGAGACTATGTTACAAGTCAACAAAGAGAACGATCAATGAGGCGAAATTCAAAAATTAATCAACATTTTTTAAACCCAGAAATTTCAAAAGTCTTAAAAATCAATAGCTTTTAACTATATAATCCTTTGATAAAAAAGCACCTTTTTATAAAAATTAGCACCTTTTTAGAAGAGAAAAGTCGCTTACACCCTCCAACATTTTAACCCTTATCATAGGTATTAATACAGCCGAAAGAAGTTTTAGCTGTGCATTAAATCAAAATGTGGCATACAATTGTGCTTATACAGGATTACAAGGAGGCTCGTTAATGTGCGTTCGCACATGATGTTCCAACCCGAGCTCATCTACATTTTTGACTTAATTGTCAACCAAATGAAAAGATAACAAAATAGATGTTTGTGTTTAAAAAATTGTTACAAAACCTAACTACTAATTGAATTACAAACTACCATGCCTCATGACAGCGCTCACGAGATTTGCCATAAAAAAGACTACGAGAAAAAAACAACAAACAAAATAAGCAAAAACAAAAACTTCACGGCAGAAAACCAACATCTAAATTTATAAGCACCTAGTAACAACGTCAAAATGCAATCAGATAAAACCTTAATTAAAAAAATTTAGTTTTTCTTAACTATACAGGGGATGGATGTTTTCCTTAATGAGACTAGGTAAGAAGTCGACAAAGAGAAGAAAAAATGAGTTTAAAAACAAATCAATCAACATTTTTTAAACCAAATAATTTCAAAAGTCTAAAAAATCTTTAGCTTATAACAAAATAATTGTTGGTAAACTTACTAAAAAGTCGTTAGGAACCCAATGGACCTGTCTTTAGTTAGACTAAGCCATAGGAACGGACTAAAGATGACGAAAAATCTCAAAAAATGACGAACAATTTGCAAAAACACAAATCATTGAATCCATTAAAATCATTAGCTATTATCTGAATAATATGTATTTTTATTTCATTTCAGTTTTTAATTATAGTAATTCAGCTAAAGTTTTAATGATCGGATAAATAAGATTATCATTTGGGCCACACTTGAAAATAATTTGGATCTCTTATTACGGCAATGTGGTAAAAGACGAAAATGAAACAAATACACCACTCACAAACCTCTTCTGAAAACGCATATTTTACGCCAAATAACACATCAGTTACGACATAATATCAGTAGGCATGTTAATTTTTGAAATTCAAGGAATTGGATGGGACGTCAACGACGAGAATAAGTTACAAGTTGACGAAAAGAACAACAAAAACTGAAAAGTTTGAAAAATCTCTGAAAATGTATTATATCATAACCTATAAGACTATTCGCTATAGACTGACTGTTTCGGGCAACATCATTCATTTAATGGTCAACTACAAGTTTACGAGACCGGTCAGCATTTTACAGCTACCTAAAGAAAAAAAGCAATAAAAGCAAATTCAAAAAAATTGGGCGAGAAAAGTGTCGAAGCCATTAGAGAATTAGAGAGTCAAAACGTTTCTATTTTCAATTAATTTCTAACAGCAATTGGATTGTTTTTTGTTACAAAACGACTTGAATAACAACAAATATAAACAAATGTATTAAAACCACGATGTTTTTGAGAAAACCCTAGTATCAACGCCATTAAATTCAATAGCTTTCAACGGAACAAACTAAACATGCTAAGTTATGCCTCGATGGCAAAACAATGAAATCTTTCATTCATAGGTCATCGATAACTCATCACAATAAGTTGTATGGCAATGATGAATACATTAAAACCACGAAGTTTTTGAGGAAGTCCGTAGTTTCAACGTCATAAAATTCAAAAGCTTTCAACGGAAGGCATTAAATACGCTAAAATTTTGCCTCGATGTGACTGAAAAGTTGTTTTTCATTCAAAAGTTATCAATACGACATTACAAGATGTCATTGACTCTGAAAACAACAACAAATACAGGCAAAATCGAATAAATCGGTAGAAAAGTGCGAGAAGAAAGTGTCGAAGACATTTAAACCATAAGCCTTTCTCTGGAAAACTTTTTCTACGACCCATTGAACATATTCTCTAATCCAAAGGGAACTATTGGTATTAGGATAATGCAAAAGGATTTCAAAAGCAACCAAAATTACTATTAAAATACAAATAAAATTACTATTAAAATACAAATACTAACAAGATAAATTTTTGTTGAATTAGAAGAGAAAAGGGTTCTATCATTACGTAGACTGACTTACAGCTCAGGAAAATAAGTTTAAGATTGATTAATGCTCAAAAAAATTTAAAAAATGTTTTTAAAGACTTAACAGCCATTAAACTCAATAGCTTTCAACGGAAGTCAATAAATACGTTCAATTATACCATGATGAGAGTAAAAGGATGTTTTTCATGCATCATAAACAATAAGACATCACAATATGTCTTATGACTGTGAAAACAACAATAAATACAGGCAAAAACCAAAGATTCTGTAGAAAAGTGCGAGAAGAAAGTGTCGAAGCCATTTAAACCATTAAGTTGTTCTCTGAAAACTTTTGCTATGATCCATTGGACTTCTTCTCTAAGCCAATGGGAGCCATTAATATTAGGATAACAGGATAAGATTTCAAAAGGAACCAATAATACGCAATGTCCAAAAACTAAAAATTGAAATCTTGTGGCACTGAAGTCATATAACCAATATTTAGAAAATAAAACCACCAACTAGAAAATTTTTGTTGGAGTAGAAAAAAAGCTGTACTGTCATTACTGAGACTGAATTACAGTTCACTAAAATAAGCTTAAGATTTATTTTTAATCAAAAAAGTTCAAAAAAAAATATTTTTAAATTCTTAACAACCATTTAATTCAGTAGCTATCAACTGAAGTCAATAAATACTCTCAGTTTTGCCTCGATTCGAGAACAAAGATGTCTGCATAAGTAATCAATAAGACATCACAATAAGTCTTATGACTATGAAAACAACAACAAATACAGGCAAAAACCAAAAATGTTGTAGAAAAGTGTGAGAAGAAAAGGTAGAAGACATTTAAACAATAAGTTTTTTCGCTGAAAACTTTATCTATGATCCACTGAACGTCTTCGCTAAAACAATGGGAGCCATCAATATTAGAATATTAGGATAGCCTGATAAGATTTCAAAAGAAACAAAAAATACGAAAAGTCCAAAACTCAAAAAAAATTGAAATCTTGTGTCATTGAAGTCATATAACCAATCGTTAAAAGATAAAACCGATAACGAGGTTAATTTTGGTCGCAGTAGGAAGGAAGGGGGTCCTGTCATTACTGAGACTGACTTATAGTTCACAAAAATAGGTTTATGAGTAATATTAAAAAAATATTCGAAAATATTTTTTCAGTCTTAACATTCATTAGCTGTCCACTCAAGCTCTAGATAGGTTCACTTCATGCTCATTACGAAACCAATTGCACTCTTAGTCAAAGAGTTCATGCTATAGGATTCCAAAAAATGTAAAACCTCAAAAAGAAAGTCAAAATTTCATTTTAAATTACGAAAACTGAGATACGAATAAAAAAACATGAGCAATTCCTTGGAAACGAATTTTTTGTTCATTGCGCTTCATTTGATTGTAAATGAGGTTTGTATTTAGCGGAACCTCGATATTAGAAGTGACTAGGCCCTAGGTGATTTGAAAAAATATGCAAAACTTTCCAAAAAAAAAAGAGCTCACAAATAGAATTCGATTTTTTTTATAGTAAACTTCCCTGAGACCAGAACTCGTCTTTTTATCGCCTTTCGTCTATTAGGAACACAAAATTGATTTTTTTGTGGCGTGAAATACAATTTTGAACTAAAATTTTCATAGAAAAAATGATAATTCGAACAAACATAGCTGGCAGATTGCCAGAAAATAGCCGCAATAGATTCGTAGATCGGCAGTCTCAAAAAAAAAACAGTAAAAAAAGACAGACCAAAAAAATTTGTCTGTTCATTGAAGGCTGATCTGTTATATTTTGATTAAAAATCTGTATAAGTTATTGCTGCCTCTATTAGCTGATCTCAAATGACCTTCATTTAGAGTGATACACACCCATTTGACCTTATCTCTTTGAATTAAAGTAAATAAAAGTCAATTTCAAAGTGAGGAAGTCATTTTTGAGAGTGAGGTGAGTCAAGTGTGACCAAAAATTTAATCACGCACATGAACAAAAAACTCGCTCCACTAAGAGCGAAAAATGACGTCACACATGCATTTCAGTTGAAATTGCATGAACGAATGAACAAAAAATGGCTGTGACGTCATATGGTCGTAACAAAAATCATGACGACGAAATAAAAAAAAAAAACCAAGAGAAGGCCAATAATAGCCTCAGCTATCGCTGTGCGGCTATTAAAAATTACGGCAAAAGTGGACAAAGGAACCAAATATCCCGTGTTCACATGAAACTTTAAACCTCGGTAACTCCTTGAAAAAAACGAAATTCAAAAAAATCTTTTTAATTTCGAATTCTACGCTGGATGAGCTTTTTAGTGATACCACTCACATTTCTCTACAATGAATATATCGATCGGCCAAAATTGACTGAACAAAAAAAACCCATTTGGGTATATAGTTCCTCCCCCCACAAGTGGGTCGGAACAAAAATGCCTAAACAATGTAAGCAATTCGCCAAACCGAAAAAAATCAAGAACCCACCGGTACAGAGTAAATATCATCGATCTGGAACTCCGCTGGCTCGTCAGCTTTGGGCAGTGATCTGGCACTCAACAAGTTCAAGAACATCTTGAGCAGATGAAGGTTCTCACCAGTGACATTTGATATTTGAAATATAGGGCAGACGCGCTCTGAGGTGAAATTTGTTGCTGTGACAACCACGTCGTTTGTGTTCTGTATGAATATTGGGATCTTTCGGCACCCCTGAGACTTCAGAATTCGCTGCAACAGTTTGAGAGTGTCTGAAAAAATAATTAACAAAATAATTGCTTCTCATTCGAGAGCAATTAAAAACTTTCTGAAGGCATAACATGCGAACCACGCCTCAGCAAACACAATTCATTATAAAACTTTGTTAGGGTAACTTCAATCCCGAATTTTACGTTAATTTCAGGACAAATGAGTCGTACTCTAGCTTATAACTTGCGCCATTTTTATTGTTTACAACTTCGATTCTACAGACAGTAACCAACATAACTAAATGGTGGACTTTGGTAAGAGAAGTACTATTCTAAGCTCATTTATTATTAATCTAACCTTTGAGTACGTTCTCTGGACACATGTCAATTTTAGTGACAACCACAAACACCGGAACATTCAGAGCCAATGCCAGTCCTAAGTGCTCTTTGGTCATCCCAACAACTCCGGCATTCGATCCAACCTAAAGCATACATTATTTTTAACAAGTTTAGGTTTACGACGTTTAAAATATTAATCCATGAGTGGACGCAAATCAATACATCTTCTCTTATTGTTATATGTAGAGGTTAGAGCAAATTCAATTTCACGTTGCTGTATTTTGTAATGGGAATTTTAATCAATCAATTTGGTCAAATATCTGAAAAGGTGTCCTGCTCTTTAAGCCTTTTAATAGATTCACTCCTCTATCAATTCACGCAGATTTTAACGGCTTAGATTATTGTTACAGCTAACATTCAAATAAGAGATATGTAGCGTTTGGGGAAAGAGTTTTGAAATCAATATTCAAAATCGTAGGTTAGTTGTGTTTGATGAACAGGCAACAAGTTGTTTTGAGGCAACAAGTTCGAGGGGTGAAAAGATGATATAATATGGGGGGGTATATGGATCGGGTTGAAAAGTAGAGCCATCTGAAACTAATAATCAACCATGAGCATGCAGAAGTCGGGCATATGTCCAGTCATTCCAAATATGGTGGTCTTCAAGTACTTCTCATGCCCAGCAAGGTCAATGAATGTAATCACTTTGGAAGCCCTCTTACACACTACAGTCCAATCCATAGAACCTGAATAAAATTAAATCAGATGTATCTCATTAACTGTCAAAAACAAGCAACACCATTTCAAAATCTATAATTATTCCAACATTTTTTTTCAAAAATGGGATATATATATATATATATATATATATATATATATATATACGAGTCTGGCTTTTTTTCTTCAGTCAAAATTTCGCTTTTTGTTTATGCACTGTAGAGAAAAAAGAAAGACACTATTTTGCAGACCTCAGGATCTAGTTTTCAGTTTTATATAAAATTATTAGAAATTTGAAAAAAGGGGGAACTCTGAAAGTTTCGAAGGAAAAATTGAGAAAGAAAAATTGAGAAAGAAACGATCGCACAGGGGCGGGGCGGGTGTGGGGAGGGGGATGATGGGGTTGACAGGTCGCATTGAACCAAAATTTAAAACGCTGACAAATTTTTTGAAAATGAGAAAATGATGTTCACTTCTGTATTTTGAGGTTGCACTTCGAACTCATCTTTTCCATTTTTGCGCGTTTCTGCCAATTGGAAACCTAAATCCTTCATGGATTGCGAAACTCTTTATATAAAACGAAATACTATTTTCAGTTGTCAAAAAAATTATCAAAACTTCCTTTTTCTTTAAAAAAACACTCTTTCTTAAAAGTGGGGAAAAAGCCAAACTACTGTAAACCAATGCAGCCGAAGCTTCTATATAACAGATTTTACGAACAGCTTTCAACGTTCCTTAAAAAAAGAACCAACTAGAGGCAGAGTGTAAAAACTGTCAGAAAAATTAAAAAGTTAAATTATTATATGACCAAAAAGGGAACATAGTCGGCATATTGCCAGAAAAATGCCTTCGTTGATTCGCTTGACGCATATCAGGATTGAACTGGAAAATGAGAAAACATGAAAATTCACAGAATCTGATCCAAAGTGTCAAACACTGTTCTAGTTTGGTCTGCAGTTTCTTAGTTTCTAAAATTATACTTAATTCAGCTTTTAAATTGAAAACTATTAAATTTAATGCCAATGTCAGCAAGCATTTGCTCTATGAACTTTGATAACCTAAAGCAATTTGTCTTAATTACCAGCTCAATCGATTTATTTTGTTTCTTTTGACTTGTCACCATTGACTTTGACCGTATTCGCTACATTGCTGGTTACGAACAATTGTACGATCCATTTTTTCTGTGAATCAGAAAAAAAACTGGGGAAATTGAGGACTTTAGGCAATTTAGGGCTCTCAAATAACCAAAAATCAACTTTGAAAATGTAAAGCTAAAAGAAAAATTTATTCTTTTCTAAATTCTATCTCATTTAATCAGAACTAACCATCTGAGTATTTTCAAAACCTTGGGAACGTAAAAAAAAAAACAGTATCAAGAAATAAAATCAAATCAACCAAATTTAATATTGAAAAAAGAAGTAAATCTTGTCTAATCTTTATTTGTATCCTTACAAAGAATGTAAATCAAAATAAGACACCATTTTCTTTTTTTCAAAATGAAATTTGATTGAATTGATTTTATTTCATGATACTGTTCTTTTAAGTTCCCAAGGTTTTAGAGCAGATAGGTCAAACTTATCTTCTCTAGTTTAATAAAATACAGATGAAATTGAAAGTTTAAGTGGGTATGGATTGTCAGGGCGAAAAAAACACGTTCACAATTGTTTTTGAAAATGAAAAATAAAATGAGAAAAAATTAATGTTTACTCATCTGTATTGTGAGGTTGCACTTCTAACTAATCTTTTCGAGCCTTTGAGCGTTTCTGTAAAATAACAAATTGAATTCTTCATTGATAATTTTCTTATCATCGTTGAAAATTTTCCAATCTTTTTCAGTTTTCATAAAAATTATCAAAATTTCTATTTCTTTTCAAAAAACTTACTTAAAAGAGGGAAAACCACAAAACATTAAATTTACTGATTGCCAATTCTCCTCAAAGCTACTAAATAAGTGATTATACGAAAAGCTTTTAAAGTTCCTATGCATGTTATATACAATAAGAGGCAGAGTGCAAAAAACTGTCAGAAGTAATAAAAAGTTAGAAAATTTAAGTTAATCAAAATTTTTTAATTTTATTTTTTCGCAAATAATGGGGTTTTAGACATACTCAGAACCAAGACTGTGTTTTTTAAAATTAGCGTTGTAGCTTATTAACGTTTCTTTACAGGCAGCGTGCAAAAACTGTCAGACGTAATAAAAATTTGAATTACTAAATGACCAAAAATTTCGGAAAAAAAGATACAGCAATTTCGGAAACATAGCCAGCAGATTGCCGGAAAAAAGCTTCCGTTTACGCGCTTGACGCATATCAGGATTGAGACAGATAACTACTAATGTTACATAATTTTGCTAAAAACTTGGGCTTTATAAATGCTGCTTTTAACACGTCTGCGTAAATTTTCTAACAAAAAGTGGATTATGCCCATGAAACATCAAACATTAGAAAATATTTCAAAAGAAGTCAAAAAATTCAATTTCAATTTTAGCGTCAGTTTAACGATTACCCATATAAATGCGTCAAGCAGTCTACGCCTAGTTTTTCAGATAAAAAACAATCAGACATGAACGGTGACAAACAGCGTGTCAAGATCAGATGCCAAAAACAAAATTTTAAGATCTAAATTTATGTTTCTGTGCGTCTGCGTGCGCGCCTGTGTGGGTGTATGTACAGGTGCGCGTATTTTCAAAATGTGCGGTATGCGTGAAAAAGATAAAAAGTTTGTGTGCGAGAAACATTTCCTTCAAATATTAGACACAAAGAGGCTGAGAACATAAGCTTGCAGAAATAATGAAAAATTACTTCAAATTAGCAACAAATTGTGGACTTTAATAAGTCCAATGCCAAGGCTGTGTGTTTTTATATCTCGCTGATAACACATTTGCGAGATTTTGGAAAATCAATTGCCCTCTTATGCTCATGAAACCTTTCGAAAACCTTCAAAAAGTTCATTTCAGATAATACTTTTACGATTACGATTAAATTGACTAAAGAAGTCCGCACCTGCTTTTCCTAAAAAAAATCTAGCCAAATCTAGACGGTGACAAATTTTGAGTAAGGATTACATGCAAACATTTTTTGTGGTGGTGAGGTTTGAATTTGTTTGGATGTGTGCGCGCTTGTGTGGGTGTATTTATGGGTGTGCGTTTTTAGGTTTATTAGAGAGGGAGAAAGGGATAGTTAGTTTAAAAAAGATAGTTCATACAAATATTAAACATGTATAGAGGCAGAGTGAAAAGCTTTCACGCAGAAAAAAAATACTAAACGCAGATAGAAAAACTAAACATACCCGGCAGATTGCCGGAAAATAGCCGCCGTTGATATTGAAAAAGATTTTTGTACAAAAACATTTTTGAAATTCCACTTATTTTGATGGCATTTCATAGTTGAACATACTTCTGCTTCTTAGAGAGAGGCTACAGGGGCTACTATCAATACCAATAAGCATTAGAGATGGTAACTAAGACTTATAGGAACGACGCTCAAATAGCGGGCATCTAAAATTGGGCTTTATGGGTTTATCCCGTTTCTATTTGACTTCAATTTTTATACTGACTCTATTCATTTTGAATCGCTTTCCTGAGCAACTGATGATCAAAATCACTATTAGCAGAATGAGAGAAGAGAAACTAGCTTAGAGAAGTTAAAAAGATTTCACACTAAATGTTGAAAAAGCGGCAAAATGAGGTAAAGCGAAACATTTTTTGTTCGACGAAGTAAATAAAAAAAATTAGGAGCACTATAATAGCCGGCTGAAAAGATGAGGGCGGCTATTAATTAATAATTGCTACAAATTGTGCCTTCAAATGTGTCCAATCCGTAAAAATCTGTTTTTAAACCTCAGTGATAACTTATCAGCGAGATTTTGAAAGGGAGGCAGAAAAGGATCATTTGTGTAAGAGAAATAGTTCATTAAAATATTCGACGCAAGAAGAGGTAGAGTGCAAAAACTGCCAGAAAGAAAATATTGGAAACAAACAAATTAATAAATACTACAAATTGCGGCTTAAAATGTGTCAAATACCAAAACTCTGTTTTTAAATCTTTCCAAAAACATGTCAGCGAGACTTAGAAATAGAGTGAAAAGTGGATAGTTAGAATGAGATAGTTCATTCAAATGCTAGACAAAAATAGAGGTAGAGTGCATAACTGTAAGAAAGAACGAAAAATTAGAAAAACTACTTAATATTTGCCACAAATTGCGGCTTCAAATGTGTCCAACACTACTACTTTGTTTCTCCAAGTAATTTTCTCCAATGCATATAAGTTGCTTTCGGACACTCCTAGCGGTTTACTTGGCAGAATTTAAAAGTGGTTTCTGCAGCCTTGGGGAGGTATGTTGGAAAATTCTGTGCTACGCACAGACTCGCGCAAGTAGTCTTGTTTCCTTTCTAACTCATCATAGTCTCCGGCCTGTAATTCTTATGCTGAACCTGCTTATCCCCATTTTACCGAAATGTCTGAATGGGAAAATATCGAAATCGCCAAAGGTACCAGAGCAGTTCAAATAAGAACAAAATTCAATAAATACCGTGTCCGTCTGATTTGTTCACAACGTTGCCCATCTGATCAAATCCTAGGATGTCATTGCCCACCGAGCTGGTCCTCCCACTCTCCATCTCATGCTTGTGCCTGAAAACGATCGTAATTACTCTTATGGCGGAAATTCATTTGAACTAATATTAACTGAAATCGTTTAATCAGATTTCGACCCCTTCCGGTAATGATTTCAAAAATTATTCACGGCCTAAGAAATTCTACGTAAATGCTACCACGCTATTAATTAAAAACTGCTTCGTGTCCGGACAAAACAGCCCCAGACAAAATAGTCCCAAATTGCAAAATATTTCCAGACAAAACAGTCCCAGACAAAATAGTCCAACAGAACAGACAAAACAGTCCCAGACAAAATAGTCCTGAATAAATATCGAAATAATTGTAAAACGTAATCTAGAAACAATTAACAACCATAATCTATGAGTTAATTTTCTGAATGCTTTGTTTTTAATTGATATGAACGAGGATTACACCAAAAAGTTGTTTCAAAAAGCATATTTTGGCTAAAACTATGTTGTAATCAGCTCAATATTTCTTCAATTAATTGCAATTACATGAATAACTTGGTTCCTGTGTTAATTGGTGTGCATATGTTTAACTCTATGTTTAGTTCGGACTATTTTGTCGGACTCTTTTGTCTGCTTTTTTGGGACTGTTTTGTCTGGGTCTGTTTTGTCTGGGAATATTTTGCTATTCGGGACTGTTTTGTCTGGGACTGTTTTGTATGTTCACCAACTGCTTCTTTTTCCTCGTGAATTTCAGTAGCCGCCAGCAAAAGCTTGTTTTCGCTTGCGGTGGAAGGTCTGATCATTTTGTATCAACAATAAAGTCGATAAAAACACCTAAAGCGATAACTTGACAGCGGCACCAATACTTCATTCTTCTTAGTGACTTATACCTTGCTCAATAACTCTCCAAGTATACTCCCTTTATGTAGACCGAAGAAATTCAGAAGACAACATTGACTTCACTTGCCAAAATACTGACGATTAAAATTCTCGATGAAACCACTGCTCTGCAACAAAAACTTTTTGAAACTTGAGAAGCGTGCAATTGGCGAGTAAACAAACTTCTCTCCATGGACTGATGACAGATAAATGTACCAATGGTTAGCCTTTACCAAACAACATACGAATGGTTATTCTTTACCAAACAACGTACGAATGGTTAGCCTTTGTAGTAGCTAGAAGCGACTCAGGGGAGCTAGCTTAAATGCAAGAGAGGGCATAAGAGATGGTGAAAGGAATTTCAAACCACGCATAATTACCATCCGCACCAAGAATTTTCATCTGAAACAGCTTTGTTAAATCGTACACTTGGAGCCTACTAAAGGTCTAAGAGCTACTCGGGACTTAATGCCACCGTGCTTTACTAGTTTTCCAGGACGAAACGTCAATTAATTGTAGCGAACTTTGTTTGAGAGCAATTGAAAATACTTTGCTGACAAAGCGTGCTGATCTGAAATTGTCGCAAAATCACGTAATGACCTAAGGAAACATTTTACAATGCCAAATGTTTTCAAAAGCAACATTTAATTAATGTTTGACACTGTTTCATAAATTTCTCACACTGTTGAGAGATAGTTTAACCGATGACCACAAGTTGCTCGAAGCGGGCGGGGGTCGAGGAGGCGCGAAAAAGGGCTAGACGGAACGGTGTACAGGGTTGCGCGATATGAGGAGGGTCCAGACCACCAAAAATTGATTTTATACTTTGATTTTAAGTCTTCTCAGCAGCTTTGACGAATTGTTCAATTAGACTCTTAGAGGCTCAGCAAATGAATCCTGTCCAGACTTTACATGTTTATCCCATTTTAAGGATGAAAAGTCAAAAGCGTCAGACGAAACAAAAAATTAACGAAAAGCTGTTAGTACAAAAAATCGCATAAAAAGAACAGCGCGACTAAAATAATTGTAGCGAACTTTGTTTGAGAGCAATTGAAAATACTTTGCTGACAAAGCGTGCTGATCTGAAATTGTCGCAAAATCACGTAATGACCTAAGGAAACATTTTACAATGCCAAATGTTTTCAAAAGCAACATTTAATTAATGTTTGACACTGTTTCATAAATTTCTCACACTGTTGAGAGATAGTTTAACCGATGACCACAAGTTGCTCGAAGCGGGCGGGGGTCGAGGAGGCGCGAAAAAGGGCTAGACGGAACGGTGTACAGGGTTGCGCGATATGAGGAGGGTCCAGACCACCAAAAATTGATTTTATACTTTGATTTTAAGTCTTCTCAGCAGCTTTGACGAATTGTTCAATTAGACTCTTAGAGGCTCAGCAAATGAATCCTGTCCAGACTTTACATGTTTATCCCATTTTAAGGATGAAAAGTCAAAAGCGTCAGACGAAACAAAAAATTAACGAAAAGCTGTTAGTACAAAAAATCGCATAAAAAGAACAGCGCGACTAAAATAATTGGTTCGAACTTGCTCAAACAGCAAGCCATCTCTTCGAGGATAAAGTATTATCACAATATGATTGACACAAGCTTAATTCAACTGACTAAATTTAACAAGCAGGTCCGTAAAAGCTATCTGAATGTACTTCAATTCGAAGCTGTAATAAATGATATTCTCATTGAAAACCTGTTTATGATAACTGGTGTACGTTTGTGAAAGTTATCACAGCATTACAACAAGCTGAATTCAAAATAAACGTCTTTGGTCCAAATCTTATTCAAATTATTCATATTATTGTCGCATTGACTGAAATCAGGGAATTAGATTGGTTAAAGAGAACAAATACGAAAACAAGCAGAATTTGAGAAGTCAAGGATCAAAAAAACCTGTCAAGCCAAATTTGAAAGAAAAAAGAAGGTAAAAGCAAAAATAAGTGAGAGCGCACAGAAGACATAAAATACAATGGAGAATAAACCAAACCATTATACATTAAAAATGCCCGTACGAAAAATAGTCGATAAAAAAGCAGAAAAGGCAAAGTTAACTTAAAGAAAAACAGACAAAAAATGAGAAAGAAAAGAGCCAGAGAAAGAGAGAGTGAGAACGATAGGAGAGATACCGAGAGGTAGAAAAGAGAGGCAATGAAAGAAAGCTAAAATCAGAGGTGCGATATAAAGAAGATAGTCGAGAAAAACAATAAGAAAAACGAAAAGAAAAAAAGATGATGGACTTAATAATAAAACAATAAAACAAGGCGGAGAAAAACTGAAAGAACGTAAGACGATGAGTTCCAAAGCTGGTGCACGTAAAAAGAAGGAATCGCTGTAAAACCTGTGCAGATGACTTCCGGTAGAAGTCAATGAAAAAGACAGATTTTTCCAATAAAGATGCTAAGCGGACACCGGCATAATTGTGTAGGACTGGCGAATGCTATCAACAAAATTATTTCGAAATAAACTTAAAAATGAAAAAATAAAAAGCCTGTTATATTTTAGATGCAAAAATTCATTAGCAGCAACTCTCATTACGAAAGTGCTCTATGGATGGCTGGAAATATGTAGTAACTTCAAGACAAACTAATATTGCACTAAGTCATTTAGACAGTGACAAGATTCATTTCTGATAAAAATTGCCATTCAAAGAAAAATATGAAAAAGGTTGACAATGACTAGCGAAAAACATGAACCGTATTTTGAACATGAACCCTTTTTATCTTGGCATGCTTTGCAACATTGTCTTGTTCAGTATCAAAAGCTTTTTTGGGTCAGACTTTTCCTGAACAATATCGTTCCAGCATAGCCGGCAGACAGCCGAAAAACATGCAAAACAGCGACTAAGCAAAACTCACTGCCACTTAAGTTTATGAATTGACGTCACGCACAAACGTAGCAAAAGAGCAATGAAATGTGGCATAAAAGATGGTCAGCAAAATTGCTCCTTTGAAGCTTGCTGCGTAAACAATGTAATACGCAAAGAGCGTCAGACGACGAAACAAACAAAATTCAAGCTAACCGCAATTTAGCTGACCTCAGCTTAATGCATTGCAGCTATGATGACCTTCTTTTGACACTATTCTTTTTCCGACATTGACCCTTTTTGCTTTGAAATATTTCCCCTTATTGCCCCTTTTTAGTAGGAAAAAAACCGACAATATATTTTTTCGGATCATTTTTTGGTTGATGGCCTTTCAGCAACATTTTTTGGTCTGAGAACTTTTGCCAAGATTTTAGCAACTTTTTTGGCCATTGACCGTTTAAGCCACCACTTAACCGTGCTCTTCGGTAGTACTGTTAAAACATGGTGCTCAGTGAGAACTCTAAAACATGCAGCCTTATGTGTTCACGCGATTAATATATAGATATATATTTTAAGAGCACTGCAATGGTCACATTTTCCAGCGTCTAGTTTCGAAACAATGCTGCGCAATCATCATTACCTGAATAAGTACTGCCGAGCATTTCCTCGACCATCGTCCAACACTCCGTTCGTTAATACACCCAGAAGTGTTGATTTTCCAGCGTCCACATTTCCAACAACCGCGACTCGAACTTCGATGAAATCGGACTCGTCAATATTCTTCCGTATAAGGAAATCTGATACCCACTTCTCTGTCAAGTCAATAAATGGCTCACAATGCTGTGATTCGTCTGTTGAGCTAATCTCTGTTTTCTCGGAATTATTAATAGATGTGGGATTTGAACATTTACGTCGTAATTGCATACAGCTGCACTGGATTTTTTCACATACTGAATTCAAAGTGATTATACTGTCTTCAAGGTCCTGTCGAGACAATCCAAGATCGTCCGACTCTGAAATAGAAACTATTAAGCAACATTTTTACACAGCATTATGTTTGAAGCCTATGATCATGATCCCATCATTGATTTTTACATGACAGTTGATTTTTGCTAATTTGTCATTAAACGATTTAGATTTTCTTTCAGGGAGTCAAATAAACCTAAATACAGAGATTTAACAGTTTTTTTTTCAACAACATCAACGCAGATTTCTTGAGGTCAAAACTCTTTTCATAGAACTCACTACTGAACAAAAACTCTAAACCACTACAAAAATTTATAATTTGCACCCTCAATACTCTGATAGCGAACAAATATTTTTTCGTAAAAACGGCTAGCTATTAAGAGTATAATTCAATGGTTCAATTTTTAACGATATACTTTTACTTTATACATGCGTTATGTACAGCTTGCTGAGGAAAACGATCTCTTATTCGCTGTTGAACTACAAACAAAATCCAAGTGATTGGCCTATGAAGTTTAAGTTGCCAAAACACTCTAGTCTATCCAATGAAGCATCGTATTATAAGATTATTATAACATGTTCTTGATCGATGATTTAAACAAACTTGCCAGCTAAATTACGATCGAAATTCTATCAAAAACCTGGACGAACGGTCCAGAAAAAAACACAAAAAATGAGAACTTAAATCCTCACAAAAGTTTCAGAACGAGGTCCGATATTATGCCATCAACTAAGTTTCGAATAAAATGTCCATCTATTATACCTCCACTTCCAAGTTCAAAGACGAACTCCCCGTGTCCCTCTTGTATCCTCTGTAAGAAATATTTCTCAATCTGCACTGTCTCAACATCGCTTGGGTTGACCAATGACTGAAACAAAGCGGCACAATAGGAAATCAATTTAACATGCATCTTGTTCTGCTAACCTGTTCTAACTTGAGAAAAAACATGCCGAGAGGTCGATTTTTTTTTATCAGATTGTAGATTTATATAGGTCAGGACTATTCAAAAAGCAGAAAAATTCTGTTATGCAAGTGTTATGGGGTCTATTTACACCAACTGGTCTTAAGCTCTAGAACTTGGGCATTTCTTATAACCCGTTCTCACGTTCTTTCTCGTTCCTCAAGGCTTCATTTCTCTGGCCAAGTATACGTTGAACAAGTAGTGCTTCTTGTCAAGCTATGTCAAGCTTATCTTATGTACAATTTATATTAGGTTGCTCTCTCTCAATCTTCTAGCAGCAAGCTTCAAAACTGCTCAAGATTCAAAAAATAATCACTGTTCAAGCAGTGAAAAAATTTTCAAAAAACTTCAAGAATCGGGGAATCTTACTTTGGGATCCAGGTAAACAATTGGCTCGTTAGTTTTTTCAATTTCATCTGTTGACTTGCTTCCCTCTCCACCCGTCTGGGCTTTTATCTGATTACCAGCATTGGCCAGTGATTTCTTCAACATCTGTCCTTTGGACTCTGTTGGGGAGCTACGGTGGTTAGGAGATCCGGCATGTTGACCATTCTCCAAGTTCATCATTTTTTGGAACTGGTACAACAGAACACAAATGTCAACTTTCAGAAAATAAATTTCGGAGATAAATTAGAGATTTGGAAAATTGGGAGACCTCGAAGAATTTATTTTAAAAAATCCACCTAATTGGAAATGATTCGTAAACGAACGAATGAAAGTAAACGTATTCTCGGACATTACAGTAATGGAATGCATTTCTTTAAATGTCAATAACACTCTTCCAATTTTCATGCAGTAATTACAATAGATTTAACATCGGGCATAGTGAGCTGCTCATGCAAATTACATTAATTACTGTTTTAAATCAAATGAGTTGAATTAAATTAAAAAAAAAACATCCGACCATGTTTCCGGCTAAGTGGACACAAGTGGAAAAATGATTATACCTGCTCACAAGACAAGTTCAGTAGAGATCCAGCCGCTGCAGTGGAGGCAGTCGTTGACTTCTTACCAGCCCCGGAATCAGCAGCAGTTGCCGTGCTCAGGTGGTTGAGGGACGAGTCATCCCGGGGTAGGGATGAACCCATATCCACCAGATGGGCCATACCTTTTACTCTGAAACAGAAAAATTGATACAATTTGCAAAATGCAATATTTCAGGTACTCGCAATATTGCAGATGCTCCAACAATTGAAGCGTTGCCCTTAATTTTTAAGTACTTGCGCTTAATTTTTCTAATTCAAGAAATTCCGGTTAATTTTGAGTCTATTTAAAAATCGGATCAGTTCAGCAACATTTGCCAATTTTGCTGAAAACAAAGAGGATAATAGTTAAATTCAAGATGAGATAATTCCGTTGCTTTAGAAAGGAAAATGAATTTTGGGCACCAATTCTGACAAAATTTGAGACTCACACGTGATCATCAGTTTATACATTGCAACTCAGAACGTCTGGTAGTTAAATGGCTTGCCTTCTTCCCACTATTTTACACTATGGTACCAAAAGGCTACTTACACCTGAAGATTTTTTTTAAAAAGCAATACAAACATCAAATAATATAACATTTTGAGTTGAAATTTGTTCTCTAATAACGCGTCATACACCTTCAGCTCTGTTAACGTCTAGAAGCCGGTTTGTATGGTTCTCATACAGGTCTCTCACGACGTCGGTGTCAATTTCATTCCAAATTTCATACATTTTTTCTAAATTTTCCCAAAAAAACTGTCTGTTTTCGTAAAAACTGTCTGTTTTCTCAAAATCGCCCATCAACTTTTAATAGGCTTCAGATCTGGACTGTATGCTGGGCATTCTAGTACATTCCACTCGTTTTCTTGGAAAAAATCGCCGATAATCTTCGATTTATGCACAGGAGCATTATGATCACTTGTCCAAACTCAAATTTTTCTGGTTCCATTCTTGTTCCATTTCGTCGAAAAACTCAAACAATTCCGTCGCTGAAGATGCGCACTCTTGTTTCATCAGTAAAAGCAACATATTGACCGAAAGGGAAAGGTTTCTTGAGCATAATGGCAAACCACTTTGAACGAAAAAACGTGCTTTTTTCTTCAAACTAACTTTCTTTGCAGCATTCCTCCAAAGAACTCCATATTTTTGAGGATTTGTCTAACTGTACCTCTGGCTATCGTATCACAGTAAGAGAAAGCGTTAGGATTAACGCGGATCCACTCCAATTAGGTTTTGGAATATTTTATAACATCGTTCAGTATCTCATTACTTTCTTTGAAATTTAGAATTTGAATTCCACACCTTTTTTCACGCCTTGGCGCAAATCATGCTAATGAAGCACCAATCATGCTTTAAAAGCAGAAATCATGCCGTACGTAGCTTTTTGGTACCATGTTCCCTGCAGAGTAAGTTAATGTCAAAAGCTTTGCTAAGACTGCTAAAAAAAATTTCTACGCTAAATTCTTTGAGATTTTCATTACTCTACATTCTTTGTCTATGAGCGGCAACTTGCTGTAATTTAAATTTCTATTGGCTATAATTTAAATTTCTATTGGCTATGATTTAAATTTCTATTGGCACAGTTCGCATAACTAGTAAACAAAGCTTCTTTGATATCTTTTTAGTTTTATTGGAAGCAAATATTTTGATTTCCATTTTGGTGTAACCAAAAACGCAAACAGGTTAACTCCCCGCAAAACTAAAAAAAGCCAGTGAACTGTTAATTTGCTGAACTTCTTAATCTGAATTTTCAAAGAAAAAACTATCCATTTTCAATTTTTTGCTGGCTTTCAGTATCTTCGAATTTGAACGCCATAAGAAATTTGACGGTTCTAATTTCTTTTTTAAAATGTAGCAGGATTAGAAACGTCAAAAAAGCGAAGAGTCGACAAATCAATTACAATGGCAAAAACTTAGAAAACTTAAGACAATCCAAAACCAGAACAAAAATCTATAAAAAGGAGCATAGAAACAAGTGTAGCTATAGAAACAAAAATAACTATAGAAACCTGAACATTCAAAATTAAAACCGATCTGCAAACCAATTTTCGTCTAGAAATTTGTACTTTGGGCTTTTGTTCTTCTAATCAAACAAGTTTGGCTAAATTTTGACCAAATGAGGAACATAGACAACTTTCATTAGTTCTCACATATTGATCAACAATAATTGGTGTATGAACAAAAAAATACGCGTCATACACCTTCAGCTCTGTTAACGTCTAGAAGACGGTTTGTATGGTTCTCATACAGGTCTCTCACGACGTCGGTGTCAATTTCATTCCAAATTTCATACATTTTTTCTAAATTTTCCCAAAAAAACTGTCTGTTTTCGTAAAAACTGTCTGTTTTCGTAAAATCGCCCATAAACTTTTAATAGGCTTCAGATCTGGACTGTATGCTGGGCATTCTAGTACATTCCACTCGTTTTCTTGGAAAAAATCGCCGATAATCTTCGATTTATGCACAGGAGCATTATGATCACTTGTCCAAACTCAAATTTTTCTGGTTCCATTCTTGTTCCATTTCGTCGAAAAACTCAAACAATACCGTCGCTGAAGATGCGCACTCTTGTTTCATCAGTAAAAGCAACATATTGACAGAAAGGGAAAGGTTTCTTGAGCATAATGGCAAACCACTTAACGAAAAAACGTGCTTTTTTCTTCAAACTAACTTTCTTTGCAGCATTCCTCCAAAGAACTCCATATTTTTGAGGATTTGTCTAACTGTACCTCTGGCTATTGTATCACAGTAAGAGAAAGCGTTAGCATTAACGCGGATCCACTCCAATTAGGTTTTGGAATATTTTATAACATCGTTCAGTATCTCATTACTTTCTTTGGAATTTAGACTTTGAATTCCACACCCTTTTTCACGCCTTGGCGCAAATCATGCTAATGAAGCACCAATCATGCTTTAAAAGCAGAAATCATGCCGTACGTAGCTTTTTGGTACCATGTTCCCTGCAGAGTAAGTTAATGTCAAAAGCTTTGCTAAGACTGCTAAAAAAATTTCTACGCTAAATTCTTTGAGATTTTCATTACTCTACATTCTTTGTCTATGAGCGGCAACTTGCTGTAATTTAAATTTCTATTGGCTACAATTTAAATTTCTATTGGCTATGATTTAAATTTCTATTGGCACAGTTCACATAACTAGTAAACAAAGCTTCTTTAATATCTTTTTAGTTTTATTGGAAGCAAATATTTTGATTTCCATTTTGGTGTAACCAAAAACGCAAACAGGTTAACTCCCCGCAAAACTAAAAAAAGCCAGTGAACTGTTAATTTGCTGAACTTCTTAATCTGAATTTTCAAAGAAAAAACTATCCATTTTCAATTTTTTGCTGGCTTTCAGTATCTTCGAATTTGAACGCCATAAGAAATTTGACGGTTCTAATTTCTTTTTTAAAATGTAGCAGGATTAGAAACGTCAAAAAAGCGAAGAGTCGACAAATCAATTACAATGGCAAAAACTTAGAAAACTTAAGACAATCCAAAACCAGAACAAAAATCTATAAAAAGGAGCATAGAAACAAGTGTAGCTATAGAAACAAAAATAACTATAGAAACCTGAACATTCAAAATTAAAACCGATCTGCAAACCAATTTTCGTCTAGAAATTTGTACTTTGGGCTTTTGTTCTTCTAATCAAACAAGTTTGGCTAAATTTTGACCAAATGAGGAACATAGACAACTTTCATTAGTTCTCACATATTGATCAACAATAATTGGTGTATGAACAAAAAAATACGCGTCATACACCTTCAGCTCTGTTAACGTCTAGAAGACGGTTTGTATGGTTCTCATACAGGTCTCTCACGACGTCGGTGTCAATTTCATTCCAAATTTCATACATTTTTTCTAAATTTTCCCAAAAAAACTGTCTGTTTTCGTAAAAACTGTCTGTTTTCGTAAAATCGCCCATAAACTTTTAATAGGCTTCAGATCTGGACTGTATGCTGGGCATTCTAGTACATTCCACTCGTTTTCTTGGACAAAATTGCCGATAATCTTCGATTTATGCACAGGAGCATTATGATCACTTTTCCGAACTCAAATTTTTCTGGTTCCATTCTTGTTCCATTTCGTCGAAAAACTCAAACAATTCCGTCGCTGAAGATGCGCACTCTTGTTTCATCAGTAGAAGCAACATATTGACAGAAAGGGAAAGGTTTCTTGAGCATAATGGCAAACCACTTTTAACGAAAAAACGTGCTTTTTTCTTCAAACTAACTTTCTTTGCAGCATTCCTCCAAAGAACTCCATGTTTTTGAGGATTTGTCTAACTGTACCTCTGGCTATTGTATCACAGTAAGAGAAAGCGTTAGCATTAACGCGGATCCACTCCAATTAGGTTTTGGAATATTTTATAACATCGTTCAGTATCTCATTACTTTCTTTGGAATTTTGACTTTGAAATCCACACCTTTTTTCACGCCTTGGCGCAAATCATGCTAATGAAGCACAAATCATGCTTTAAAAGCAGAAATCATGCCGTACGTAGCTTTTTGGTACCATGTTCCCTGCAGAGTAAGTTAATGTCAAAAGCTTTGCTAAGACTTCTAAAAAAATTTTCTACGCTAAATTCTTTGAGATTTTCATTACTCTTTATTCTTTGTCCATGAGCGGCAACTTGCTATAATTTTAATTTCTATTGGCTATAATTTAAATTTCTATTGGCTATGATTTAAATTTCTATTGGCACAGTTCACATAACTAGTAAACAAAACTTCTTTGATATCTTTTTAGTTTTATTGGAAGCAAATATTTGGATTTACATTTTGGTGTAACCAAAAACGCAAACAAGTTAACTCCCGGGAAAACTAAAAAAAAACCAGTGAACTGTTAATTTGCTGAACTTCTTAAACTCAATTTTCAAAGAAAAAACTATCCATTTTCAATTTTTTGCTGGCGACAAATCAATTACAATGGCAAAAACTTAAAAAACTTATGACAATCCAAAACAAGAACAAAAGCCTATAAAAAGGAGCATAGAAAGAAGTGTAGCTATAGAAACAAAAATAACTAGAGAAACCTGAACATTCAAAAATAAAACCGATCCGCGAACCCATTTTCGTCTAGAAATTTGTATTTTGGGCTTTTGTTCTTCTAATCAAACAAGTTTGGCTAAATTTTGACCAAATGAGGAACATAGACAACTTTCAATAGTTCTCACATATTGATCAACAATAATTGGTGTATGAATAAAAAAACTGTCTCCAGCTCAAATCAAATACTAAATTAAATAATGCCTCGTTTGTGGGGCAATGATACTTGTCAATAAAAAGCCTACGAGACAAAAAAAACAAAATGAAATAACAACAACAAGCATTTAAATCCAAGTATCAATGTCTATTTTTTTCGAAAAAGCTAAATAAATACAAATTCAAAAAAGAGTTTCAAATAAACCTAAATTGAGCGAACGAGCAGAGCGGACTTTGATGAGAGGTAACAAGCAAAAAAAAGCCCAAAAAGGAAGAAGTTACAAACATAGCTGGCAGATTGCCAGAAAATAGCCACAATAGCTTCGTAGCTCTGCAGTCTCAAAAAACAGTGAAAAAGACAGACCAAAAAAAATCGTTTTTTCATTGAAGGCTGATATGTTATATTTTGATTAAAAATCTGTATAAGTTTTTGCTGCCTCTATTAGAAGCTCCCTAATAACCTTCATTTAGAGTGAGACACACCCACTTGACCTTAACTCTTTCAATTAAAGTAAATGAAAGTCAATTTCAAAGTGTGGAAGTCATTTTTGTGAGTGAGGTAAGTCAAGTGTGACCAAAAATTTAATCACGCAAATGAACAAAAAAACTCGCTCCACTAAGAGCGAAAAATGACGTCACACACGCATTTCAGTTGAAATTGCATGAACGAATGAACAAAAAGCAGGTTTGAAGTGGTTGTGACGTCATATGGTCGTAACAAAAATCGCGACGACGAAATAAAAAAACCAAGGGAAGGCCAATAATAGCCCCTGTGTAGGATTGGAAAGTTAAACTTAAGTATTTTTCGGAGAAGAACCAAATTAATACTGACCTTGAATTATTCCCAACACAAAAGTGAATTCTAAACTTGAAACTGTACAAAGATATTAATGGTAAAGAAATTTAAACTGATGAGAATGGTTGAATAAGTAAATATTGACTCTGATGAAGATTATATCATGGATTGAACACCAAAATTCTCACCCACGTAATATTGGATTAGAAACCCAAATTAGGGGCCTAAGTTATCAAAGTCATGAATGACCTTCTGAAAACTTTTCCCAAAAAGGGTATTTTTCTCACAAAGATTCGGAACATTTGGTAAAAATAGGACTAAACTATCATAACCAAACATAGATTAGCAGTATATATACGGCTCAATTTTAGCCAATTTGGAGAGAGAACAATTTGTGCGAATAATTGTTGTGTTGCGTGATGTGTAACCAAAATCAGTCTGAAAATAGTTATATTGTCGTGATAATCGATATTTCGGAGTGAGTTAACAGATCTCTGTCGTGGTACTGAACTTGTAATAATTGTTGAAACTAGTATACCCTGGTAATTATACTTTTCGTTAATTTAACTTAGCAAATTTTCAACTACTTTCTCTTTTTGGACCTTTTCTTATAAATTAGTAGAGTTTAAACTGGTATCTAGTAGATATTTGTTAAACACTTTGATACGTGGCACTCATAGGCATTTGTAACTAGTTGTTTTGAAGGAACCATAGTCTTGTAATAATTAGGACTGGGTAAAACTTAATCGTTTCTTTCGGTTTTCTGTTAATCGAAAGCGTACTTGTACAAGTTTAGTAACTTCACAATACATCTCTAAGGATCTGAAATCATACTCAATCTAGCTTCAATTTATTGGATTTAAATTAGTTTGGTGACTAGTAAAGTAGTGATCAACCAATCAATAATTAGGTTAAGTTAGGTTAACGGACTGGAGGACAGCACCGAGTCCAGGACAAGATCAAGACGATTGATTTCTCAGAGTATTAATCGGCCAAGCTCCTTCCAGGAGACCGCATAGTGAAGCCACTCTGAGGGTAGGCCTGCCTGCTCGTAGAAGACTTGGCAAGTTAAGTTAACCCATGTAGTATGGAATGGTGAACCAAGTAGACAATTAAAAAGGTCTGCAGTAACCTGAAGTACCTGATGGGCAATGTCTTAACGTTCTATCAAGTTGGTTAATATTCGTCTGGTTGGGTTGTGGAGTGAACACCGACGAGCTCTTCGCGTCATCTACTATTTGTTTTAAGTATATTGGTTGATCGATTAATTAGAAAGTGAATTGAGGACCTGGTATAATTCTCAATCTTAGAGTCACCAATTTATTTCATTTTGTAAAGCATTTCTTAGAAGCTAAAATATCATATAACATAGAAAGGCATTACCAACATATTTTAATAACATTATTATTAGCAATTGACTACAGTTCTATAGCGCTTGAAAATACTTTCTTTAGGACTTGAACAGAGGGCCTGGTATAACCCCTCAGTCTCGTTAAGAGTAGTAGGTTTTGTGAAGTTACTATCCAGTCCAGTAGTTTTCTCTAAGATAGATTCTAGGAACCATTGTGGAATTGTGAATAGGGTAAAACCTCCACCCTAAATATTCAGATTCTATATTGGCGACCACAGAGGGATTCTTCTGATTAGAAGATAGTTTTATTGATTTTTCATTCTTGAGGAACTACGTTTTCCGTCCGACCTTGTGTTTTTGAAATTGGTTCTTTGTGACTACGTTTTTTGAAATTGGTTCTTCACCATCGGAATCCAGAAGGATTCCGAGGGTGAAAAATAAATCAAAAGACAGGAAGCTACCTTAACAAGGAACAGAGATGACAGATGCCACCTCCAAAATCCCGCCAGCCTTCCAGCGGAGGGGAGAGAGCTTGACAAGCTGGGCAGACAGGGCAGTAAAAGTGCCGGAAAACGGACGCAAACATCAGCACTCCAGAACTGGATCGCCTCGCTAGCTGGTTGTTTTTGGAGGGACTTAGAGACGAACAACTCAGGCGACATTTGAGAGAGATGCCTTATATTGGATTATCTGTAACCCTAGGCAAGGCTATCGATTTGACCATGGAGCAAGCACAAGACGACTCGGGCAAGTGGAGCACTACGGCCATCGTCCATACTACTCCAAACAGACCTCAAGATGCTGGAAGCTGTGATGACTTAGGCGCGACCCAGCTCGTAGATGAGAGCTTCAGCAGTACGGATATTTTCCGAATGCTAGAGCTACTCCTCAAAGAACAACAGCAGCTTCGGGAGGACATGCACAGGTTGCTTCGAGGGCAACAGAATCTCATTGAACAGCAGCAAACAGCAGCAAGAACAATAGTGCGTTGCAGCAAGTGCAAGCAAATCGGCCACTACAGTAGAGATTGCGCCCAAGCTACATAGAGAAGTTGAGACCAGAGTAAAAGAATTGTAAACCGGACGTCCAGTTATTCATAGAAACTTTCTAAAATGCAACATAAAATAGACTGCTTATAATTTGTTGTTTGGTGCTGGTTGAAAATCTAGTCACTCAATTGTTGTTTTTTTTGTTAAATTCGTTTTAGTTGTTGCTCTTACATTTATTCAAAATAAACGAATTTAAAGAAAAAATTTCGAAAAATTTTCTCTGGAAAGGACCGTAAGCAATCAAAACGAGACGTTTTTTTTAAAAAAAAAGAAAAAAAACTTTTTAGCAACAACAAAATCCAGGAGCATTACAAACCACTTGTAAATTGTTTAAAAAAAATAATGACAATTTTTTTTTCGAACAATTTTTCTATCAAGGTATTGTTTCGTTAGGCAAAAGAAACAAAGAAGTTATCACTTATTTTTTTTCCAAAATGTTCTCCAAACCAAATTTAATAAGAGAAGTTGTTTTTTTTCTCCTAGGTTCTATGCTCTGGAGACGATTGCAGGGCCAGTGAAATACAACGAGGGAATCAGTTCAACTCTTTGGATTAGTATACATTTTTTTGAACTCGAATAAGCGACACTTATCAAAAAAAATTGGAAGCGAATTTCGATCTTAAAAACAAAAAAAAGAAATCCCAAACCGCAAAATAGAAACTGGATTACTCGGGTATGTAACAAGGCATTCCGAATTCATTTTAAAATTTTTTGAACCGTGGAAAAAAATCAGCAGTATGCGGTACATTCGAACATTGTTCACACTGATCAGAGTACTTTTTCTCCCAGTACTGAACC
Organism: Convolutriloba macropyga; assembly: GCF_964194025.1. Taxonomy (NCBI): domain Eukaryota; kingdom Metazoa; phylum Xenacoelomorpha; order Acoela; family Convolutidae; genus Convolutriloba; species Convolutriloba macropyga. The sequence goes on from NC_134477.1 coordinate 29,373,349, forward strand.
TTTTATTTTAATCTGCCAGAATTTAACATCGTTGTTAATAAATGCTAGTTTTAATAGCGCGAAATTAAATTGGGTTCTTTTTATTTGGATGATACTACTCCGCTAATGCAACGGTTTAGGAAATAAACAATTCCTCAGAGATACGGGGTAACAACTGGCAAAAAAAACAAAAAAAAACAAAGATAGCAAAACTTCTGCAGTTTTGCTAGATATACAAAAAAAGACCTCTTGCAGAACTCTGTATTATTCCTTCTAAATATATAGAGAGAATATTACTCAATCAATTGGCGCAGTAACCAACCTAATTGATTAGATGCTTAAATTTCATTTGATTATATTTGAGTGAACGGTACGACTGTAGAAGAACATGCACTCTCCAATAAAAATCTCTCATCATTTCTTCATCTACAACCGTGGCTACGAATTTACACAGTTGACTTAGGATTTCTTTGAACAAAGTTAAGGGAAACAAACAACATGTTCAGAGGATCAACTTTACCTCCACCCAGTATTATATCAACCTTGCATTAACTCGCACCTTCAGTGTGACGGTTGAGGCATTCGATTGGTCCACTACATTACATCAGTTGTAATACTCCACCTTATGATGGAGGCCCAAACAAAGCTGACCGACCAGACTTCCTGTCTTGTCGTCTGATCACTGGAGACTTCTGTTCGTGACGCAAGCAAGATGATATACACAAAGAAAACAACATACCACGAGGTTGATTACAGAGCAGACTAAAACGAAGTCCTAGGTGGATCCAACTTCATAACAAATGGCGATTCCAAGACCTCATCATGGATGCGTGCATTCCTGCATCCAACCCATTTGACTATGGAGAAACCTTATACTTTGAACAAAAAAGCGAGGTCCGATGGAGAATCCGCCCACTGATCGAATCAGAGATGCTGGGAAGACAACTCATACGGAAGAAAGGCTAGACATTTTAGAGAGAATGCAAACCAAAAGACTCAAGTCCAATAAAAATTTTGTACCGCAAAATATGGTGATGGTGCTTTTATATACATTTACTTTATACTCCAATTTCACTGTACTGTACTATTCAGGAGAATAGTTTAGTCCGGATGGGTGGGATGTAGGATTGGAAAGTTAAACTTAAGTATTTTTCGGAGAAGAACCAAATTAATACTGACCTTGAATTATTCCCAACACAAAAGCGAATTCTAAAGTTGAAACTGTACAAAGATATTAATGGTAAAGAAATTTAAACTGATGAGAATGGTTGAATAAGTAAATATTGACTCTGATAAAGATTATATCATGGATTGAACACCAAAATTCTCACCCACGTAATATTGGATTAGAAACCCAAATTAGGGGCCTAAGTTATCAAAGTCATGAATGACCTTCTGAAAACTTTTCCCAAAAAGGGTATTTTTCTCACAAAGATTCGGAACATTTGGTAAAAATAGGACTAAACTATCATAACCAAACATAGATTAGCAGTATATATACGGCTCAATTTTAGCCAATTTGGAGAGAGAACAATTTGTGCGAATAATTGTTGTGTTGCGTGATGTGTAACCAAAATCAGTCTGAAAATAGTTATATTGTCGTGATAATCGATATTTCGGAGTGAGTTAACAGATCTCTGTCGTGGTACTGAACTTGTAATAATTGTTGAAACTAGTATACCCTGGTAATTATACTTTTCGTTAATTTAACTTAGCAAATTTTCAACTACTTTCTCTTTTTGGACCTTTTCTTATAAATTAGTAGAGTTTAAACTGGTATCTAGTAGATATTTGTTAAACACTTTGATACGTGGCACTCATAGGCATTTGTAACTAGTTGTTTTGAAGGAACCATAGTCTTGTAATAATTAGGACTGGGTAAAACTTAATCGTTTCTTTCGGTTTTCTGTTAATCGAAAGCGTACTTGTACAAGTTTAGTAACTTCACAATACATCTCTAAGGATCTGAAATCATACTCAATCTAGCTTCAATTTATTGGATTTAAATTAGTTTGGTGACTAGTAAAGTAGTGATCAACCAATCAATAATTAGGTTAAGTTAGGTTAACGGACTGGAGGACAGCACCGAGTCCAGGACAACATCAAGACGATTGATTTCTCAGAGTATTAATCGGCCAAGCTCCTTCCAGGAGACCGCATAGTGAAGCCACTCTGAGGGTAGGCCTGCCTGCTCGTAGAGGACTTGGCAAGTTAAGTTAACCCATATAGTATGGAATGGTGAACCAAGTAGACAATTAAAAAGGTCTGCAGTAACCTGAAGTACCTGATGGGCAATGTCTTAACGTTCTATCAAGTTGGTTAATATTCGTCTGGTTGGGTTGTGGAGTTCACCGACAAGCTCTTCACGTCATCTACTATTTGTTTTAAGTATATTGGTTGATCGATTAATTAGAAAGTGAATTGAGGACCTGGTAAAATTCTCAATCTTAGAGTCACCAATTTATTTCATTTTGTAAAGCATTTCTTAGAAGCTAAAATATCATATAACATAGAAAGGCATTACCAACATATTTTAATAACATTATTATTAGCAATTGACTACAGTTCTATAGCGCCTGAAAATACTTTCTTTAGGACTTGAACAGAGGGCCTGGTATAACCCTTCAGTCTCGTTAAGAGTAGTAGGTTTTGTGAAGTTACGATCCAGTCCAGTAGTTTTCTCTAAGATAGATTCTAGGAACCATTGTGGAATTGTGAATAGGGTAAAACCTCCACCCTAAATATTCAAAAATCGCGACGACGAAAAAAAAAAACCAAGGGAAGCTATCGCTGTGCGGCTATTAAAAAAACGTTTGTCTTTTCGAAATTATATGATTCAATGAAATCTAATGGATTTCATTGAATTATGTTTTCGAGAAGACAAACGTTTTTTTGTAACTTTGTCCTTTTTGGGCTTTTTTCTCTGCTTGTTACCTCTCATCAAAGACTGGTCCCATGTTTTATCTAGCGAAAAACAAGCTAGTTCGTTGAAATCCATTAGATATCAACTGAAACTTTAAATAGATTTATTTTTGATTTGTAGTATAAAATGAAGACTGAGACCTGTCAGTTTCCGGAATGTGTCGTAAAACCACAAATATAAACGTCAAATTGAGACGAAAAACAAATTTCGTTAAATTTTGCAATAAAATGGCGTCAAAGCCGTTGAAACCATAATCCAATCAGTAAAAATTCAGATATCGTCAATTGCGTCTTCTTCAAAACTCAATAGGGAGATATCTGACAGCTGAATAATAAGACAGACTGGGTAACACGCTTTGAAAAAAGAACAAAAAGGGAGAAGTTTAAAAATACATTTATCTTAAAAATTTTCGAAAACTATTGATTTCAAAGGCATCGAAGTATTAGATAGCAACTGAAACCACTGAGTAGGGTTCCTGTTTCCCAAAAAGGCATTGGGATTTGCCACTAACTAGTGTCATAGATCTTCAAAAATAACGATAAATAGACAAAAGTCAAAAACTAAACTTCTATTTTGCAAAGAAACTGATATTGATGGCGTAAAACAATAAGCATTACACTAAAAACCTCAGATTTGTTCAATTGTGTCTTTCGTTAACACGAATAAGTCAATATTCAATTTGTGGGTAAGGAGACAAGATAACATGTAGACAAAAAAGGCCAAGTTCAAATTTAAAAAATATCTTTATATATCTTTTAAAACATTTGATTCCAAAGTCAAGAAGAACTTAAGCTATCAAATGCAATCAGCAAAATCTTCTTCCAAAGCCAGCCGCTATGACCTGTATTGACTTCACAAAGAATGACAAACAAAGACCAAAATCAAACAACAATTTAATCTTTTGCAAAAAACCGGTATCGAAGCCGTTAAAACAATAAGCGATCCACCAAAAAAGCCGTATGTTCAATTGTGTTTATCTTCGTCAAAAATAAGTTCAAAAAAGCCTATATTTATTGTGAATAGGTAACATATAGGTAAAATAAAGAGCGAAATGTGAATTTGAAAAAAAAATCTATTCTTTTTAAAAAATTTGATTTCCAAGTCGTGGAAAAATTAGCAATCAACCATAATCCGTGCATAGGTTCTTTTTTTCATCCATAGGAAGACGCTATGATCTGTAATTATCAACAATTTGTCAAATGACTACAAAAAGAACGACAAATAACGACCAAAAACAAAAAAATTCATTAAACTCTTCTAGTACACAGAGTCTTAGCAGTTAAAATAATAATCTATTCGCCGACAAACCAATGTGTTCAAATGTGCTTTCCTTTAAAAAAGTGTCCTTTAAACTGTCCAAAAGTGACAAGAGCGTAAAAAGAAACTGAATGACGGCAAAATGTCCAAAAATTATAAATTTTGTACGAAAACTTTAAGTATCAAAGCAGAAAAACGATTACTTAAAAAGTAAGGTCACCATAAGTGATAAATTTTTATCGATTAGAAACCCGATGTGACCTGTGTTTGCTGACATTCAGCTAGAAAATGACTAAGAAAAAAATGAAAGCCGAAAGCTCAATAAATCATTGTTCATTTTTAAAAAATGTATTTTTAAAAGTCAAAACGAGCATAGGCTTTCGACTAAAAGCAAAAAATGTTTCCTTGAAACTCTCTCGGAAAGAAATCAGTTGGACCTGTTATTAATATAATTAGTTTCTTCAGTTATCAACGTAAAAAAGGAGGAAACGCGAACATTTAAAAAAAACATCGACGGATTACAATCAGTTTTTTTTTGAACTTAGATCAGTTTTTTTTGAACTTAGATTTTTTGAACTAAGAAACGATTAGATCAAATCTAATTTGGCTGTTGCCGTTTGTCTATGGAAAAAACGTAATTGTTCCAAACCTTATGGATATTGATTATTTGACAAAAAGTCTCTATCAAACAGAAGTCATGCATTTTGCTTAATTAAAGAGTTAAATTACGAATAACCGGCAATTGTTTAATTCAAGTACAATCTGAAAGGATCCACAATTAAAACTAGCCTGTCTCTAAGTCACCAAAATTTGTGTCATCAATTATTAGGTGTAAAAATACTGTGATTTTATACAAATTTGACCACAAAAGCCTTTTTCGAGACATTTTTAATGGAAAGACTGAAATTTAACAAATTTAGCGAAAACTTTGGCCAAAAAATTGAACCAAACAGTTGAGAACACTATTGTGTTTAGAGGTAAGACGAACAACGTTATCCTTACCAATTTTAACATATTTTTAGCAAAATTGGCAATAAGATTGCATAAGAATACGGAAAATGCGAACAGACACAACGAAAATCAGTCAAATGTTCACAAAACTTTAATCCTCGATAACTGTGTGGAAAAAATGAAAATCAGGAAACTCTTTAGATACAATTTTACTAAATTCAGTGATATTTTTATTATCAATTTAAGTAAATTTTAGCAAAATTGCAAATTACAAATTCAATTACAAATTTTAGCCAAATTGAGGCAAAATTTTGTCAAAAATAGGGAAAATGTGAACAAAACAACGGATTTCTGTCGACTATTCACAAAACTTTAAACCATTCTTTTCAATTGCACATTCTACGCTGGACAGGCTTGCTAATGATATCACTCACAACCCTCTACGACAAATATATCGATCGGCGAAAATTGTCTGAACAAAAAAAAACTGTCTGTTCGATCGGCGAAAATTGTCTGAGTATATAGTTCCTCCCCCACTAAAGTGGGTCGGAACAACTACAAACCAACACTGTGTCTAGCATTCCTCTAATCCGTGCGTAAAGAAATTTTTTCAACCGTCTCTGAGTATCACCCTTGTAAAACAAAAAATCAAGGACTGAAGATGCGTGTTCGTTCTAAACGTTGATGGTACGTTAAAAAAAATTTTCGTATTGATTATGCTAAACGTATTCTGGCAGTTTTTTTGCTAGTACTTTGTAAATTTCTAATCGAATGTTTTCTGAATCTGATCCAATATTACCTGATCAGAGTCGTCGAAAGAAAGTTGCCAATAAGAGTTTAGTTAACAACTATTGAAGCTTTCGAAGTCAAAAACCTGATGATTAACAGAGTCGACGTCTCTGGATAAGTAGAGCAGATGTGACGTAACCATTTTTCATCAGGTCGGGTCTCAGTGAATTCTGCACAAAACACGATGGCTTCTAATGAGATCATTTTCCCAAAAGAAATATTGAGCTTTGCTAGTAAGTTGTTCGTTCCACGAGTAATGGCAATGCTTCGCTGCTATTTCAGTACCAGATTACGATTCGAAGTTCATTTTTCAAGGTTAATAATTCCATTTAAATGTCCAGATTTGTCAGTTTTAAATTGATATTGCAGTTTAGATCGGGATGTTGCACCATTCATCTTTCCTTTTTGCCCAGCACTTGTTACAATATTTTCAATATTTAAAAAAATGTTCTTATACAATTTTTTCCAATCTGTGATTTCTTTCGGTACTTTATTATTATTGCTGTTGTTGCACATTCGCAGCCCTTAGCTGTCGGGCTAAACGCACTAGTCGCTATTTTTAACTATGTTCCACTTATTTCTATATGCATTCACAGAAGATACGCCACGTATAGATATTGTATCTGAAAAATTGCCGTTAACAAAACTCTGCGCGAAATCTAGTCTAATTTTAGCCCATTTGTATTTTGCGATATCAATGTAATTTTCGATCCGATTTGCCAGTCTCATTTAACTGACTAAGAAGATTGGGTCTTTCATTTGCAGAAAAGGGTAATGGTAAAATGTTCAGAAGTTTAACTGACGTCGCGCGGCCACTTTTTTGTCCTGTAATTTATTTAACATCATTTCCTCTGTAAACGCATAGCTGCTGTAACTCTGATCTTGTTGCACTGACACGGCAGAATCCGTAGAGCGGTATTGGTAGAATCAACAATTTATAAAGTCCCACTTTTATAGATGTCTTGCCGTTCGCTGTTATCAATTGTTATTCAAAAAGAGGTAAAAATAATGCCCCTTCATAAAAGAGATGTGGGTCAACTCTGACGCGAAAAATCAACTCCTGTTAACTAAATAAATTTTAAAAAAGTAGTCAGCAACAGAATCGAAAAAATAAATCTACAGAGGCAATCACTAAATAGACAGCCAAAAGGAAAATCTTAAGCACCAAGACAGAACCGTTAGCAAGCATTAGTAGTATCCCTTCAGCGAGCATTGCTATCGACAGTCGCGCGTCGCCACAGTTAGCAGGATTCGCAAATGCATCCCACTTAACTTATTAAATAGTTTCAGTGAATTTTGAAAGTCCGGACAACAAAAATCTCTGCAAAAATTGAAAACTGTCACTCCTTTCTGCAGAGGATTAGGCCTCTCGCATGACTATTCAAAAGAAACCAGAGAACTCACAGAATTAAAGTTAGCTCGCGTAAGAGACGGCCATAATGCTGAACGTCTCATGCATTTCATTAGTTGACCTGCCTAAAGACTTGAAGTCCAGAGTAGACAAAAAAACATACTTCAGCCTGAACAATGATGGCTTCTGAGTAAAAGGATCGCGCAAGTTGGCTTCTGAGTAAAATGATCGCGCAAGTTCCTCCTACTCAACGTAAAAAGCTTAATTAATCCCCATAAGCGCAATAAATTAGTTGACTTTGTCTTGAAACATTCATTTCACTTGCTGTTAACAGAAACACGGCTCACAAGCGACGCCGGAAACCCAAAACTGCTTTTTATCTCAAATTGATTTTAGTACGGCTGACAAAAGGTCAAACCAAAAACGAAAAATCCAAACACGAAGGACGTTTGATATCAGTATCAACTAACGTCAGCTTTACTGACGTAGATATTCGTCGCCTTCCAGAAGCAGCTCAGGCCTCCCTTGTTAAAATAAACCAACCCGACCCAGTAGTAAAAGCTTTTTTATATCTCGCTACAAGGAAGGCCCCTATAGATCTCAAATCCGATACTAATATTCCTTACTCTATCAGTTTTAGCTAATGAAAAAATTCTCTTTGCGGGTGACTTTAACTTGACCGGGGTAGATTGGGAGGTATAGCAATAAAATGATGCTTATGAATACTCCTTGGCGAATACACTCATTTACGAAAACTAAAATCAAGATGTTGAATTTAACACCACTAAGTCATCATGTTTAGACTTAATTCTAGCCAACCATGACAATTTGATAACTTCATTCAACAGTTTAAACGACTTGGAAGACTACCCTTACCATTTTCTTATCGTCATAACTGGTGCATTGACAGATGCTAAAAAACAAAACGTTTACTGCAGCTACTTCAATTATGACTTTAATTACATTAACGAGCTCATAATGGACAATGGCTTTGAGCCGCACTATTAAAGCAGCTTAGATGAAAATACCAAATTTTGATAGGAATGGATCTTTCATCGTCTAATTGAAAAACTACGCCTCTTAATTGAAAAACTAAGACTTAACGAAGACAAGAACTCCCACCATTATATCATCAATATCTCAAATAACACAAACTGAGGAAATTAGGGCGTAAATCGGAAGGTTGCAATAACTTGTCACCTTAATTGGCCACCACACTAGTATAACTAGAAGATTAATGTAATAACTTGGCAGAAAGCAACTGACATTACAAGAAGTCATCTCACATAGAAACTGCTCTAGTATTCTTCAAACGCTTCAAATACTTGTACAGTTTTTTGAATATGACAAGTTACTACAAAAATTGCATAGAAAATAAAAAGTAACATAGAAAGAGGTTACAATAAAAAGTAACATAGAAAGAGAAAACTTTTAAAGTCATCGGACGAATTCTGCTTCCTATTGCTGTTCAATTTCTTCTTGGCTTTTGACAAAATTTAGCAACCCATATTAATTTAAAAAGTTGGCCAGCATGAATATACCAGCGAGACTTTTTACTTATCAATGATTACCCAAAAGAGAAAGCGTGAAGGTTGATGGCTATCAATTCGAGAACCTTTTGGACTCTTGCGGAGTTCCCCAAGGCTCTGTTATGAGACATGTCCTTTTCATACTCCCTGCTAAATTTAGTCTTTTCGCGCCTCTGTTTGCAGATGACTTAAAACTTATCCTTTGTTCAGGAATGACAATTTAGAATTTCTTCAAGTTGATTTGATGAAATTCTAAATTGTCACTTTTTACTTATCAATGATTACCCAAAAGAGAAAGCTTGAAGGTTGATGGCTATCAATTCGAGAACCTTTTGGACTCTTGCGGAGTTCCCCAAGGCTCTGTTATGAGACATGTCCTTTTCATACTCCCTGCTAAATTTAGTCTTTTCGCTACTCTGTTTGCAGATGACTTAAAACTTATCCGTTGTTCAGGAATGACAATTTAGAATTTCATCAAGTTGACCTAAACAACCTGCACAGTGGAGTGTCCAAAACTGTCTTCTTTTCAAATAAATGCGATTGTACTCTCTTTAGAAACTAATTCAATTGAAAAGAAGAAGAGTTGTCAAAGATCTAACAGTCGACTACTTAAACTGGACTGTAAATTTGAGAACCCGAAGAGCGAAAGCAATTGAAACTTTTTCACTCGAAGAAACACTAGCTGCCAAATTTCATATAAAACTAAAGTTCTTATATGCAGAGATGTTATCAACCCGTTACTAATGTTTGCCTCAAGGATACAAAACAGCTTCCTTGGTTACAAAGAAGCTATTTTCCGAAGGAACCTAATAACACCATTCTACTTCAAAGTCCTGAAAATCCTTATAATTTTCAACAGCATCGTGACAGGAAAGTACGACGTCGACTTGCGCACTTGTTACCTTATTCAATGAAGCGGACGGCGATCTAGGGTTAAACTGCCAGAGATACGATGCGAGGCACGCAGTCTCAATTTTTGGTACGGAACTGGATTTTGGGGGAACATCCTCCAAAATAACAAACTTTTTAGACCACAATGACATGAAAGAAATTAGAGAAAAAATAGTCGAGAGCGATTCCCCACAATGCACCACAGGCTATTTGAGCGTACGATTGAAACAAAAACTAAAACAGATATCTCGGTTTAATATTATTTTTACGACTAGGAAATTGAAAACATGATTACCTTCGCTAAGTCGAGTTTCGATAAAACCTGAAAACTTACACGGTTTTTGAAATTTCGGATCTTTTCCAATTGTGCCCCCCAGTACGTTATGCGCCCCCAGTTACAGAGCACGTGCTATCACATAAAAAATCACCATGTAAAAATATGACAAGTGCGTCTGGGGGTGCAAATAATATGCGGCAACTAAGCTGGGGGTAGAAACGGAGAAGATCCGAAATTTCTTAGTGGATGTGAATCTACCTATGTCGGTTAAACGTTTTGTCATACTACCACGAGAGTGACAGAGCACCAGATACTTGATTCACTGGTCGGTCAACACGTTAGCCACTGTTGTGGTTTGTCAAAGGCTTTTAATTGGCGTATCATTCACCAGTGCAGCGACACTGAAAAATTGATCAGCGTAGAGTCACTGCACATAAAGCAATGAAAACCAAAAATAAACAAGCGCGACAAATATCGGGTGCGAGAGCTGACACTCATGTATTAGTCTGACATGTGAGTCGCCTCGTTCAAAAATAGTTTAAGGAACACTATATGCAAAAAAAAACAAAATATCACGCTAATGTCGTAAAGCAGTCCCTGAAAAAATCAAAGTGAAAGATAGCGACATGTTTGGAAAGTTGAAAATCAAAGATTTTCTAAAGTTCTAAAAATTCGAGTTAGACCAGTTGACCAATTACAAGAAGTCAAAAATTTTAATCTTTATAATAATTGTAGATATATTTTTATTTTGGTTGAACACACTCGTAGAGTAAAATTGATGATAACTTGGCGATGCTAGTCATAGCAAAAACTTCTCTTTTAAATTTAGAATTAGACTAATTGGCTTTTACCTTTTTTAATTAAAAGCAAGGCTTCTAGACTCAATGTGCAAATTTTTGAAGGTAAATTATTATAATTATTATTATGACTTCGTGGATATGCCACTGGGATGTTATTCCCGCTGTTAGGTTCTAGGATGTGCACGAAAGTTTTCACAGATACAAATGAATGTCCATGTGCAAGGATTCTGCTCATTCCAATTCCTTTCCAAATAGCTCCACATGTATTCAATGAGTTTCCTCTTCAGCTGCTGCTCACAGAAGAAGTCCATCTTTTTCTGGATGACGTTCACTCGGAACCCCGTTCTGTACCAAAGTTCAATCTCTGAACCTCATATTTGGCCTCTGGGAGTGCCACTCTTTTCCTTCTGTCCACTCCAACAACTCGGATTTCTGAGAATTCTACATCATACTTGCCGCTCAAAAGGCTACTAAACATCAACAGATCTTTCAATACTTTAAAATAAAGTGGTGGTAGTAGATTCGATTTTAAAATAGCGTCCTTGTAGTCAATACTCCCGCAGATCCATCTCATTGCTTTCTTGTGGAAGGATTCCATGATCTGGTATTCAGATTTTGTAAGTTCCCAGCATTCCGATGAGAAGAGCAGGATTGGTGAAAGAATGGCTCTATACAAGTGTACTTTTGATTCCTGTGGTAAAGCCCTAGAAGTGTTTCGTCGCAGAAGGAACAGTGACTTCACTGCTTTGTCGACTCGGTGTTTAGCATGGTCTCCCCAGTTTAGATGCCGATTTACATTCAGACCAACATCTTTAACGAGGTCCTTACCTTCAATCGGGTTATTACCAAGCATGAACTGCATCTGGTTCAGAGTCTTTGGTTGATTTCCAACTTTGAATTCGGTTACAGAGCATTTCTAACTATTGAACAACAGATGATTTTGAGCACTTAAGAGAGCTTAAGTGAGAAGTGATTTATGTCCTCCTGTAGCTTCTGTACTGAGGTGTCATCTCCGTTGAATAACACCTTGAGATCATCTGCAAAGAGCAGGGCAAGTGAAGAAAAAACAACATTGGGAAGGTCATTTATGTATATCAAAAATAGCAGCGGGCCAAGGACAGATCCTTGGGGGACGCCTGCTGTGATCACGAGGGGTTCGCTTTTAACATTGTTGATTTTAACTTTTTGGGTTCTACCGCTTAAGTAGTCACGTACTAATTCAAATACTCCCTCAGACAAATCAAGTTGTAGTTATTTCCGTAGGAGCTGGCTGTGTTTGATCTTATCGAAGGCTTTCGAAAAGTGAAATAGGACAAGAAAGTTCACGGAATGTGCAGATCCAATCATTTTGTAGATTTGGGTCAAGCTGTAGAGTAATTGAACAACAACAGAACGTTTCGTTCAGAATCCGTATTGGTCATTACTTATCTCTGCTCCGAAGGTTTTCATCAGTGCTCGAAACATGAACTTCTCGAATAGTTTTGAGACTATGTTCAGCAGTGTCACAGGACGGTAGTTGGATACTTCTTTTCTATCATTGTCTTTGAATATGGGTGATACGATGCCAATTTTCCATTCCGACGGAAACTTCCTTAGTCGCTTGATGTTCGCAAACAGATTTTTCAACGATGAGACTACAATGTTGAAAGTTTTCTTCAGGAATACTGGTGGGATTTCATCGTTTCCGCGGCTTTTGTTTGGGTCTAATCGCTCCAGTTCAGCCCTGATCTCCGCTTCACTGGATTCCAGCTGGATGCTGCCAAAGCGATGTCCACTTGGAGGTTCGAAGTACTCGTAATCATCATCTGTTACAACAGATGCGAAATATGAATTGAAGAGTTTCGCTTTTTCTTCATCCGATCTTGCTTCACAGTTAGTGGCTTCTGATTGAATCATGGGTGGCAAGTTGTCTCTCTTCAAACTTTTCAAGTACTTGAATATTTTCTGCTTGTTTCTCGTGGCGAAGAGAGATTTCTCATACTCAGCTCGATTTCCGTCTTGCATTCTTTCAAAAATTTGCGACAGTAGTAATAACTTCCTTGATTGCTGAGAACCTTTGTTGGCAATTTTCCTTCGCTCTGTCGCCAGTTGGTTAAGATGATGAGAAGTTTCCTGGGTGATCCACGGTGGATAGCTTTGGCGTTTCTTCGTTCTTTTTGGGGTGTGCCTGTCAATCAGCTCGAATAACCATTTGTACCAAAGACTCGTATTGACGTCGATATTGCTATAGCAATAAGGCTGGAAAGGGTTTGCTTTCATCTCGGTAATAACGGAATCAAAACTGCATTTGCAGTAGCTATAGTACTCGCGATGTAGTCTCCTGCTTATCCTCTCCCTTATCGCCAGGTTCACCTCAACTGGGTGGTGGTCAGAAAACATGTCAAGGTGTGCAGGTGCAACACTGTTGATCAAGGAGTCCGTCGATGTGAATACTAAATCCAAGCATGATGATGCGGTGGTTTTAAAGTCTACGCATTGTTTCAGGCTGCTTTCAACGACCAGGTTGATAACTTTATTTTCATAGTCATTGGATGATTGATAGGCTCCCCAATCAGTTTCGGGCATGTTGAAATCTCCTGTTAGAATAAGATCTCCAATACAATGGCGTTCCAAGAAAGAGAAAATGTCCTCTATAGTTGGGTATATTTTGCCTGGGTATTTTTTGCCATAATAACCTCTATAGTTGGGTATTTTTTGCCTGTTCAAAATTATGGTTCCAATTCTATGTTATAACTCCCGGACACATACTCCCCGTGGAATTGCCAGAAAGCCATAATAATAAATATGAGTTTCACAATAGGCCGGAGCTTATCTTAGCATAAGATGTTCACGTAAATTTTTTTTCGTCGCTCAGCTCACCAGCTGTTCTTCTGGATCCCTGAGTCTGATGTTGAAGCTGAGTATACTTTTACGCTTAGCTCTATTATGAGTTTCAAACCTCAGCCGCCTAGGCTCTGTGCCCACCACGTGTGCTCTAGGGCCAGTGACCTAAGCCACTCTGGCAAAGCATAAAGCTAATTCGTATTACAAATAGTAAAAAATTTATATTACAATTCTTACAACCTGTTAATCCCGCGACAGTTGGAACATACAATTCAATGTCAAAAGATTCCGTTCTTTGATTAAATTAGAACTTACTTGTTCTTGGGCTGTGAAACCATGATACCGACTGTAACAAATTCGGTATAAGGTGATGGTTACTCGCTGATAATTTTTACTTGAAGAAACTAAAGCGATTGGAACAAATAACTGAGGCGCGCAGTACACAAACGAACAACATCATTACTATTTTTAGAACAAACGTCATTCACTACGCCTTACGCACAAAATCTGACGCAACGTTATACCCTGTTGAGGCAGATCACATACAATGGGAACACAGGCGTAAATATTGGCCGAAAAGAATATTAGCCGAAAATGAGACAGTAAACAATCGAATTTGAGAACGAAAAATGTTATTGCGAAAATAACCCGTCGGTCGTGACATTTTGCTTGATTCTGATAGATTCATATCAAGTCCCATACGCCGTTGAGGCATAGATTAATAGTTATTGCTCTATGTTGGGGTCAACGTGAAAAGTTCGAGTTCTGTCAAAACCTTTATGTGCCAGATAAATTGTCCATTTATTCACTGTGTGAGTTATCCGTATATATACACTTGATCAAACAGAACTCATCAAAACAGTTTGACTCCGAATGGATAATACCCAATGGTTAATAATATGATGACTTGATATCGTCATTCAGATGTCACTGTAGGCAGAACCGAGTTATTAAATAACAAGGGTAATGGTAAACGCCGTGATGGATACTTTTAATTAACTCTCCCGGCTATCACAACAGTGGCAAAATTTTCGCCATGGTTATGTTGATTATTCCACTGTTTCAGCACCACTGTTTCTTCTGTAAACAGTGGCACAAACTCAATTACATCAAGAAAAAATTATGAAGCAGTCTTTATAGTAACGAGAGCCGGTTTCTTACTCCTGTGACAAATGCTCATTCTACACTTCAACATTTTTTTTCTGGCCACTCCCCCCGTAAAGAGCATATTCTTCTATACTAATCCCACCAGCCTGCGACAACCGTTCTACCTTGCCCAGACCTATTTACACGGACTTTAAGCAAACCAAAAAGAAAAGAAGCGAAGTTGGAAATTTAAAAAACTTGCTCTTGAGTGTGAAAAATATTGAATACTCACCTCAAAAACAGTTTCCTTTAAACCTTTTCAGAAGAAACACAGTTTTAGAACACACCTCCGTCCAACAAACAAAATCTGATGCAACATTATACCCTGTTAACGCAGATCACATACAACGGGAGCGGTGGTCGAAATATTCGCCGAAAGGAATCTTAGCCGAAAAGGAGACATTAACCAATCGGAATTGAGAACGAACAAATGTTAATGCGAAGATAACATGTCGATCGTGATATTTTGTTAATTCTGATTAAAAAAAAACAAACTAGATTAAGAGATGCCCTTCCAAAAACTGGGTGAATATTTGCTGGTACAGTGCCCTCTCAGCACTACGTCTTCATTAAGCATTTTGCATTGTTGAAATCTACCAATAAGCTCTTAAGGAAAGAAAGCTATGGAAGAAAAACAAAAGAAAGACAGCATTAAAAAATAAACAGCTAATGACGCAAGTGGATGAGTCAAACTAGCATCCTCCCTTCTTCGACCACAGCTCCCATCCAAGTATCAGCAATTTCGCACCGCCTAAGCGTCCTTGACCAGCGGATGCAGAGGATGGAACTCCTCAGGAACAAAGCTGAATTTTTTCATTAGATATATGATATCAGCGTAGCTGTCTTCTTATCGCACAGAGAGCTTTGATGCCGGTAGTTTCAGCGCTTTTGAAGCTGATGGGCCAGCTCCTCCAGTGCATGCGAATACAAGCGGACATAAAGTTGCTTTCTCAACCTGTTATTCTTTGTTCATACTTGTTCTTTTTCAAAGATTCATGATACTTGTAGGCTTCGCTACTGCTTTCAGGGTAACTTTTCGCCAGCGGGTTGAAAGTTTTAACATCAAAATAGGTTTTATTGAACCTCGATTCCCAAAGTCCGTTGGCCTTGATATATAATCTTGCATCATAATCAGTTGTCGTTGATTTAATAGCAAAGGTTTCCCCTTGCAACGGCTGAAGATGAGGTTCGATCTCGACATCATGACAGACATCACTGAACAAGTTCGCAAGGGAATCGCGGAATTCGGTATGTCTCATGTGCGTGTATCCTCCTTTCGGGCAGTTGAGGGCAAGAGCACCAGTGAAGTTATCACTGCATGCGCATAGTGATGGCATCTTCACTGAGTCCGAGCCCTAGCGAAGGGCAAGTCAAGCACGAAACTCGCTTTCTGTTAGGTGAAAGCGACATCGCTTCAATGGCATAGCGATTAACCAGCTTGATGCTTCCTTTTTACTAGCTAAGTCAAATGAAGGAATCTCGTTTTTGTTTAAATCGCTCCTAACTTCGGTCTTTTTCGATTTGATAGGAAGCTCTTTCTCCTTTTTTTGCTTGTTTGACCTGTTTTTGCTTCAGTTCGGCCGTAGTTTGTTCGATGAAAGTTTTGGGGAGGATAGGGCCATTCTCAGGACAAAAGTTAAAAAAGAACTTTTACCTTCATTTGTGTACAGCATTAGAAAGAAATTGAGAAACCATTCCAAAATGATTAGTAGGAGACTCAATGACAAGTTAGCGAAGCTGCCTAAGAGACAGGGCTGGCCTTAGTGTAATGGATCTCATAATAAAGTTGTTACACTGGAAGGCGTCTAACTGCCAAAATTTGTCCTGGACGTCTTAACAGTAGGTCCAAAGCATCCAGTCAGAACGAATTTAATGCAGTGCACTTCCTTGCGGATATAGACAGATTAGTTCGTGGGTTTAGAGGGCACAACACTGATGGTGAAAAATTATGTGAAATAGAATTGTCTGCTAAATGGTACGCAACGAATGTACTTGAGACACCAATGGATAGAGTGGTCAAAGAAGATAATAAGTTTTTGAAAGATCAAAACCTACTAGCTGTACCATTTGATAAAGGTTGCGGTTTTTGTGTTATGAAATAGACAACATACTCGGATAAACTAAATGAAATCCTCAGTTCCAGTCAGTTTGAGCCTTTTAATCGAGAAAGTGATGATCTAACAATAAAAACGGAGCAACAGATAAATAGCAGTTTGCATCAATTAAAGAAACAGGGAATGATAAGTGAAAAGATTTATCACAGGCTCAGGACAACTGGATCGCAATCGGCCAGGCTTTATGGACTTGCTAATGTACATGAAAGCGGTACGCCGCTTCGGCATGCTCTGTCAATACCGGTAGCAGTTACTAGCACTTCATTAAAAATCTCTCTCTCTTTTTCGGGAGGTTACCAGGTGCAAACATTGAGACTAACTCGAAAGACGCTCTAGAGGCAACCAAATTGGATGAAGTTGAGCTAGCTGTATCTCTCGATTTTAAAAGTTTATACAAAAATGTAGCGGTTGAGGAGGCAATTGAAATTGCGCTTAAAGAATTTTATTCCAGTGACCAGGTACCTGAGATTCCGAGGTCAGCTAAGAAGAGCATTTTGAGACTAGCCGTAACTAATGTTCACTTTAAGTGTATTAAAATGTGATACACTCAATCAGACAATTTAGCTATGGGTGCTCCACTGGCTGCAATTTTGGCAAATTTAATGTTGAAATCTCTGAAAAATCCATGCAAAAACCAAACGAGGGAAGGGAGAAAAAAACTCCTGACACAAGGGTGATAAGCATTGAGTGTTACCGACGCGTCACTTTCCGATGGAAAGGGGTCCAGTAAGACTCTTGCACAAACTGGTTGCGTATTCAAAAGTTGTTTGGATCTTTTCTTATTGTGCGGAAAAGGTACAAAAAAGACACACAGGAAACGAAATTTTTCAAGAGGTACGTGAATGACATAGTGGGCACCGTAAAAGGGAACCCTCTAGATTACCTTGAGTATGCAAATTCTCTTCACATGCCTAGATCTAAACATAAACGTAAACAAAGATAGGAAAATTAAATGTCATTGGTACCAAAAATCAACCGATATTGACTTATTCCTAATTTTCCGTAGCTGTGCACCGTTACAACATAAGAAAAATGTGATTCAAGAGACTGTGCATACGATTTTTAATGCGATCAGTGACTTGCAATACTTTGATGTAGCTCTTAAGAAAAATCAAGAGATCTGGACTGAAAATCATCATCCAATTGAATGGTCCTCCAGTTTTGTTAATGAGACGTTGGATAAAATAGCCACAAATGGAAAGGTCACAGCATAACTCCCCAAAATGAACAGTTTCTTAAAAAAATTAGAAGTTATAACAATAAGGAATCAAATCGAGGTTTTCTGTTCAATACAGAGAAAATAGTTTTCTGAATTTTGCAAGTAGACTGAGAAAATTGTGTGATATTCAAATCATTTTCGCAACAAGAAAACTAAAAATTTGCTTGCCAACCCTGTGATTATCTTTTGATAGGAATCAGAAATCGCATGTGGTAAATAAAGTTAAATCAAATGGATTCAGTTTCGTCTATATTGGCCAAACCAGCCAACATGTTACTACTAGAAATTCAGAGCATCAAAAGAAGGATTCCCATGTGGGACAACACCGTTGTTGAGTTTTGTTGTACAGCTTATAATTTTGAATGAGAGATTCTTTATGCTCGTCACCGGGTAGAAAAACTAATGACGATAGAAGCGATCTACATCAAAAAGCTGAAACCTCAAATAAAGACGCAGGATGAGTACCGCGGGCAGGATTTGACATTGAAGTATTAGTTCAAATACAAAAATTTGACTTTTGAAATTCAAAAATTGATCTGGTACATGTTAAATTGAAATTTTGTCAAACCCAATAAGTAAAAAACAACAACAGATAGAAATGAAGATAAAAATCCCTTTTCATGAATAGAAAGCATTATACCCAGGATTTACAGAAACTCCGGAATAAAAAATGAATTGGATTTAGTGTAATAAGTGTATATAAATTGTTGTAAATGTGACTTTAACTGTAAATGAATTCAAGAATTCGATTTTATTTTAACTCATTTCTTAGAAAGAGAGTCAAAAACAAGTTTATATACTTGGTAATTGATTTCATTTACTTTTTAAACCTGACGACGAACGCAATGATCAAAAAGGTTCGTTTTTAATCAATTTTAAATTTTAATTGACAATTACTTCTTCTATGCAATAAAAGGATAGCTTTACACGCAGACATTATTTCGAAAAAGGTAAAACAACAAACAAATAGATCTGCAACACAAAAAACTTATGGAGAAAAAGGAAATGAGTCAAGCCTCCCTTCCTTGACCAAAATTTCCCGTTGAAGCATTAACAATTTTGCGCCACGTAAATGCCCGTGAGCCTCGGATTGGAGAATTTAGGCTTATCTCGTTCACACAAGGGTCTCCACTTGTCATTGAGGGTTAGGAATTGACCTCTGAGTTGCAGTTGTCGAAGTAGTTCCAGGATACTTTCTAAAGAACTGTTTATCATCGCGCTCAATATTTGAGCATTTCCTGATAATACTTCGTAATTTGCTGAATCTCACCCAAATATTCTTATCGTTTTTTTGTGGTAGATTCATCGTTTGCTATTTGATCAATTTGTCGGCGACATTTTTAGCTGAGAGGTGCTGATTTTTGACCTTAGATATAATGTCATCGTATATGTTCTTTTTACACATAGGGTGCTTTGATGCCATTTGTTTCAGAGCTTTTGAAGCTAATGGTCCAGCTTCACCAGAGCACGCTAAGGCAACTGGACAAAATATTGCTCTCTGAGCGTCAATTACTCTTTGTTCATATTTGTTCTTTTTAAAAGACTCGTGATATTTTTAGGGTGCGCTGCTGCTTTCAGGGCAACTTTTTACCAGAGGGTTATAAATTTTACATCAATTTTTGTTTTGTTAACACTGGATTCCAAAGATTGTTGACAATATTTATAATCCTGCATCTACAGCTGTTGTTGATTTAAGATCAAATTTTTCCCTTGCAACCACTTAAGACGTTCCAATAAGACATCAATTAACGAATTAGGGAAAAAAATTGCGAAGTCCATTACGTCTCGTATGGATGTACCCTCCATTCAGACAGAGAAGGGCATCTGCCACAGTGGAGTTTTCATTGCATGCTCATAAAAGTGGCATTTTTGCTGGTTTTAAACAACAGCAAAGGCAATGCCGACACGAAACTCGCTCTTTGTTAGGTGACATTGACATCGCAGATATGTCATAGCGTTCAACCAGCTCGATGCTCTTTTTTCCCTAGCTAAATCAAGTGATCGAATCTTGTTTTTATTCAATTCGCACTCAATGATGGACTTTTTAAATAAAGTTTATAAATCTCAAGGCAAAATGTCTCCTGCATTTTAAATTTATTTTGACATCACGAAGGCCTTTGAAACTGTTCCCCATCACCTATTATTGTATAAACTTCAAGTTCGCTGATGCTTTTTTTGTTTTTAAGGTTGTTTTTTGAGTCTTATCTTTCCAATCGCATAGAGTGCGTGAAAATGAACAACACTTTCTCTCTGTTCTGGATTGTGACATCTGGTGTACCGTAAGGCTGTGTCCTCGAGCCACTTCTTTTTCTATTATCAACGATCGATATAACATATCTAATCTTATAGGAATCTTACTTTTTTTACGCTCATGATTTTAAATTTTTCACGTGCTGCGTTTCAACTTATACAACATATTCTTAACGCCTTACATCAGTGGTAAGTTTTAAATTGCTTTAGATTTCATCCGTCTAAATGTAAATTTTTACATTTAATTTTAACTGTTCGCAGTTATTAAAAATTATTGGTAATACCAAAAATTATTGGTAAGACCAATTATTGGTAAGACAGTTCTTGATTACTTTGATTTTAGTGAAAACCTTGGATTCACCAAAATGAGTAATTTGAATTGGCAGCTTCATATTGAAACCAATTTAGCAAAATTCGAAAAGAATATCCATTTCATAAAGCGAAATGTGCCTTTCATGTCCTCAGCAAAGACGAAAGTTTTATTGTATCAAAGCTTAATCCTCTCCTTCCGGCAGTACAGTTGTTCTGTCTGGCAGCCTACATTAACGTATATGCACAAGCTGGAGAGGTTTTGTTCAAAACCTTTCAGATGGATTTTTATAATCGCAAGTGTTTTTCTGCAGTTCAAAAATTTTCTTTTTTACCAGTATGATAGAATCGCAAAACGTGCTGCTTTGTAAATGATACATACAAAAGTGAAAGTCGAGAGTGAAGTACTAATATTTTTTCAAAACAAGTTCATCAACTCTTGGACTGTTTAGAGAGCCTAAAACGCAAAAATTTTTATTCTAAGATAACTTTCTGTCTGCGCCACCAGATATGCAGAAGAACTGCTGAAGTTGAACAATTTTAAGTTTGATATCCCAAGGGCCAAATTTCGCACTAAAATTCAAATTTATCTATTTGCAAAACTTAGTCATATTAACATCAATTTCTCTTATTCTTACTTTGTAAAACGTTCTTGTAAAAATTGTCGTTCTTTTTTTTCTCTTGATGCCTTAACCAATTGATTTCGTTACTCCTGTTTTCGAATTGAGTCTTTTATTGCCATGAAAGATTACTACTACTACCACTACTACTACTACTACTACTACTACTACTACTACTACTACTACTACTACTACTACTACTACTACTACTACTACTACTACTACTTCTACTACTACTACTACTACTACTACTACTACTACTACTACTACTACTACTACTACTACTACTACTACTACTACTTAGAAGTTTTACGCCACTGCTAGAGTAACTCCAGTAGTCGCCGGTCCTCGCGGGTAAAACTTAAGGGTGGAGCCTACATGCTAAAAAAACGGAGATGAATAAGTGAACGGAACCTGAAGTTCGCATGACAGTCTTGGTCTCTATCGATCAGAAAAAATTTTCTGAATACACACTGTTTCGGAAATCCCTTCTACTGAAGCAGAACCCTAAGTAGTCGGGCATTTTCTCTTTTCGTTGTTTCAAAGCATGAAATTTTTTTTGAGAAATAGGTTCTGAATCAGTTTTGGGTATGCGAAAACCATTCTTTGTTTGTGTGTTGTACTCTTTGTCTATTTTATCATCTGTTTCCGCGTTTTTAGATCAATCCTATTGTGATTTCAGGTTTTGAAGGGTTTTGCCTTTTAGCAGCAGGCTCCTCTCTCTTTAGGTGGATTTTTAGAACTTCCTTCTGTGCAATGCATCCCAGTGTTGTTCTGAATTTAAAAATCACTTCAATGGTTTCGACGGTTTGTTTATTCACTCCGGAATCTTGCCGACAAGAAAATGTGTTACGTACCCATGATTTTTTGTTACCCGGTCGTGTGTTACCCGGTGGGAGGCTCGGTTCGTTTCGTTACCAAATCCTAGACTGCTACCCCAAGGCTCGAGAAGACCAGAACGCGGTACGATCTGTGCGAGGACAACGAAAACTAGTGTAGTCAAATTTATTATCCGTTTCTGCTTTGTTAAATTTATTTTATTGGGGGTTCAGATATTCCAGGATTTTAACCATTAGCAGTAGGCTCCTCTCTCTTTGGGTGTATTTTGGTGTTTCCTTCTTTTCAGTATTTTGCAAATGTTTCAAATTCCCTTGAACGTTAATTGAATGATGTATTGCTCTCCAATAGGGCTGAAAGGAAACCTCTACTACCACAATCAGAGCTTCTATGATCTCATTTTTAGCCAACAGCGAAGTTATCGTGGACGCTTGTGTTTGCTTCGCGCAAGCCCTTTTGGCTTGTATTTTTAACACCCAGTTGTCCATCCTGAACTGCGTAAGAAAGTTGGAGTCGATGATATCTACGAAGCTCGTTGTGCCGCAAGTGGTTAGAGGGAGAAGAAACAGTAAAAAAGAGAGGAAAGACGCCGCTGCTAATTTCACAAAGCATCATCACCACAACGGCGAGAGAGGAATAGAGCTGCAAATAAAGCATTGAAGAGTGTCCCTCTACATTGAACTTGGCCATTCTAGTGCATTTTAGAAGTGAAAAATACAGAAAACGCTAATTTCTTAAGAATTTTGTACATCATCTTATTCTAAAAATGTGTACTGAAATGTTGACAAAAATTACTTTTTTCAATTTTCTGACCTCTTCCATGTCACGAAAAGGTTGGTGGTGGTCCCCTGAGAGAAGCTAAAACCATTTTAGTACCAAAGGTTGTGACCAAAACGATTCCCAGATCAGTACTTTTTCTCAGATAGTGTTGCTAGGGTTGTTTTTTCAACTTAATCTCATCCAGTAGTCACATATGAGTCATTTTGGATAAATTGCATGATACAGGAACCCTTTGATAGGTAATGGTGAGCGAATTAGAGTTCACTGGCCATTATTTTTTTGACTAATAACTCAGGCCATCCCAAAGTGCATAAATTAAACTTAATCTGAAATTTCATTAGCGCGGTAGATCCTTCACTAGCACTTACGTTGATTATGCCATAGCAGTTACCTCCAGGAAAACGGGTTTTAAAGTCTCGTGTCATTGCAGGTTTGATTCTGTAACAGTGCTTCAGCTATTCTTGCGTTCACAGCCTTTTCCAATTGTTTCTAATGTGCTTAAATAGGACCATGGAGTTAAAATACCCTAGTTACAGTTACCACTCTCACAGATGTCCTTTCTGTGGGAGAAGAAAGCTCACAAACTACTTGTTGAAAAAAATTTAGCTCAGACCCCGCTGCTAGACTATCTTGTTTTTTGAACAAGCCAAACGTCAAATCAGTGACCGAGTAACTAATCTAGCAACTGGATTGAAAAACTATGACTACTCACTGTTGAAAAGAAAACACAATCAGTTGTTTTTGCCATCCTCAGCAATTTAGAATGAAATGCGATTTCGGCTGATTTTTTTGTTCTAGCAGTCGGGTCCGTGGCTTTTTGCTGAAATTTCAAATCTGGCTACGTTACAAAAAATGATTATAGAGACCTAGTTACTATATTAGAATGCCTTTCCAGGTCGCAACGTTTGAAAAGGTGCATAAAACAGGCGACGAAAGTGAAAAATGAAAGATCGCTACACGTAAAATTACTAGCAGCGTGGTCTACTCACCCATCCACTACTGCAAAAATAGCACAACCTTTTAACCTGAAAATTGAAAAAGGCGAAAACAGATGATGAAGTTCGGCTAGTGAGCTGTCAGAAACACTTTGGATCACCTCCAAAAGCCTTCTGAATGTGCAGAAATAAGCACTCAAAAAATGGGTTAGCAGCAAGGTCTCTGAGAAAAAGTGGTGTAGCACCCAGGTCTACTCAACCACGATATTTGGGTCCACTACTAGGCCCGTAGTGGGCATTGTTCCGTCCGAAAAGTTAAAAAAGTTAAGGTCTTATCTAATAGAAGGGATGTCGAGGTACCCTCCCAGCCCGGTACTCGCTGTCTAAGGGCCCTAGTCTAGGCTCTGCACATAAGACGTTGTTGATCATACCGATGAGCGGCGTCCCGGACACCCACTGATACGGACCCTCGCTGCTCCATATAGCACGAAGGTCACGCTCTGATACTATTACTACTACTACTACTACTACTACTACTACTACTACTACTACTACTACTACTACTACTACTACTACTACTACTACTGCTACTACTACTACTACTACTACTACTACTACTACTACTACTACTACTACTACTACTACTACTACTACTACTACTACTACTACTACTACTACTGCTACTACTACTACTACTACTACTACTACTACTACTACTACTACTACTACTACTACTACTACTACTACTACTACTACTACTACTACTACTACTACTACTACTACTACTACTACTACTACTAATACTACTACTACTACTACTACTACTAGTACCACTACTACTACTACTACTACTACTACTACTACTACTGTTTCAACACTTTAATTCCAAATATGAAATAAAGGCACGGTTGGCAACAAATACAAATACAAATACAAATACAAACAAAACAAGAAGAGTTATTTGTTTGGTTATTCTGTGAAGTGCTGTACGACGAAATTGTTGAAGGCATTCTTTGACCCGGTTGCTGCTTTCTCCTGCAATCTGGTGAACGATACTTTGTTTCGTACACAGTCTCCTTCGATTTGACTCATCCACGTTTTCCGTTGCCCCCCAGGAGCGCGTCTGGCATGGGCGTATTGATCGGGCGGGTCCCAATCGAAGGCACTGCGGGCTAATCTTCCTGGTTCCATTCTCTGGATGTGACCGTACCATTTTATCCGTTTGAGCATGATCATCGTGGATAGATGGGGCATTCGCGATCTTGACATAATTTCATCGTTCGTTGCTTTCTCCAGATATGACACACGTAGAATTCTCCGAAGACAACCACAGTGGAAACTCTCAAGTTTTCTCTCCATTAATTTCCAAAGAGTCCAGGTCTCTGAGCTGTACAGCACGGCTGATAAAACGAGTGCTTTGTACAAATTGCACTTAAGGTGCACGCTGAGCTGCTTGCTCTTCCAGAGATTTTGGAAGTTAGCAAACCGTTGTCTACCTTCTGCAAGTTTGCAATTGACTTCCTGGAGGTCTCCATGCTTGAGGCTGACATATGATCCGAGATACTTGAACGCTTCTATGTTTTCAAACTCGTTTCCGATAACATCTTGTACTTTGCAGGAAAACACGCGTGTGGCAGCTGCTTTAGGTTTGCCACAGTATCTCGATTGGTGAACTTTTCGGCCATTGACTGTTTTGAACTTCCTTTCACACTTGTCACAGGTGAAGCTCGCCTCTAGTTGCTCGAACTTTGACTTGTCGACGACATTCTTTGACAAACCGGCTTTGCAGAATCTTGTTTGGTGCACTTTGCGTCCGGTAACTGTACTGAATTGCCGCTGACAGTTCCGACATCTTAAAGGCTCTTGATCAGCCACCGCTGACCCACTCTCATTTTCTAGCGACTCTAAATCCGCTACTGCAGATTGTTGTTGTGAAGCTACCAACGCTGGCTTAGCCTCCGCTAAGATTTTCAATCTGAGCTTCCGGCCATCTTGTGTTTCGAACCAGCCCGCTTTCTTTTTCGTTCCCAGCAGCACCTCCGTGCCGATGGTTAGTCGTGACTGGCTAGATGTCTCTGCCAGGAGTCCTAGTTTGCCTTTATGTGTTCCAGTGAGTATCTCTACGTTCTGTTGGATACTAGGCACTGCAACAACATTTGGGCTGTCGCATTTTACGCCCATATTCTTTGTTTTGGCCACATTAATCTTCAGACCAGCGGCTTCCGCTAGGGCCTCGATTCGATGTAGGTTTTCTTGCACCTCACTGTCTGAGACCCCCACGAGAGCAACATCATCAGCAAAATCTAAGTCAGCCACCAATCTCCCAATGTCTAATCCTCCATGCACCGAGTTAGCTAAAATGTAGTTGATGACAAGGCCGAATAGGATTGGGGACCACACATCACCCTGCCTAACGCCTGTTCTGACATCAAATAAGCGTCCCTTCTCACCTTCGGCTTTGACTCGACATTTGAATCCATCATAGCTGTTTCTTATGATGTTTATCACTTTTTGCGGCAGACCATAGTGTTTCATTATCTGGTACATCTGCTCACGATCGACAGAATCGAATGCCGCTCGAAAGTCTATGAAACAAAAGCTAATATCCAATTGAAACGCCATTGATTTCTCTATTATTTGACGCAGGGCAAAGAGTTGATCGGCGCATCCTCTGCTTTTTCTGAAGCCGCACTGCTCTTCCCTTAAGACGCGATCCACTGAATCTTTGCATCGATTGAGAGTAACGGAGGCAAACACTTTGCCTGGTACTGACAATAGAGAGATCCCTCGGTGGTTCGAACACTCTGACCTCTTTCCTTTACTCTTGTATAATGGGACAATTTCTGCTACCTTCCAGTCATCGGGCAGAACTTCCGTCAACCAACATTTATCTATGATGTCCCAGAGCCACTCGACAATACCCTTGTGTGCTTTCAACATCTCACAGGAAATGTTATCGGGTCCACTTGCCTTGCCATTCTTCAACCTGCGGACAGCTTCAAGCACTTCTTCAAATCGAATTGGGCTCAGGTCAATCGGCAAGCTTTCAGCTGCTTCTTCGGGATCCAATCTCGTACTGCAACTGAATGTTGAGGGATTCAGGAGTTGACTAAAATGTTCCGTCCAGCGTTCAAGTCGTTCCTCTTTCGTCCGTAAGTTGACGCCAGTGCTTGAAACCAAATTGGTCAACTGGGGCCTCCAGTTTCGGCAAATCTGCTGTGATGCCCCAAAAACCTCCTTTAAGTTGCCTCTGTCCGCGAAGCTCTGCACTTCTTGGCCTTTGCGTTCAAGCCATGCCCGTTTGTCTGCACGTAGAGCTTTTCTGACTTCCTTACAGCAGTTTGTGAACTCTAACAGCGCCTCCGCGCTGCTGTGTTTCTTTAACTGTAGATCGGCTCGTTTCCGGATAAGTTCCAGAGAATCTGGAGAAATCCAAGGTTTGTTCACTCGCTTGTCCGGAAGGAGGCATTTCACTGCTGCTTGGTTCAGGGCTTTTCGAAAATTGTCCCAAGACTGCTCTGTATTCTCGAAATCGCCGCTCTTATCAAGATGTAACTTGACCTCCTGCGTGAATAAGTCACGCGTTGATTCATATTGCAGCTTTGCAGAACTGATTCTGGGCGTGAAGCATGACTTTTTAGACAAAAGTTTCATAGATACTTCCGCAATGACCAGTTCGTGATCGGTAATTGTGGTTTTCCCTCTTCTGGACCTCACATTCGTCAGACATCCTCTGTATCTCTCTGCAAACAGAATGTGATCCAGCATCTTTTTTCGACAACTCGGATCGGGAGGGTTGAAGGTGTACCGATGCACTTGTCGATGCTGGAACCATGTACCACCTACGAGCAGTTTGTGTGAAGTGCAAAATGATAACAACTTTTCAGAGTTTTCATTTTCTTCACCCATTCCAAACGGGCCTCTGCAGCTCATGGTGTCATTCAACTGGTGTCCAGGCTCTGCATTGAGGTCACCGATGACACAAATACGCTCCCTATGTTTGAAACTGGAAACTAGGTCTGAAAGTTGACTCCAAAACAAATCCTTCTCTTGGAGACTAGCTTCATTCGTAGGTGCGTAGCAGACAACAACAGCTAGATTGGCTCTCCTCTGAGCCGCGAACTTGACGTAGCAAATACGTTCACTTAGAGCCACTTGTTCTACGATGCTGTTTATCAATGACTTCTTTACAGCAACGCCCACTCCTCCTTGTCTCGACTTTACACCAGACAACCACGAGTCAGACAGGTAGAGCTTGTGGCCTCCGAGATCAATTTCTTGCTCCTGCAATCTCGTCTCCTGCACTCCCAGAATATCCAACTTGTATCGCGCCAGATCCATTTTCAAAGCCTCTAGAGATCCGGCTTGGGTCAGTGTTCTGACGTTTAAAGTTGCAATTCTGAGTTGGTTCCTCGGGAGATTCTTAGCACCCCTTACCCGGGAATCGGGGCCATGGTTGATTGTACTCATTGCTTTGGTGTTTGAAGGCTGAGATACGACTAGTTGCGCCACAAACTAGAAGACCAGTGCCTCGTTAGCTCGACCATGTGAGCGTAGAGCCGCAGCACATGACCTACCCCCAGGGGACACCACGTGGAGGTGAGGTTGGATTTTGTCCCCCACTACTACTACTACTACTACTACTACTACTACTACTACTACTACTACTACTACTACTACTACTACTACTACTACTACTACTACTACTACTACTACTACTACTACTACTACTACTACTACTACTACTACGACTACAACTACTTAGACGTTTTACGCCGCTGCTCAGGTAAATCCGGAAGTCGCCGATCCTCGCGGGTAAATTTATAGGTGGACCCTCCATGCTAAAAAGGGAGATGAAAAAGTGAACGGAACCGGAAGTTCACATGAAAGTCTTGGTCTCCATCGATAAGGAAAAAGTTCCTGTATACACACTGTTTTGGAAATCCTTTCTAATGTAGCGGAACCCTAGGTAGTCGTGCCTTTTCTGTTTTTGACGTTTCATACCGTGAATTTTTTTTGAAACTGGGTTCTGTGTCAGTTTTGGATTGGGGAAAACCAATTTTTGTCAGTGTGTTGCACTCTTTGTCAGTTTTATCATCTGTTTCCGCGTTTTTAGATCTGTCTTTTTGGCTGTTCAGGTTGTCCAGGGTATTGCCCTTTAGCAACAGGCTCCTCTCTCTTTGGGTAGGTTTTTAGTACTTCCTTCTGTGCAATGTATTTGAATATCCCAGTGTTGTTCTGCATTCGAAATCCACTTTAATGGTTTGGACGGTTTGTAAATTTGCTCCGAAATCTTGCAAACATGAATATGTACTACATACCAAGGATTTTTTGTTACCCGGTCTGATGTTCCAGTGAAAGGCACGGTCCGTTTTGCTACCAAACGGAAAACGTCCGAGACTGTAACCTCAACGCCCAAGAAGACCAGAAAGCGGTACGATCTGCGAAAGGAAGAAGAAAACTAGTTTAGTCAAACTTATCATCTGTTTCCGCTTTGTTAGGTTTTTCTTATTGGGGGTTCAGGTTTTCCAGGGTTTTACTCATTAGCAGTAGGCTCCGCTCACTTTGAATGTATT
Organism: Convolutriloba macropyga; assembly: GCF_964194025.1. Classification (NCBI taxonomy): domain Eukaryota; kingdom Metazoa; phylum Xenacoelomorpha; order Acoela; family Convolutidae; genus Convolutriloba; species Convolutriloba macropyga. The sequence goes on from NC_134477.1 coordinate 29,402,705, forward strand.
TTGGTGTTTCCTTCTTTTCAGTATTTTGTGAATGTTTCAGGTTTCTTTGAACTTTAATTGAAAGATGCTTTGCTGCCAGAGAGGTTTGGTCAAGTTTCTGTAGATTTGGCAGTAGTAATGACTGAGTAGGGGTGTTCATTGGTTTCTTGTGCTTGTGATTGTTTCAAAGAGCTTGAATGATGACTTTTTGGGTGTGGGTTGGTTATTCGTTTCACTGTTTGATCAACTAGGTGAATCGGAGACGGGTTGTGCACTTGGGTTAGTGTTTGATTGTTGACTAAAGTACGCAAATGTGATGTTAATTATCATAGTAATAGATATTATAATGAGTGAAGGATGGAACAACAATTATTATTAAATTTCTAACTCGGATTGCTGTAAAGGGTGATTCTGGTGGGATGACATTGTAATGATAGATGAGATCTAGAAAATCATTCGAGACAATTGTTAACAATTCTGCAATTGTATAATCCTTTCTATCGAACGAGAAATTAACATGTGGGAGTTCAAGTTCATTTTGTGAGCTGTTGCTATGCAAGCTCTTGGTATTGTTCATCCAACATAATGAGTTCTTTAATATGTTTGATATCGTATGAGGCTAAGATAGAGTCAAAATAAATAGTGTAGACAATGTCTGTATAAAGGAGTTTTGATAGTTTAGGTGTTGCTTGAGGTGAAAATATCGATAGAGAAAAAAGAGCAATTTGTTCGTTAATAAAATCTCTAATTTGGAAAACCCATTCACAACAAGTGTGCGAAATAATATATGATCTAAGTTATAGAAAATGTCTTGAAAACGAATTTGGTTAGATTCAAAAGCTTGAATATATCGAAAAGTGTTAGCGTATGGTGTTCTTTTAAATAGTACTTCAAGTCTGTGTTGTGAAGTAATTGCATACCTGATTTCGATAGAGATCGAGCTGAACTTTCACTACTGCGACAGTGAAAGTATAAAGACGTATTGAGGTGGTTGCTTGTGTGAGTAGTTTGGATGAAGCTTTTTAGAGCTGATTCTTTTGCTGTGATAGCTGTAGTTTCTAAGGGCTAAAAAATGTAATGTGAGACAATTGTTATAATTAATGAAATTAATGAGAAGAGAGAGTGAAGTTGAATTAGGGAATTAGAAAAAAGCAAATTTTTTCTAAGTGAAAGTGAAAAGAAATTTAGGAGAGTGAAGAAAGAAAAATTTAATAAGAGAGTGAGAGAGAAAGAGAGTGTAGATGAAGTTTAGACTCAAGAGAGAAGAAAAGAGAGAAAGAAGCAACTAGGTTGAGAGAGAAGTGGTCTAAAAAGTGATATTAGAAGATACAAGATAGCCTGAGCACGAATTTTTCTTCGCGAAAGAAAAAGTTACCGACTCATATCTTGGTAAATAAATGAGATTAGGAAGATTAGGGAATGAGATTAGGGACCGAGCCGTGGGTCGGTTGTTAACTATTGTTGTTAAATTTTTAGTTAATTTCCTCTTTATTATTTTTGTGGGGAATGGCTTGCAATCTCCTTTCTTTCATTTCTTGATAGAGGGGATTTTGGGGTTCTGCTAGGGTAGCAGGTGGAAAGATAGTCCGCGTTCTTTGTCTACTATACTCAAGAGTTTGATTATTTTCCCCAGTAAAGACATTGTATTAGGGGGAGAGTGGCGAAAGAACTATTAGAATTATACCTCCCGAATAAGAGAACGAGGTAATTGTACTTCTATTTGATTTGTATTTAATAGGTATTTAACGTTTTATGCTAAGTTGCGTTTGGCTAAATAATGCGAGAAGAGTGATTTTTGTTTGAAAGAAAAGTGGTGTATGTATGTGTTAAGAATGCGTCGCTCGTGAAGCCGTATTTTGTTATTGTGTTATGAATACTTTATATTCTTTCATCGGTTGTCGTCGAAGACGAGTATCTCTTTTATTGTAGTTTTCCGAGTTACTTTCGGGTATTTCAGACAAATTACAGGGTGTTAGGGGGGAAGGTTCATTATTGGATGGTATGTCTGGCTAAACGAGACAGATTTCGGTTGAGTGATGGTGGGTTTTTTGGGATGAAGTCGTAGCAAGGTATTGTCCGAAAAATGTTTCTCCATTTGTTTTTGAACCAAGAGTTCTTTCGGGTAATATGGTAAAATATTACTTCTATGAAAAGTTGTTTGTTTACCAGAAAACATTTCTAGTTCACAGGTAAGTTGGAGGTATCAATTATTTTATAATGTTCAATTTTTTGTGGTTGGATCTTTTTTGATTTTCCGGTTTGTGTGGCTATATTTACAATTAAAACTTAAGTTTTGATTTTAAGTGGTTGCGCCGTTCCGAAACGGCGATTTTTAAACGTGTGTAAATGCTTACTCTGATTTAAATATTTGTGAGCTCCACTATAAACTTCGGAGTATATCTTTTCACGATTGAGAAACCAATGTGCAAAGTTTCCTTTCTGTAATTATTTAGTTTGAGAACGATGACAGAGATGTTCAGTTTCCAAAGCTATCTTTAGTGGAAGATAGGTTGATCATTATTGGTTGTTTGGGTTTTTGACCAAATACAATTTCATATGATGATAAAGTGATATTGGTTCTAACTTGTGAATTGAGTGCAAAAAGAAACGATTATACTTTTTGTGACCATGTGTCGTATTGTGAGTCTAAAACTTTGCAAAGAAATGTGTTTAGTTGGCGATTACTGTTCTCAACTAGTCCATTAGAACATGGTTCGTATGGCGTTCGTGGTTTAAATTGTACATTTAATGTACGGCAAAAGTGTATGAATTCTCCGTTAAAATATTAATTTCCATCAATATTCCGGGTGTTCCAAATTTAACAATCCAGTGATCAAATAACACAGTGAGTGCATTTGTTGCATCATTTTTTGGAGAAGGGTGAAGGACAACATAGTGTGTGAAGGTGTCTTCGATAACATAGATATATGAATTTCCATCCGAAGACGGAGAGATTGTGTCCATTGATATACCGTGAAACTTCTGGAAATGGCTGTTGTGGAGCCATGAGGAGGTTTGGCATAGATTTTCTCGGTTGGCAATTCAAGCAATCTTAGGTAAGTATTGCTATCCATGTTTTAATATTGGTAAAATATTAGTTTTGTCTTATAGGTTTTCTTGTGGCATAGGTTTTTTCACGACCGGGATGACCTGAAAGATCGTGAGAATGTGCAAAATAAATTATTGTTAAAAGGAGAGCAAGTGGTAAACAAATTTTTGTGGAAATAGTCTCTTGTATATAATATAAGAGATGATTTGTTTCATTTACAATTAGATCTTGGAAACGTCTATAATAGTGTAGCCATCCATTTTTGCTCGGATAGTTAGTGAAGTGACGGGGGTGGTTTTTATATTTTTTCCAAAGGAGCAATTGTCTTATAACTAGGTCCTGTTGTTGTGCTTCGTATAGAAACGGATCATTTTTTTGTGTTTGTTCGGTGTAAAATACTTGTATATTTCTGGAGATTTAAGTATGAGGTCAACCAGTGCTGGAAGTGGAAATCTTATAGTGTTTCTTAACTCTGCATAACTTGCATTTTGAGTAGATTGTGTAAATGGTTCTGTTTTTTTTGTATTTAGAGTGACATCCGTGTGTTGTACAATAGGATAGGTATCTAATAATGAATGACTTTGTTTAAACTGCTGTATTTTGTTTTGTTGTAAATTTTCTAAAGGTTGAGCCTTGATATTAAATTCGTGATAAGAGACAGGAAGATAAAGATCATTTTCGAGTTGTACTTTAAAATATTTATCTTTGACTGTAAGTGAATGGAAAATGTGGTGATTCTAAAGTAGTGTTTGTTTTTATTGTGTTAATATATTCTTTTGATACAGCGTAGTGACTTTGTATAGGTTGAGTATTGAGTATTTTGCTTATGTGTCGTAAAAAATTTAATAGAATCCGGGATTTCAACGGTTCTAAGACGGTTTTCGTCTTGTGTTGTTGTCGTTAGTGAACGATTCAATAAATCTGGAAGTGAAAGGTTTTTTCCTTCCGTCCAAATTATGTGGGAAGTTTGGGAACTTCATTAGGATTAATTGAAATTTATATACCCTGTGGTTTGGTTTGTTTTTTTTGTGTGAAAAAATTGAGATTTCGTTTGTGCTCAATATACAAAATAATAGGGTTTTGTGACCCTTGAATGAGAAATTCGTGTTCCGAAAATGCAAACATTATTGCAGAACGTTCGCGAAGATTGGTTGAGAGTCGGAGTTCAGCAGTGGAAAACAAACGGTTCGCTGAGACTAATTCAATTTTTCCAGATTGATTCTTTTGGAGAAGTTAGAGGCATCACAGAGGATATAAAAATGTTTTTCTGAGTTAGGAATTGCGAGACGGAGTGTTCCATCTGTAAGTTCCTTTGTTACTCAGTCAAATGTTTGTTGTAGTTCAGGAGTCCATTTAAAATTTGTTTTATTCCGGAGTTGAAGATAGAAGATCTCAAAATAACTAGCAAATTGAAAAGGTGAGAAGGTGATGAAGGTGAGAAATCCAACATAATTTTGTATTTCTTTTTTGTTTTTTGTTGGTTGTAATCTTAAAAATCCCTCAATTTTAGATTTCAGTGGGCATATTTGATTGTTTTGGATTTGGTAACCTAAAAATTTAACTGAATTTGAGAAAAAGAAAAATTTATCCGGAGCGGTTTTCAGGTGTTAATTTTTAAGAATTTTGTGATAGTGACCAAGCGTTTGTAACATTGTGTCTGTTGTAGTGTCCTGTATGAAAACATCGTCAAGATATGTGATAATTTTATTTTTACGAACCAGTGGTTTGCAAACACTACTCATAAAAGAGGAAAAAACTGCTGGGTGAATTGAAATGCCATAAAATCAGCGTTTAAGCAGTATTGTTGGCCCGCTATGACAATGTTTGTGAGTCTTTGTAAGGGTTTTTCTAGCGGCATCTGGTTGTATGCGCTGTTCATATCAGCTCTAGAAAACAATCGGTGCTTTAATTCGTGTGAGTATTACTTGGATCGGTTATATGGCTGCATTTTGTTTTATCAATCATTGTATTTTGTTTGCGGGCATCTAAAGCGATTTTTAGTGATTCTCCTTTTTTTAAGGAATATTACGGGATTAATAAAAGTGTATCCCGTAGTGAGTGAATCTGTGTTTACAGGTGCTATGATACCAAAATGTGTTAGAATATCGAGTAAGTGTTGCACTCAGTCCTGTAATTGGAGAGGGATGCGGGTTGCTCTTTGTTTCTTAAATACCGCTGTTGCTTTTAAAGGTACATTTAGTTCTACTTTAATTTTCCTACATCGGATTCAGACGTAGCATAACATTGTTTAAATTGTGTGAGAAATTGTGCTAATTTTTCAAACTGTGGTTGTGTTACTTTTTTTTTGAAATTGAACATTGTGAGAAAGTCTCGATCATTCAGTGAGGTTTAGGCAATAAACTGTTTAAGTGTTTCTGATGTGCCGTGTGTTAAAATGATGTATAAGTATCCATGAATTCTGTGAGTTCATTTATGCAATAATTTGTTGTTTGTAAATCATTGAGTGAAACATCTTGCTGTGCATATCCAATTAGTCCTTTTATAGTTGTTAGTAGATGATTTAAGGGGTTTTGAATTAATTTTTGTATAAATGATTGGTAGAAATATTCAAGATCGTTGATGACCATTATAGAGAACAATAAATTTTTAAGGAGTGGTCTACATGAAAAGTCAGATGCAAAAAGAGTAGTGCCGTTCGCTTATTTGTTTTTGCACTCATATGCGGTTAAAGAATAAGTTAGAATTCTGTGTTCAAGACGTTGAAAATAGAGTGATTAATCACTAATAACAGGAAATAACCGTGAATAGTATGGAGGTGATTTTGCTGAGGAGTCATAAAATTTTAGTTATTTCGAGTCGTGATTTTGTTCAATCTCTACTCTATGAGATGAACAATTAACCGAATCAACAAATTTTTTCTAGAAAAGGTGTTCCTAATATTTTGAATTTTGTGTTTTATACGTGAAAAGTAATAATGAATGAAGTATTCCGATGAGTTCTGTTTTCTGTTACATCTGGATAGAGAGAAGGCTTTATTGTGCCATTCGATTGTAGTTTAGAGTTATTTGCTGCTGACAGAACAAATGTTGATTTTTTGAGTTCTAATTTGTGGTATTCTTCAATTTCACTCCTAGTATCATTTTTTATTACATTCAGCGCTGCGCCTGATCTAAAAGAAAATTAATTTCTAGGTGTGGTGAAGAAACTGTTTTTGTATAGTCAAGTGTTTGATGTGTTTACATTGTCAGTGGTAATAACCAAATATTACTGTTGCTTAATGTAGAGAATGTATTCTTCTGTGAGAGTGTTACATTCCTCTTGGCAGTTAAAACATTTGTCTTGGGTATTCTGGTTTAGTTCTAAGAGTAAATCATTGATCTGTTCTTCGAAAAAGATTTCTTTTTAGACATTTTGTGTTTCAGTATTTTCTGTGTTGGACATTCTGTCGCCTATTTGTTCTTAGTCTAGGAGTGAGTTAGTATAGTTTCTTACATTGCAAAGTCAATTACGTGAGAATGACCTTCGTGAACGATTTCCATCTCAATTAGTTATTAGTTAGTAGAGTTATTTGAATATGTGTTATTAGTATTATAATTAGGTTTGTTCCGATAATTGGAAGTCTTTGGGTATGGTGAAACGTTCCTTTTCGGTTGTTTAAAATAACTATTACCGTAAAAAGGTTTTTGAGATTGAACCTGAGAATCTATTTGAACTTATGTGTCCTGAAAAATCACGCTCCTCTCTACGCTCCTACAGCAATAAGAAAATGGTAGTGGTTTACTGGTCATGTTGTTTGATGTGACTTGTTTGTTTAGAACGTTTTGGTTACCTTTCATTTCATGGTTAAAGGTTTTTTTCTGAAAATTTGGTTTATTAATTGGTTTTGTATTGCTTTTTCAGGACAAATGGAAATAGTGTGTCCTAATCGTGAGCATTTTTTACAAAATTTTAAGAAGAGTGGTTTTCCTTTGAAAATTGGATCAATTGAGCACTTGTGACGTACTACGTTGATCCTTTGGGCAATATCTTGTTTTATCATATGTATATCTTCTACTGTGAGATTATCAATATCTAGCGAAAGGTTATTAATTGATGAGGAAAGAGTGGAATTTGTTTGTGTCTATCTATCTGTGTTCTTGTGATGTCTTCTTGATGTATTGTGTCTCCTAATTGTGCGAATGGAAGTTGTGGTTCCAATGCAGATGATTTGTGGTTTGCAATCTTTTTTAGAGCTACTCTGGCTAAGTATGGATCAAGTCATTTGACAATTGCGTCATTCATTTGTGCATTACGCTTATCTGGAGCGTTAGTAACATAAACATATGATTTTCAAGCCATTTTTATTCAATTCTAAGTGCTAGTGTTTTTTTGCTCACCAGAAGCACGTTTTATGCTTTCTAATAATAGGTTCGCTTGTGTTTGCTATTGTTGATTATCGAATGTCCTTTGAAATTCTCGTAAAAAACGCTTGATGATTGTTTTTTTATTTCCAGTGGTAAATATGAACACAATTGTTGCGCCGGGCCTATGAGGGCCGTTTGTATACTGGCAATTCGTTTCAGTATCTGGCCCTGCACTCATTACCATATTTGCTGTGATAGCTTTTAAAAATCATCTGTTGTGTAGGTAGGATCAGTACCATCAAATGGTCTTAGATGCTGTTGCATAGGCACTGGGCTTCATAACAAAGGATACCGTGTGTATTTCGGCAAACAACCGGTGATGGTGTTTGTGTAGACGCCGCTTGTAGATAATAAGGTGTTGGGGCGTTTGTTGATGGTTGATTATTCTGTGAGTTAAGTTGTCTAACTAAATTCACTAATTGTTGTGGAGTGACTTGAGTGTTTTGGTAATTTAATTGTTGTGGAGTGACTTGGTGTTGGTTGGGTTGAATTGTTTAATATAATAGGTTCAGTTTTAAAATGTACAGATTTTTGTCTTTTTAGACGTGTTTAAGGTGTGTTTATGTTTAGTAACGTGGATAGAGTTGTATTTAAGGGTTCGAAATTTTGTGTCAACTCAATCGAATTCACAGGTTGTATATGCTGATGATTCTGATAAATATTTGTGTTATTAGTGGTGTCATTAGCGGCATTATTGTTATTATTGCTGTGGTGATTATTTTGGCCATTATCTTCAGGGTCAATAAATGTGTTCACTTTATGTGATGAAAAAATTGTTCCATCATCTAACAATGTAGAATTAAAATCTGTTTCTGCAGTTTCGTTAATACAAGTGCCTGTAGGTTGTGAGTGGATAATAGTATCCATATTTTCTATCGGAGATGCTTCCAGAGAAATATTTGGGTTCTCTGGAAGGTTTGTACATGTAAATGTTCGATTTTTTGCTTTATGGTTTTTAATTTCAATATTACTTTGATTAATGGATAATATTTGTATATTTTTTGACGGTACTTCTGTGTTGTTTACAAAATTTTATAGGAAACAGTTTGGATCATAAATGCTGTGTAATGTTTCTGGTAGTTTAGATATTAACTGTGTGTATGCTTCAGCTTTTAGTTTTGTGGCTGGAAAAATGTGTCTTACAAGATTTTTCCAAAATCTGTGTATTTACCACGATAGAAGTGTAAGAGAATCGAGAATCTCTTCCTCTTGGAGTTGAAATCCATAGATTTCAATTAGACATGAGAGAAAAGCAGTACGTGAAAATTGTGATGCTTTATCTGGTAAAGAAAAGACAGGCCGTTGCTCTGCTGCAAAATAGTGATATTTAAGCTGTGTTGATACGTTCGGATGTAGATTTAATTTATCTTGGTATTGATAGTGTGTAGCTTCAAAGGGTAAAATGTCATGTTGAAGACGTTTGTTCTGTTGTGTAAGAACAGCTAATTGTAGTTTGTCAGAGTGTGTCTCTGTATTAGAGGAGGTCTGTCCAGTATAATTGTTCATTTTCGCAGTATGAATTTTGTTTTTGTTGGGGTTGTGTTCCACTTTTTTTAATGTTTTAAATGGAGAAAAATTAAAAGATTGTATAAACTATTTCTAATTTTCCTACTCAAGAGAGAATATCGTGTTTTGTGTGAGTTCTTTTTACGGTTAGAGTTTCTTAAATCACTGGTCGACCAGTTAAGGCAGACCCAAGATGTGCTCTTTTTACCGCTTAAGTATAAAGAGCTAGGGCTACTTAGTTCTGCGTGCGAAGTAGGCTTACCTATGAATCTCAGACGAACCGACTCGGTAAAAAACTGAAAATATACTTCAATTATAACGATGTATAAAAGAGTTAACATCGGAGTCAGAGGTGTACACATTGTGCAACTACTCTAATAGACTGACTTTAGTTAGTGGAGTTCTCTCTATATAAAAGAGAATAGTGTCTTCTCAGTCTCTGATTGGATGGAGGTGTGCATCCACTATTTATACTGCTACAGTTTATCGAACACTGTTCAAGTAGGAATCTGGTAATAAACACTGCAGATATATAACAGTGTCCAGTTATAATGGACTAGGTGGTGCTCTACATACAAACAAAAACCGAGTTGCATGAGATGATTAATACTGGGGATATAAAACATTCTGTGTATTGATGAAATACTAGCATTTGTTTTTCTGAAATTGGGCAACAAAACAATGTGAGCAATGTTTTGTAATTTTTCATAGACGTGAAAAGTGCCAGAAAGTAATGAAAAATTGACTTGCATGAGACAAGCGTTGTTTTTAAAACCGATTTTAGGAAGGTAGACCTTAGAAATTGGTAGTTACATCAATTGGATACGGTGCCGTAGAAAACGTATTACGGCCTTATACGGTGCCGTACAAAGTTTTGTAAGTTTTCTACGGCAGCGTAGAAAGTCTTAGTAAGTTTTCAAAGTTTCGTCCAAGGTGGGCAACCTTGGTTTGGTTTATTTTTTCAAAATTTTTTGACAGTTTTACGATAGAAAGCAGAGGCAGTGCCGTTGAAGTTAGACAATTATCCAATTATCTCATGTTACTGTAGTCAATTTTTTTAAAAAAAAACTCGTCTCAAATGGAAATTAGAGAAATAAACAGAAACAGTTCACAGCGTCTCCCCAGAAAGAAGTCAATTTAATCACAAGCTTTTTAAATATTTTAGCTATATTACAACAATAGTTCAATAAAAATTTCTCACTCAAACTCAACAGAGATATCAATAAATTAAACCTGAGGACCTCGTATACGCTGAGAAAGTATACATTGATGTAATTTTTTTATTCTAAAATTACAAAGATGAAAGAGGATTACGATAATTATCTACATGTTCGACTATCTTTCCAAAAATTCATTGCTTTACGGCCTTAAATGTTGAAATAGACAGGCCTTTGCAAGCTCTCAATATCAGCTAAGCCTGTAAAGTACAGTACAATTTGTTTGCATAATTTTGTACAGCCCAAAAATTTGCGCCAATTTTTGAATACAAGTTTCTTCAACGGCACTAAATACAAAATGATAATTGTTACTATAATTTATACCTCAGTCTTATTTACCTATGATTCTTTTTTCATAAATCCGTTGACCAGATTTTTTTTCTTAGTTAAAATTGGAAACTACTCTTCAAAATTTTGTCCGCTTCCCAGCAGTTTAGGATTACCCTAGGGGTCAACGGATTAATGAAAAAACAATCATAGGTAAATAAGACTGAAGTATAAATTATAGTAACAATTATCATTTTGTATTTAGTGCCGTTGAAGAAACTTGTATTCAAAAATTGGCGCAAATTTTTGGGTTGTACAAAATTATGCAAACAAATTGTACTGTACTTTACAGGCTTAGCTGATATTGAGAGCTTGCAAAGGCCTGTCTATTTCAACATTTAAGGCCGTAAAGCAATGAATTTTTGGAAAGATAGTCGAACATGTATATAATTATCGTAATCCTCTTTCATCTTTGTAATCTTAGAATAAAAAAATTACATCAATGTATAGTTTCTCAGCGTATACGAGGTTCTCAGGTTTAATTTATTGATATCTCTGTTGAGTTTGAGTGAGAACTTTTTATTGAACTATTGTTGTAATATGGCTAAAATATTTAAAAAGCTTGTGCTTAAATTGACTTCTTTTCTGGGGAGACGCTGTGAACTGTTTCTGTTTATTTCTCTAATTTCCATTCGAGACGAGTTTTTTTTTTTAAAAAATTGACTACGGTAACATGAGATAATTGGATAATTGTCTAACTTCAACGGCACTGCCTCTGCTTTCTATCGTAAAACTGTCAAAAAATTTTGAAAAAAATTAACCAAACCAAGGTTGCCCACCTTAGACGAAACTTTGAATACTTACTAAGACTTTCTAAGCTGCCGTAGAAAACTTACAAAACTTTGTACGGCACCGTTTAAGGCCATAATACGTTTCATACGGCACCGTATCCAATTGATGTAATTACCAAGTTCTAAGGTCTGCCTTTCTAAAATCGGTTTTAAAAACAACGCTTGTCTCATACAAGTCAATTTTTCATTACTTTCTGGCACTTTTCACGTCTATGAAATATTACAAAACAGTACGGCGCCATATAAGGCAGTACCAAGTTTTGTAATTTTTCCAAGGTGTGGTTTTCAAACATTAATTTGCTTTTCAGGTACTCCGGTCAAAAACTTTACCTTGAAACAGTTCGAAGTAGCAAAAACGTGATGCGCCCCTTGTAAGGCCGTACCGAGCTATGGAAGTCTAATGATATCTTCTGCAGATCACGTCTTTAATCAACCAGAAAAATGTTTAACTCCAGAAATCCATCAAAAGCGTCAAAATTGAGATTGTGTTCCAAAGAAGACCAATGCTTACGTATTATGTCTCAAAAAAACATTAGCTGTGAACTGAAATTCGGAAAAACAAAAGGATTGCGGTTTAAGTGGATCAAATAAAATTTGCGCTGTTTTACACATTAAACAACTGTCAGTCGCACCTACACACAGCTGGCGATTAGATCCCAAGCGGCAGGCCCACAGTTTATAGTAAACTAAAGAAATTTTTTTTCAATTGGTTGCGGTCGATTCAGTTAATTGTCCTCTAGTTTCTGTAAAAAAAAATTTTTGGCGCATTTAAGAATCCATCAAGGATTTTAGTGCCATTTCCTCTTGTCTGTGTCTTTATCTATTTCGTATCAGAATTTGGAGACTATTGAGCTCAGTTTCAATTGGTTCCTAAAGTAGAGAGGGTATTACATTTAAATTTCACAACTTTTTCGTCAATTGAATCTCTCACTAAAATTTTTTGTAGTTAATGTCAAAAATCAACCAGAAAAACGTGCAACTTCGGATATCCATCAAGAACATCTTAGCTGAAAATTTAGTTTCTAAACAAAACCAAAGCTTGCGTGTTATGTCTCGAAAAGAGGTTAGCTGTTGAATGAAGTTCGAAAAAAATAAATATTTTGGGGTTTAAGTGAATCAACTAAAATCATCACTCTTTTTAAAAGGAAACTGTCAGTACCACTTAAATAGCTGGTGATTAAATCCCTTATAACAGGTACACAGTTTATAGGAAAGGAAAGAAAAATTAATATGTTTGATTTGCGTTCGGTTCAATTAAATCTGTTCTGGTTTCAGAAAAAAAATTAATTCAAATTTCGGCTCATTTGAAAAATCAGTGACGAAGATCAACGCAGGAGTCCCACATTTTGTGTAGTATCTAGTGCAGAAATGATGTATTGTTCCAGGTATTATTTTACCTTGTCCGTTTATGTGTTTAGTTTGTCTGTGTTGGAGAGAGCTTTTCGAGCCTAGTTTTTATCTAGTGCTCTGCTCAATTCTCCTATAGCTTTAGTTTGTAACTCAGCCGTAGCCGGATGAGAAAGGAGGAGGGAAACACACACAAAACATGATGAAAAAGTCTCAAAAGTCGGTTTTTCAACTTGACTGGAGCCTTTTCCGACAATTTTCCAGCTATTATTTTACCTTAAAAAACCTTATTAATCTTGGTACGTCCTTACTACGGCGTCTTATTAGTCTTGATATGGGATTAGCACGGCACCTGTAAATCTTAGTACGGCCGTAGTACGGTGCCGTAGTGAACTTGACAAGAACTTAGTACGGTTTTTATCTAAGACTTATACAGCGCCGTACTACGTCCGTACCAAGTTTTCCAAGTATGGGTAACCTGGGAACTCTCTAGCCTGACTTACAATGGCAGTCCTTTGGAACTAAATATCGGTAGAGTTTTCATATTGGCATATAGTTGATGGTTAAATCGGGAGTGCTATTGGAGTTCGGTACGCAATAGAAATATGACTTTCGTAGTGTGTTGAAAGACTGCTTCATCATTTTTTGTATTAATGTTTTGTTGTAATTGTTTATTGTAAATGCGAGCTGAACGTTGAAGCGCTCCAAGTGATCTTTACACTGCGCATATTATACAATATTGTCTAACTGAGGCATGTTTGGTAGTAAATTCCAGTTTTGTAACAAGATGTTCGAGCGTTCTTGAAGAAAACTGTGAGCCCTGATCAGTATGACAAATGGCATGGTTGAACACCGAATAAACATTACTATAAAACCAAAAAATCAAATGCGGACTGCGTGAATGATTTTTTAAAATTAAATGACCTCTCACTACATCATACGGAAATTTTGGCTTCAATCAATGTTTTATGTACCATATACGACCTTGTATGAGTTCCAAGTTTTTTATTCGGTTTCTACCGAAAATGAAAATAAAGGTATTATTTGGATTTCAATTATTTTTGTATGAAGCTTGTATGTTTTCCAAGAAATTATAAATGATCTTTGTATGACCTCTAACAAGTCATACAAATGATATATGACCTAGTATGATTATTTCAGGTTGACCATAGCCTGACCAATGTTGGCTGCAATGATGGTACCACGTGAAAGTTTCAGAGGCAAAAAAAGTGGCCATAGTCATCACAAAAAGAGCAATGCTGCTCATAGAAAGATTTGTCTGAAATGTGGGGAATAATAAAAAAGGGCAGCTGAGAACAGGCTACCTAATGCTGTTCCGCTGCGATTACGCAGGAACCAAAATTATTATTATTATTTTGACTATGACTCATATTTGAGACACCTAGTATGAAATCTCTCTTTTTTGTTACAGCCCTCCAACGATATATAGCCAATCTGTTTGCACCAAAAGATATTCAGTTTTTCTTACTTGACGATACTTGTTTTCATAACAGTAGTATGTCGTCATCAGAACTAAATTGAAGAGATATTTGCACTCCATTACTTTAAAAAATAGATTGATAAAACTGTTCTTGGACAAGATAAATATCGAACTGATAAAAGCACATGTTATTCAACTTAGGCCTACATTAAATGCTTATTATAACTTTTTACATAACCGTTAATTTCAAAAGTTCGCTGCGTTATTATTGTTTAAACGCCGTTCGTGTTTAATTGACTATGTGAGTGTGTGAAATCCAAAAATGTTGCTTTTATAGTATAAGTGGGGGTGCAAACCAGCGTGGGGAGCTACAACAGAAAAGAGAAAAAGAAATCAAAGAAATCTTTATGATCGGTGGCCCGGGATAGTTCCTTTAGTGTTCATGTTTTTAGCTCCACCATTCTAAAGTAACAGTTCACAGGACGGTTGTATATTTTGCATTCAAAATTACTAACCGTTTTTTTGCAGCAAGTTTTTAGCTCTGTAAATAACGATTGCTCAGTTTTTACCGAAAAGCTTAAAGTTTTCTGTCGTAACCCTTGTACTCGTGAAAAAATTGAAAAAATTCTTCAAGATTTGGCTTATTACAGTTTCTGCTACACTATACGAATATTGGCAAAATAAACAACGCTGTATTTTTTTGTTATATGCTGTCATTACGGAGGCACGTTTCTAACAATCTAAGCTAATTTGACTGCCGTGAGAGAACAGTCAACCAGAAGGCCACTACAAAACTGTAAATTATGTTTTGTTGAAAGACCATGTACCTATGTCAACCTCGTGACATTTATACAAGTAGATAAATCTTGCTTGCATGTAATCTGGTTGAGACAAAACTATTGCTTACCTTTCCGATACTTGTGGCTAGCGCTTTTCATTTTTGAGTGTTCTACAATTGATTTTTGGTTTATCCTGTGTGTTCGTTTAATTCTAAAGCAGGGATAAGAAAGTAGAGAGTTTGAGAAAATGTGGCGGATTTCAATGCCAATCAAGATAGACGTTCCTTCTTGTGTAGCCCATACTTCAAAGTTTGCATCATGCTTTCCCTCAGTTTGAAGGTTCTTTATTGTGGCCAAACATCATTTTTTTAACGCGTTGTAGAGCTTTATGATATCTATTGCAGAAAAATTCCTCATGCTAGGATTTAGTCTTTGCCTTTCGATAAATATGGGAAAATCTGATATGCAGATGTTGAGCCTGTGTGGATTAGGTACTCAATCACTATCCACAACTTTTATTTATGTCTCTGGTGGTGAAATAATACAAATATTCTTGAATAATAATAAATAGAAAAAATTATCCTTGACTTCGGACTACTATTTGTATTAAATTTGGAGACTTCAAAAGTATAAAAAAAGAACCCTGTGACAGCATCGGCGTTTTTTTTTTGGCTGTAATATTATGTTTTGGGATTTGGCACACTATCCAACAGACAGAGTGAGAAAAGCCAAGTTATGGATCGAAATAACCATTGATTGACGCCCCAAATTGAATAGCGTCTTATTGGATAGTTAGGATTTTTGAAGATTTGGTTTTCACCTGCAGAATGTTGACCAGCATCAGTTTAATGTGGACGAAAAGGATTCTTTTGGGGAAATTGTTGCTCATATGATTTGTTGTTGCTATTGTTGTAAATTTTATCAACGAATCTCTATTTATAATATCCATAACAATTAGTTTGGCGGTTTCAGTAATTAAGATAATGTTTCCTAAAATTTTGTTTTTTGTAGTAAATTGTTTTGTTGCTGCGCTAAGTGAGTCTTTTTTTCATCTGTTTGAAGCCTTCATGAGTCCTGTGGATTGTGCAATTACAAATGGAGTAACCATAATAACGGCAATAGTTGCAAAAGCGTTTGATATTTGGTCGACCGTTTAAATTGGGGTCCTTCATAGGCCTCTTATAAACAGCGCTAACTTTGTTCTTTATCATTAGGTTAGTAAACTCCTTAGTTCGTGCTTCAAAGCTACTAATTCTGTCAGTTGTGTATTTTTCAGTGCCATCAGTACTAACAATAGATGCTAAATTTTTGGTGATTGGATGATTTTGTACTCCATCCCATGTTTTATCCCCATTCCTTATCCTGTATTCATTGGCTATATGATTTAAAAAGATGGCTGTAGTCCTTTTATAGCACAGACAATATGTTTTTGATATCTTTGTCTCTGTTGTGATGTTCTTTCAGTGGCAACTTGACTGGGTCTGTTAATCGTGCAGGTATTTCATTCAGGCAATCCCCTGACGACAGCGTGTTTGATAGATTGAAAAACGTTTTAATTAATTCCCTTGTTGGTCTAGTGGCACCTTCTAGTCGATGTTTAAATAACTCATGGCTATCAGTAAATCAGTTTAAGAAATCCCCTCAATTTGATTGAGAGTTTTTGAATGGTCTGGAGTATTGATTCACTCTAAAGCGATTTCAGTTATTAGTTCTGCATATAGTGCTTGGCTTCTATTTTGGTTATTTGTTTGATCAGCAGCGTCTGTAGATAATGTCGTACATAAAGAAATTTCTCTTTTTTTCAACATAGCTCCGAAACTTACTGGCATTTTGTCTTGCATCATATCACGACAATGTAGCAATTTACATGTTTGGATGGTAGAGGGGTTCACAGTACGTGCTCTCGCTATTGTAACTGTACTTAATTCATGGCTTACAGTGACTGTACTTCTAGTTCCGAAGGCAGCTGAAGTGACTGCGCTACTTGCTGTTCCTCCTCCTGAGGACATTACTTTCCAATTATAGTTATAAGTTTTTGCTTATAGACAATTAGAACATATTGTGCGTCGCTCAATAATCGCACTTTTTTATACTCAGGGCATGGGGGGGGCAAATTTTATCGTCAACTTCCACCTCGATTGCCGAAAGTTTAGTATAAGCTAACTTTTTTAATGTTATCAGTCTTAATAAATTAATTAATGATTCTAAAAAGTAGATTTGACTAAGAGATCTAGTTAGATGGTTTTCATAAATTTCATGAAAGCTAATCATATAATCTTAATTTAAAATGTTTTTATTATGTTTGCAAATCGTTAAATCAAGCTTGGATTTGTGATTTTGGTAGTTAATATCAACATTAACTTGTTGGAAGTTTTTATTTAACGATAATCATAATAGTTCCGCATGGCTTGATTCCAATTTATTAATGCTCTCAAAATCTCTAAAGTTAGTTCTCAATTTCTTTTCTTCTTACTTTCTCAATCATTTTACTTTTTGTTCTGGTATATATAGTTTTGTGAAGGGGTAATTCCCATTCATTTTAAGTTGGTGATGCGATATTAATTGCTGCCATTTAAATAGTAAAAAGTACAACAGTAAATTATCAAATGGATATTTTACACAATGTTAGGGGTTTAAATCATTGCGTCATTCTATTATTTGAATGATAATTCAATACTTAGCTAGTTCACATAATTGTTCTAATATCTAACATCTAATTTAAGTTGTATTTCAGTACAATATGGTCATTAGGAGATTGGTTGAATGACCCTTTTTCTCTCTATTGAGCTATAGTGCTTTTTTAGCTAGGGTAATAAAACATTAATAAAAAAGCAAAAGCCAAGTTACCTTAAAAGTGGCCATTTTAAACAGAGTGTAAATTGAGGGGGAGTATATTTATAATTGAGGGGGAGTATATTTACAAAACGCGATCAACTCATGCTTTCGGTGTTTTCATTTTTCGTTTTGTAAGTGTTTTCAACTCATTTTCACAAATTTCTTCCAATCAATTAAATTAGTCTTGGTGGGTGTATTTATGTAGTGGTGCATTTATTAATGTATACGAACATCCAAATACAATCCAATTATTGCGCCTGTTTATTATAATAAGACATGAGCGCGAACATCTATGCGGTCTTTATTGAGTTAAAGTTCATGTTTTGATGGCCCAAGCCAGTTGGGAGGTATAGTAGGATCAGAAGTCCAGGGTTTCCAAACATAGCCCAAATTCTTAGGGTTGCCTGCTTTCTCAAGAATTGGTGGAACAAGTGGCTCTACCTGAAGAGTCTCCCAGTATTTGATTCTCTCCAATAACATCTCTTTTATTGCCTGGTAGTTGGGATCATCCACTAAGTTGTAATACTCGCACGGGTCATTGTCAATGTCAAAAATGCATTCGTCCAGCCCTATAGTACAAAAACCCATCCTCATCACACAGATTTAATGCGAATAGTTTGCATTTACTTATAAATTAAACGAAATATCGGGTGTTTATCACGCATTTTTTCTTGGAAGAAATGACACGCGAGAACAGGGCCGATTGCATTATTTAATTACGCGTTTCTCTCGTTAAACCCATATGTGTTCACTAGATTCACGCAACAATTGATTCAAAAATGAGTCAATGTATCGTGTTTTAACCCAAGGCCAAAGTTTTTATTCAAGTTCAAAATTTGTGAAAAATCTCCTAAAGAGCCACTATCATCAGGTCTTTGGAGCAGAATGCCCCCTGTCTGCTAAAAAAGCCAATTTTTTGGTCTTGCATTGAACGTACAATTCTTTCTTAGTTGTTTAAACTAGTTATTTAAACTATCAGTTGATCAGTTGAATAAGATTGCAGCATGTAGTGCATCTTCAGTTTTACTGTTTGCAGAAATAATTCTTGCTCACAAGACTCTGGTAAAAAAAAATAACCATTTAAAAATGACAACTTTGTTCTGGTCGCCATATGCTTTATTATCAGCAGTTTTTTTAGTACACAGGACTCCTTAATTTGCCTTGAAAGGTTTTGAGTTACAGTAATTGACCTGAATGTTAGTGTTTCAAAGTCAGTTTGAGAGTTGTGTAAGTTCTTTATGACAATTTAGGGTAAATGTGACTACAAAATAGTTTCAGAAATGACTCCACACAAAGAAGCAGTAACAGAACATTGAAAGAGCGGCATAAGATTAACAGTGATGCTCTCTTGAGGTGTGCGGAGTAGGAAAAGCAAAACAGTAAAAGCGTTGAATGACAATAAAGCAGAAAAACATTACAGGAAAAGTCCTAGGAGTGAAATAAAAAAATAACGATCTGACTATTAATATTATTGATGGCGTAGACTGCAGTAGTCAAGAAAGCATGTAAAAATACGAACAAGATCAAAGAAAATAATTTTAAAAGGTTGATTCCAATATCAATATTTTGAATAAACAGTTCAACTATGGTACCTTGGTTCACCTACAACAAATAGGAAACAAGAGGTGTAAAAATAGCAACAATTAGCAATTTTGGCAAAACTCGGGAATTCATTGATGTCTTTGAAAATAAGTGGTGTGAAAACCAGTGACGAACTCAATGATTAAAAAAATTATTCCTAATGGCATGATATTATTTGTTCATAGGACGACTGTTATAAGTACGTACCAGGGAACACATAACAAAAAATAACAACAAACAATCGCTACAACAAAAGGCCACTAAAGTTTTTCAAAGATGAACAACAGTTCTCAAGATAACTAAACCATAAATTTTCACTGCTACAAAAATAAATCATTTTTTATCATAGATATGTTTTCGACTCATTATAAATTTGACGAGTCCTAAGGTTGCGGTAATTAAGTGAAAAGAATGAAAAGACAAAAAAGAGGCAATCAGAACTGAAAAGTTAAAAACCAATGAGAATGTTCAAATAATAATCTCCTTAATTTTCAAAAATTGAAATAAAAATAATTGAAAACAAGACTAAAAAACATACCCCCGTGCTTTCTTTAAAGGAAAATTGTGTATAACAAGGAAAAACAGTTGACAGAACAAAAACAAATATATTATCCAAAACTGACAAAAATTAGCAATCTTTTTGAGCTTACAGAGTTTCCATTTCGCTTCGAACATCAATTATAAAAAAATCGGTTGATACTTTCAACTGCGTATCATTATTAAACTTTTAAAAATAAGAATAATGAACTGAACAATTAAAAATTTAACAAGAATGAGAAGCACTAAAATATAACTCCATTTTAAAAAATTCTCTAAAATTAGTTACCAACGTTGAATTTTAGACCACATTGTTCCACACTTGCGAAAAAATAATCTTAAGATTTCAAATGAGAAATGTTAATCAAAAACCGTAATTGAAAGAGCAAAAAAATAAGAAAACTGTCAAAAATAAAGAAATCATTCTTTTTGAAAATAAGAAGTTATGTGCTATAGTCGTCAAAAACATTAGATATGAAATAAAGCCTTCAAAAAGATTCAATAATGCCTCATTAAGCAACAAAGAAGCTATCTTTAATTAAAGTATTGGAAAGAACGACAAAAAACTACAAACGCTCAAAAACTCAAGGAGATACTTTTAAAACTATGGTGTCAGACTCGTGAAACTTAGATGGGGCCATTAGAAAGCCTCAATTATGTGTCCATAGAGCCAATGAGAGCTTCCATTAACGACAGTAATGGACTGAACATTGGAAGATCACAGGACCGCAAAACGAGCAGAACTACTAAAGTTAGGAAACTAAGCTAGTTGCATGAAAAAACAATTGTGTCTAGATTCTACGAAACATTAGCTTACTACATTTAAAAAATGCAGTTCTGCAATTGTAGAACATGTGTCAACCCATTGAATAGCTTTCGTGAAAAAAAACAGAAAGTGAAGTAAAGACGGAAGTTAAGTAGCTGAATAAGAAGAAACAACCGAGCTCCCGAAAACTCAAAACTGTTCAACCACTTTTTTTCTCTCGCATTTAAACTCTTAAAGAACATGTCTATGCAGCAAGATCACGCTTTTCATGCTTTTTTTGTGTAGAAGAAGTCACCGAACAAATGGAATTCAAAGTTGTGGTGTGAACAGATCTTAAGAAATCAAAACCGAGTCAAAACTTTAGTTATGAATAAAAAAGTCAAAATAAGAGAATAAAGAAAAAACAAACAAAATTGTATGAAGAAAAACAAAACAAACATTGGAAATACACTGCGTGGTTTCAATATTTATGCCCAACCTTCGATGACAGAAGTCAATCTTTGAAGAGAAAGAAGTCAAAGTTCAAAACCTGAACAGATGCATTTCACCTAAAAACCTATAACTGTTATTCTGTATTTGAATAGGCTGCAAAAAGAAGTTTTCAATATCCACGAAATTTTTCAGAATTAAAGAGAGAAATTATTTGTTATCTCATTATCTGGAAGCTTGCAAACTTTTCACAATTTTTCAGCTATAATCAAACTACTCTGCAAATTTGCGTGATCAGCTATACTTGTTTGGCACAAAAATTTGATTCTAGAAAAATTATTAAATTGCCTAATCTTGCACTAAAGTTAAGATTCGTTAAATACTTTGGAATATATCAAAATCAAGTTTTCCGATCAAGGTAACATCAGTTTTTCCAAACAATTCAAGTTAAAAAATCGTTGTTTGTCGCAATTTTAGCAATGCATGAAATTCCGGGCTTCCACGCGGGCCGAGGTTTTGTAAAACAAAATTGTCTTTAAATAGCGGTGAATAATTTTTTTCATCGCAAAGCACCCGTTTTATCTTTTAGCGGTGAATGAGGTGATAGCGGTGATTTTTTTACGATTAGCCTTGAACAAAAGCATTTCTTAGCTCAAGATTTTATCATTTGAAGCAATATCAAGAAATTTCAGACAAGTGTAGGTCTGTGAAAATTCATGTTCAGAACATTCACAGACTGTTACCCCAATTATTTTTTATATGTACTGGATTTTTCTCTTCATTTATGATGGCTCAGTACTGTTTGAATTCATTTTCAATGTTTCAGAATTTGGTAAATATAAGACCAAGGTACGGGCTAGCTTTGAATTTTTTTAAGAATTGCATTTTTATCACTTAAGAGTTTCTTTCACCGCATTCTACTGATAGCGTTAAGACTTTTAAGCAAACCCGTTGAAATTCAGTTTTCGTTCGCAGTAAATTTAAAGAAATTATAGATTTCTGTCGATGTTAATAACTTCATTTGCATCAATGCAAGCCCTCTATCACCTGTTATGTTAGAATGGCATTTGAGGTTAATGTGAGTTGGCACATCTCCACACCATATCTGGGACGATGTGGTGCCTGGAAGCATTTCTTCGGAGCTGTCCGGGTCGGAGCCAGGTGCATTGAACCAGCCATCATAACTAAAATGATGTCGAAAAGTGACCTGAAGTTTTAATACTATAACTATTGGTTCTTCTCCTTTTCCAAAAAAAACAAAAGAGAGTGCATTTATTACCTCCGCCTCCACTGAAAACTTTAGCTCATACGCATCTGTTTTTTCAGCTTGCCTGTAAGTTTTTGATTTTTCGAAAAGGATAGGGCGGAAAACAGAATCCGATGAAAAAAAGAAAACAAATGTTTTCTTAAAACGATAACACAGAAACTTTCTATAACTATTTATTTATAGTTTCTCTTAGTAAATCTCAACGGAAAGACAGACCATAGTTGGATTGTGAAAAAGTATCAAAGGATCCAACTGTGAAAGGATCAACGACAGAATCGGAAAAATAATTACAAAAATTGACTTGTTTTTCGAGGAAAAGTTTCTCCGCTGCATGCTGGTGCTGCTCTCACAAAAATTTTGCTGGATTTTTGGAATCAAAACGAGCAAAACAAAAACAATTTTTTAAAATAACTATTTGCGTTACAGGGCAGTTTGTTATGTCAATAAACCGGTAAAGTGGACAATTCCAGGCTCTGCTTTTAACCTTGCTTGTCCCAGAAAACTTATTATAAATTATTGGTACCCGTGGCTTTACAGCACACTTAAAGTATTTCATTATATTTATACTTACTCACAATAGTATAAATGTGAGCAAAAAAATTTTAAGAAAACTATAAATGTGACAGTTTTTTAAAATTGAAAAAAACTATTCTAATCAGGGTATTTTTTCTATGCATGTTTAACTTTTAGAGGTAAATTAATGAAAAATCAATGGTTTTAATTAAAAACAGAGAAAAATATTTTGCATTTTTAAAAAAAAAGATTTTCAATTCGACTTTACTTCATTTTATTTTCAGCGTTTTCGGATTTCATGTGTGTATTCAAAAGTTCAATGGAAATGGCTTTATAAAAGGGTATCTGAATGTTTTTTTCCCGTTGACTGTTGAAAATCAAGCAATACGGTAACTTCCAATTATATGGGTTACTCACGGATCTGTTGACACTTTTTCAAAATTTCTGCACTCAGTTTAGCGTGGTGATTTTGGTCACGTCGGACCAGACAAACTACAATTGATATTTTGCAGCTTAATTTTTTTCACTCTGGTTATCATATATTTTGAGAAAAAGGGTACTTGAAGAGAAATTCAGTTGCTCAGTAGCGATTTTCTATTAATTTCCGGCATCACCAAGAGTGTTTTTTAAAAATTTTTTGGAAATTGTTTATCGGCTGTTTCTAAATAATTTTCGTATCTATTCCCTAAATATTTCAGGTCTTATTTCAAGACTTTTTTTAGTGTGAATGAAATGTCTTTATTTTAAATAGAAGGAGAAAAATTGAATCTAGTTTAATTATTCATTTTGTCGCGTCATAGACACCTTCTAGCTACAGAACATTCAACAGAACAAAAGAAAATAAAGGGAATAACAACAACAGCACAACACAACTATTGCAGAAAAAATTTTCTTTTTATTTAACTCAGCATTTAAACGCTATAATAAACTGATTATGAACAGCCAGTAACTTGTTACTGTGTCTCGTTGACTAAATATTCTTGAGCAGTAAATAAAATGTTAGTGCAGATTGTATTTAAAAAAATTGAGCAGTAAATTGCGCTTTACTTTTTCTTGATCCATTTATTTGCTTGGAAGCATTCATTAACTTAAATTTAATTTGAGTTTTCACTAATAAACTCACAAGCGTAAATGCTAGGAGCATTACACATTAAAATTTGAAGAAAAACTCAAATAGTCCACATTAGCAGGGCACAGTAACCAATATGTTACTGCGCCCTGTTACCTATTGGCTACTGTAGCAGGGCACAGTAACCTATTGGCTACCAATAACTTACTGGCTACTGTTACCTATTAACAGGGCACTGTTATCTATTGTCTGCCAATAGCCTACTGGCTACGGTACTATGTTATTGCAGACTATGTGAGCCTTTATTCAATTTTTATTGTGTACTCCTCCCATTATTTATGCTCGTGAGTTTATTCAAACTCACCTTAAGTTTAAGTTAATCAGTTTACTTAAAGAGGAGTTAAGCAAATACCTTTGCCTTCGATTTGAATTCATATCAGGGTGAACTGGCATACAAAAAGATCCCTTATTGTGCAATTTGTAGCAACTCGGCATCTCCACTCCAATTTGATATTTATAACGTAAGCTTAGCAAATAGTTAAACACAGTTTTTAAGGCAACCGTAAAAATATAGCGTATATACAGTTTCAAAGGTGAACCACAAGAACGTAATATCTGAACAGATTTGGAACCACAAAAACAAACTGGGCGTGTAGAGCTTTTTTGTCATACGCGGAAGAGCAGCTGCTAGAAACCTAGGCATTTGTTTTACCGAGTGGCGTTGACATTTTTTTGTCCTGTTTCACTGACACTTTACCGATTTAAGAAACCCGAAATAAGTATAAGTTGTCTTTGATTCGCAAAAAGACAACAACCCAATGCAATTTCAATTTCTTTCATCAAAGAAAACGCCACTATTGGAACAATAACAGCCTCCTGCTATCGCCTAGGGGCTATTAATAATAATTTTTTCTGCGGATAATCAAAAATCCCTTACGTCGCAAACCATCGGTCATATGGATTCAACAGGTACTTGTACTGTCCCACTTTGATCGCTTTAGAACTGAAGAGCGGATTCATGTTGATGAGAACTTCACTCCTTGGAGATATTTTGCTCTTCCCAGTCAGAATATCCATCATGTTGTGACTGTCAATATCTCCCAGACTCCCAACATCCCCTCCAGCTGCATCGTACAATGTAGGAAACCAATCACTTACGTGCATAAGATCCGTCGATACTTCACCTTTGCGCTTTTTGAAGACGTCTCCCCATACAAAGCCCACTGCTCGGACCCCTCCTTCAAAATAGTAACACTTGCCTGACCGTAGAGGGAAGTTACTGCCCCAATTCTTCTGGAAGTTGTTTGGCGCGCCTCCATTGTCGGTACTGAAAAACTCACCCTAGTCGAGACCTGGAATTCATGAAAAGACCTATTAACTCCAGGTAGGGGGTAAATATTGAATTAAATTACACGGTCGAGGACCCTAGTTAAATTCGAGGCTAATTCTTTCCATAAGTCCAGCCAAATTCTTTTCATACGCAAAAATGAGGAACTAAAAAGTTCCGACAACACCTGGGTTCGATCCCGCGGACTTCTCCAGTCTTACCCAATGCTTAACCAATTGCGCAACATGTCCTTACATTTGACTGAAATTGAAAAAAGTCA
This sequence comes from Convolutriloba macropyga, assembly GCF_964194025.1. Classification (NCBI taxonomy): domain Eukaryota; kingdom Metazoa; phylum Xenacoelomorpha; order Acoela; family Convolutidae; genus Convolutriloba; species Convolutriloba macropyga. The sequence continues at coordinate 29,428,109 of NC_134477.1, forward strand.
TTATAACGGTCGTGAGCGTAATTCCAGGACATAATTTATTGTCCAGCCAAATTCCAGAACACCTTTATTGCCTAGCCAAATTCCAGAACATCTTTATTGTCCAGACAAATTCTAGGACGGTTGTTTTAGTTCCAGCCGAAGTCCATGACATCACATTAGGTCCAGACAAATTCTTTTCATACCCAATATCTGTCGAGGACAGTCTTTTCATACATTGAAGCTGTCGAAGACGGTCTTTTAATATTTCCAGGTCTTGACTAGGGCATCTATTACCTTAGATTTAAAGTGAATCATCCAAAAACGGGGACAATTACCTTTCACATGAGAGTTTTCAAGAGGCTTTTTGGATTTTATTTAATGCTGACAATGGAAAAGCGCAATTAAAGAAATATATGATGACAAATTGAACATAAACAGCCTACTGATATTATGACTTCCTCATCATGCAGCACGGGAAGATATTATATCAACGAAGCAATTTCTTTCAAACTACAGCAATATTCATACAGACTTGATGGATAGTTTCTGAATGACGCTGAAAGTAAACTACGCAAACCATTGGTTTTGCTAAAATTTAATGCACTGATTTATCAATGAACTGAATTCTGATCTCGCGTGGTAAAAGTCTCAATCAAACGTGGATTCTACGTGGATTTTCAAGTGGATCATATCTAAGCGTTTTTTTGTAATATAGTTTAAGCAGAGTCAAGAAAAAATTTCTATAACTGTGTCATTTTGGATTAAAAAAAACTTTTAAACACTTCAATTGCCACCTTAGCTACCCAGATTGAGGTGCCATCCGGAAGTTACCCTGATCAGACAAAAGTAAACTCTGATAAGACCATCCCAGACCAAGTGCTGATCAGACTGATATGCGTTTGAAACACCGTGTGCGCTCGAAGTTGTTTCTGATCAGAATTTGTCAGACGGAAACGACCGATGATCAGACCGAAATCAGACAATTGTCCAGACGATTGTGCTGTCAAAATTACTACTGATCAGACAATTGTGCGCTCAAAATTGCCTCTGATCAGACTCAATTGCGCTCAAATTAGTCTGAGCAGTAAACAGTTTTCACTATCAACGATTCTTTTAAATTTTGCTCTATTATATTCATTTCATAAAAATCGATGTAGGCAGTATTAAATTCATCTGAAAAAAGCCAATTCTAAAAGTATTACTAATGGAAAGGAAACCCAACTGTTGAGAAAAAAAATTATTTAGGATACCATTAGTGCATATTTTTGACTCAATGGACGAAGTTATACAGTTTTCCATAAGAAACGTCGTGGTGTTCAGTAAATCAAAATTTCCTCTTAAGGGGACCAGCTTTTGCTACCAGCTGGACCCCTTTGATTCTGATCAGAGGCAGCAGACTCTAGATAAATCTCTGATCAGATTGCTGTTTTTTTTCTTGCCTCCTTGCAGAGCCAACATCTCTCATTAAAAAATTGAAAAAAAATGCGCTCGAAATGGTCACTGATCAGACCCAGTTGCGCTCAAATTTTTCTCTGATCAGACTAATTTGCGCTTAAATCCGCCTCGGATCAGACCAACCCAGACGGAAATGACCTCTGTTCAGAATATTACCATCCGGAAGTGTTCTCTGACCAGACCATCCCCAGACCGAAGTGACCTCTGACCATACTTAAGCGCGCTCGAAACAAATCCCAGACCCTGAAATTTTGGTCTGGAAAGACACCATGTGCGTTGGGTTGGGTCTGATCAGAGGTTACTTCCGTCTGTCACCTCGACCTGGGTAAGAGCGAAGTAGACAATTACACTCTTGTCCCTCGTTTTAAGGAGTGGAATGAGTGTGAAACCTCTACCCGGGCGTAAGTTTGCTACAACTTTGTTTGACTGACACTTTAGCATCACCGAGGTTTCAAGTGCTTCTCTGCGCTTTTGTTGAGAATAGGTAGCAGTTATTTATCCTGTAAAACTTATCAGAAGGTAAGATGTTTCCAGGATACATAAAATTGTTTGAATTAATTCAAGAGTGAAACATATTTTTGTGCAAATTCTTTTGGTCTCTTTGCTTATTCGTATTCCCGAGTATCCCGAGTGGTACAATTTCAGTTTGCAATTGGTTTCAGCTCCGTTTAATAATTTAGTGAGAAATTTTGTTACAAAAATACCCGGGACAACTCTGAATGGTTATCTTGTAAGGTCTTACAAGGTCCTGACAGAATCTTACAAGGGGATGTATCGTCTTACAAGATTTTCTGACAGAATCTTACAAGATAAACAGTCATCTTTCAAGAATCTTACAAGATAGCCATTTGCCTTACAAGATCTTATGATGACCATTGGTCTTAAAAGAATCTTACAAGATGAACATTTGTCTTACAAGATCTTACAAGGTAAGCCTTCGTCTTACAAGATCTTACAAGCTAAACATTTTTTGCAAGAATCTTGAAAGATCTTACAACATAACCATCCAGTCTCGCCCCGGGTGTAGAATAGTTCTATAAAATTATACCAAGAGTTCGGCTCTATTTAGTGACACATTATATACTTCCGAAAAAACATTTATCTAATTTCATCTTTTTGTATCTTGAGTATTATTCTCGAGTGACAATCTTATCCTTAATATTTGAGAGATATAGTGAATTTTTAGACTACGTGTCAAAAAGGATAACTACAAATATTTGAGAAACAACTTATTGTCACTGTTAATTACATTGATGCAATACAATCTTTTTGGAATCAATTTCATAATTGTTGAGCTAAAAACGCTTGTATATTGTTTACTATTCTTGGAAAGCTTCGCTAAGGATGAGATAACCTGAATACGATGATGGTGTTGTGCAACACTCCTCGAAGTTGCAAAGATTTGAAGACATTTCTGACAGCAGAGTCCAGTTCCCAAACTGCACCCACGTACTTTCTCCGTTGGTTGTTCCAGATGTACTAAAAGGAGAAATTCTGAATCATAGTCGAGAGTTGATCATATGAAAATTCGTATTAAAATCACGATTTTTGATCGGGAAAAAATGCTCTTGAAATAATCAAAAGTCTTCGGAAAATGACACAACTTAAAGCAAGCAAGAACTTAAATTCTATAAAACGCCAACTTTTTTGCAGGACTCATAAATCGAGGTTTTAAGTGGTTTCCTGCGCTTTTGTTGAGCGAATATATAACAATTGTTTATCCTGTAAAACTTACCAGAAGGTCAGAGGTTTCCAGGTGACAAAGTCGAACATATGAAGAAACTTATAGTCGAGTTGGGGGGATTTAGAGAGCGGGGGGGGGGGGGGGGGTAATTTCCCAACATTTATTTGATGGGAGCGCACACCACTAAAGTCCACCCACAGTTTTTGATATATCAGAAGACTTTGGGTGGACTTAAGTGGTGTGCTTGACAAATGCTCTTTGTATGCCCGATATCGGTTTTCTAGTCGGCCGCACAGACGTTATGTCCGAAAACACTGCAGCATGCTAACATATAATGGTATAATAAAAGTATAATTACTTTTCTCTTTAAATGTGTCAGAGGCAATTTATCTTTTGCTCAAAAACTTGTTTCAAATGTACTGAAATAAAACAAGATTATGATTGAGCTTATCCGAAACTAATTTTGACAGAGATTATTTTTCTATGATGACGCTATTAATGGCCAACATCAAAAACCTAACACATTACACAAATATATACGATAAAAGTTGATCGTATAAAAGAGATCTGAACACTAGAAAACTAATGTTGACAAAAACAATGACGGTTATCATAGCTAATTAAATACAAGTGTTCATTATTGCTTCCAAAATGTTACTTCATATAAATCTGTCTAATCGATGCTGGTTTCGGTTGCAGTTTCAGCTTAGTGACTGAGAGATCTCGATGTTTGGAGTTGTGTGAAATAAACGTTTTAGTTACTACAGCATTAAATGGCGAAATTGGACTTTCACTCTATAAAATTTTTGCCCAATTAAAAATCAGTTGAACCAAGTCTTCTCCATTATCGGTTGTTTCTTTTGCATTTTTTTGCAATTTCCTCTTGTTGATCTCCTTATGAGTCTGGAGTAGATCATAAAGATAAGTATTTCATTCATCTAAAAATAGGGCCGTGAATTGCTCTATAGTCAAAAACGTTGATATGGAGTGGGTGTCCGGTCAGCGTTAGCACTCGCAGTGTGCGAGAAACATTCATCTTTTTTATGATGATCAGTTCCGATAGTCTCGATATATTATGTGTTTAATCTTTGTAGAGCCCTAGATTTTTGTCGAATAATACGCCAATGGTTGACAATAGTCTCCTCCGTTGTTTTGCCTGTTAATACCAGTGCCTTTTTATTGTTCCGACCCTCTTGAGGGGGGAGGAACTATATACTCAACTGGGTTTTTTTTTGTTCCGTGAATTTTCGCCGCTCGATATATTCATCGTAGAGAGTTGAGACTGGTATCATTAGAAAGCTCGTCCAGCGTAGAATATGGAATTAAAAAGATTTTTTTAATTTTCGTTTTCTACAGGGAGTTATCGAGGCTTAAACTTAAACTGAGAAAAGAAGAGTGAATTCACGTTGTTTTTATCCACATTTTCCGGAATTTTTGCCTAAATTTTCGTCAATTTTGTTAAAATTTGTTATAATTTATAAGAATAGTGTCGTTGATTTTATTTTTGAAGACGAACAAGCATTTTTGATTGTTTTGATTTAATTTTTTGGTCAAAAAATCTGGATAAACATTTCAAAATTTAGCCTTTTTCATCAACAACAGCACGAAATAAGCTACTTTAGTCCACTTTGATTAAATTTGCCTACAGTACACCCCCAAACAACACTCATACAATCTTTGTAGACTCAGAGGGGGGCTATTTCTACTTCAGAGTCCGCAGAGAGTGCCTTGTAGTTAAAACTTTGCCGTTTTTTGCTAACTTTACTCGTTGATTATCAAAAATGCAAAATTTATTTTGAGTTTCAACTCAGAAATTATCTATATCTACAACATTCGAAAAATCAATTGTTCTTAACGGACAATAAGTATTAACAGTGGTAGTTTTGGGCCATTCTTGGACTGTTACAATCCAAAAAAATCGGGTTGTAATCAGTCGGTCTTTTTTTTTTTAAAAAAAAAAAGACTTTTTTTTAATAATAAAGAACAGAACATATCAAATCAAAGCTCAGGAGTGATAGGTCCAACCAATTCGCTTGCTAAACAGCTCCAGGCTAATGCATTTAGTTTTTTAATTGAAAGTTTATGGTCGTTTCTTTTTTAAAAATAATTGACTTTTCAATAAAAAAAGGCTTAATTAACTTTTCCTCTATTTTTTTCCTAATTTGTTCAACTTCCAGCTTAGTGTCAGCAAAAAAATACTGCTTCTTCTTTCTACTGAGTTAAAATTTATTCTCGGTTGCAGTTTTAAGCCTGAAATTATTGTTTTCTGGCTTTGATACTACAAGATTTTAGATTTTTGTTTGTTTTGAAATTTGCCAGTTTTTCACGTTTTCTAATTTTGTCACATTATCACATTATTGACAGTTCTCATGTCACCTTATTAGCATTCAAATTAAAGCACAATTGAACATATTAAAATCCTGAAAGATATAAATCATCGTTTTAATGGCCTCGACGCCTCTTTCTTGAAGAAATCAATTGAATTTTTTAATTTTGTCTTAACTCTCATTTATACTTTGTCGTTTCGGTCGTATGAAATTTCCTGTATAGTGATAGCTTTCATTGGCTTTTCATGGAAGAATAGAAAAACCGATATTCTGATATTAGCAGATAGCTGATGGCTTTTATGACTTTCAAACCCATCGTTTTCAAAATTAAAAATAAACTTTTTTAACTTCGCAATTTTGTTCTTTTTATGTTTCTTTTTGTTACCTAATCTCGTTAGTTGATTACAGGTCAAATATGACATTATAAGTGTCAAGGGAATAAAAGGGATTGGTGTCCCAAAATCTTTTTTTTAAAGATTTTGTTATGACCTTACTGGCTTCGACACCGCTTTTTCACAGAAAAAAATTAAAATAATTTGATTTTTGTCATATTTGACGTTCTTTTTGTAGATGCAAGAAATATTCTGGATAATTACAGGTCTCGAGGGTTTTTTTTCCATGAAAAAACGACGATATTTAAATATCTCTTTTTGTAATTAATGCCTTTCATGACATTGAATGTAATTTTGTTTCGAAAAAAAAATTAAAAGTATTACATACTTTAGCACTTCGCTTTTTTGTCTACTTGTTACCTAGTCTTACTAATGAATGGCCACGTACTACATTATAGTTGTTTGAAGAAGGCGCAATCAAATACATTTTGAGTGACAAAATTTGGCTTGACGGTTTTGACAGCGTTTTCTGGCAGGTTTCAATTGAAATTTTGTTTGTTCTTTGTTGTTCTTTTTAGCCGCTCTAAAAAATGAATAAGGTCAGGTCCTAATGCCCTTCTATAGAAGCAGTGGTAATCGCAAATTTGTGGTAATATTAATTTATTCCTAATGGTATTTATTACTTTGAACTTAATTGTTTCAAAAAAATAAGTTAATTTTTTTTACTTTTCTGTTTTTGTTCTTTTTTGTATAATTGTTACCAAACGTTTTTATGGACTGGTCGCATATGTTTTCTGGTGATTTATAAGTTATTTTTGTTTAGTTTCAGGTTTATCTGACGGTATGTTGACTTTGTTATTAAATTTAGTTTTTAAGAGGGACATAAATTTTTTGATGTAATTAATGTTTGTTGTTGTTGTTGTTTGATTTTGCTGTTCGTTTTGACTCGCTTTCTTAATATTGACATATTACAGCAATCTAATGCATCAATTTTTACTCCACTGAGTTATTTGTTTTGGAGGTTATCTTATCGTTCATACAGAATTTTTTGAAAAAGACTTGGGCTTTTTTGGGATTCGCAAAAAATAATTTTTGGGTTTTTCTATCTGTTCCTCATTTGGTAGACAATTATGCCAAAATTGTGGATGGGCGGGGTCGGAACCTTATGTGCCATTGCACATTACCGAGCCGCCTTGTTAGCAT
>NC_134477.1:29435288-29512411 GCF_964194025.1 Convolutriloba macropyga
GGAACTCTGAAAGTTTCGAAGGAAAAATTGAGAAAGAAAAAGAACGATCGCTCAGGGGCGGGGCGGGTGTGGGGAGGGGGATGATGGGGTTGACAGGTCGCATTGAAACTTAAGAAAAAAACAAACGAAAAATATTGTAGACAATTTAGTTAGCTTACATGGAGATTTATCAATAATACTTCTATAGCTTCAAGCCTAAAAACATTAAAGCAAAAAAACGATTTTCGTTTTTTCGTCAAAATTTTTTTAAAAAAGACTTATCTATCCGTTTCTCTGTTTTCTGCTGGTTGAAAACTACGTGCCTGAAAATTTTTTTGAGAAATTGAGGACTTCAGGCAATTTAGAGCTCAAATACAAAAAATCAACTCTGAAAACGTAAGACTGAACGAACAAAAAAGTATTCTAAAAAATAGAATTGTTACTTTATAAAATCGTTCTCATTTAATCAGAACTAACCAATTGAGTATTTTCAAAAAATCCAGTATCATGAAATGAAAATCAAATCAAAATTCATTATTGGAGGAAAAAAGGAGATCTTTTCTTATCTTCCTTATTTGTATTCTTTCTTTATTACTTCAGAGCAGATAGGTCGAACTTATCTTCCCTAGCATAATGAAATAGTTGAAATTGAAAGTTAGACTTTATGGATTATCAGATAGAAAAATTTAAAAAGCTGACAATTTTTTTTTGAAAATGAGAAAATGATGTTCACTTCTGTATTTTGAGGTTGCAATTCGAACTCATCTTTTCCATTTTTGCACGTTTCTGCCAATTGGAAACCTAAATCCTTCATGGATTGCGAAACTCTTTATATAAAACGAAATACTCTTTTCAGTTGTCAAAAAAATAATCAAAACTTCCTCTTTCTTTAAAAAACACTCTTTCTTAAAAGTGGGGAAAAGGCCAAACTACTGTAAACCAATGCTGCCGAAGCTTCTAAATAACAGATTTTACGAACAGCTTTCAACGTTCCTTAAAAATTGAACCAACTAGAGGCAGAGTGTAAAAACTGTCAGAAGTATTAAAAAGTTAAATTATTAAATGACCAAAAAGGGAATATAGTCGGCATATTGCCAGAAAATGCCTTCGTTGATTCGCTTGACGCATATCAGGATTGAACTGGAAAATGAGAAAATATGAAAATTCACAGATCCTGATCCAAAGTGTCAAACACTGTTCTAGTTTGGTCTGCAGTTTCTAAAATTATACTTAATTCAGCTTTTAAATTGAAAACTATTAAATTTAATGCCAATGTCAGCAAGCATTTGCTCTATGAACTTTGATAACCTAATGCAATTTGTCTTAATTACCAGCTCAATTGATTTATCATGTTTCTTTTGACTTTGCACCATTGACTTTGACCGTATTCGCTACATTGCTGGTTACAAACTATTGTACGATCCATTTTTTCTGTGAATCAGGAAAAAAATGGGGAAATTGAGGACTTTAGGCAATTTAGGGCTCTCAAATAACCAAAAATCAACTTTGAAAATGTAAAGCTAAAAGAAAAATTTATTCTTTTCTAAATTCTATCTCACTTAATCAGAACTAACCATCTGAGTATTTTCAAAACCTTGGGAACGTAAAAAAAACAGTATCAAGAAATAAAATCAAATCAACCAAATTTAATATTGAAAAAAGAAGTAAATCTTGTCTAATCTTTATTTGAATCCTTACAAAGAATGTAAATCAAAATAAGACACGACTTTCTTTTTTTCAAAATGAAATTTGATTGAATTGATTTTATTTCATGATACTGTTCTTTTAAGTTCCCAAGGTTTTAGAGCAGATAGGTCAAACTTATCTTCTCTAGTTTAATAAAATACAGATGAAATTGAAAATTTAAGTGGGTATGGATTGTCAGGGCGAAAAAAAACACGTCACAATTGTTTTTGAAAATGAAAAATAAAATGAGAAAAAATTTATGTTTACTCATCTGTATTGTGAGGTTGCACTTCTAACTAATCTTTTCGAGCCTTTGAGCGTTTCTGTAAAATAACAAATTGAATTCTTCATGGATGATTTTCTTATCATCGATGAAAATTTTCTAATCTTTTTCAGTTTTCATAAAAATTATAAAAATTTCTATTTCTTTTCAAAAAACTTACTTAAAAGAGGGAAAACCCCAAAACATTAAATTTACTGATTGCCAATTCTCATGTTATATACAATAAGAGGCAGAGTGCAAAAAACTGTCAGAAGTAATAAAAAGTTAGAAAATTTAAGTTATTCAAAATTTTTTAATTTTATTTTTTCGCAAATAATGGGGTTTTAGACATACTCAGAACAAAGACTGTGTTTTTTAAAATTAGCGTTGTAGCTTGTTAACGTTTCTTTACAGGTTAAAAACAACTAAAGGCAGCGTGCAAAAACCGTCAGACGTAATAAAAATTTGAATTACTAAATGAACAAAAATTTCGGAAAAAAAGATAAAACATAGCCAGCAGATTGCCGGAAAAAAGCCTCCGTTTACGCGCTTGACGCATATCAGGATTGAGACAGATAACTACTAATGTTACATAATTTTGCTAAAAACTTGGGCTTTATAAATGCTGCTTTTAACACGTCTGCGTAAATTTTCTAACAAAAAGTGGATTATCCCCATGAAACATCAAACATTAGAAAATATTTCAAAAGAAGTAAAAAAATTCAATTTCAATTTTAGCGTCAGTTGAACGATTACCCATATAAATGCATCAAGCAGTCTACGCCTAGTTTTTCAGATAAAAAACAATCAGACATGAACGGTGACAAACAGCGTGTCAAGATCAGATGCCAAAAACAAAACTTTAAGATCTAAATTTATGTTTCTGTGCGTCTGCGTGAGCTCCTGTGTGGGTGTATGTACAGGTGCGCGTATTTTCAAATTGTGCGGTATGCGTGAAAAAGATAAAAAGTTTGTGTGCGAGAAACATTTCCTTCAAATATTAGACACAAAGAGGCTGAGAACATAAGCTTGCAGAAATAATGAAAAATTACTTCAAATTAGCAACAAATTGCGGACTTTAATAGGTCCAATGCCAAGGCTGTGTGTTTTTATATCTCGCTGATAACACATTTGCGAGATTTTGGAAAATCAATTGCCCTCCTATGCTCATGAAACCTTCCGAAAACCTTCAAAAAGTTCATTTCAGATAATAATTTTACGATTACGATTAAATTGACTAAAGAGTCCGCACCTGCTTTTCCTTAAAAAATCTAGCCAATTCTAGACGGTGACGAATTTTGAGTAAGGATTACATGCAAACATTTTTTTTGGTGGTGAGCTTTGAATTTGTTTGGATGTGTGCGCGCTTGTGTGGGTGTATTTATGGGTGTGCCTTTTTAGGTGTATTAGAGAGGGAGACAGGGATAGTTAGTTTAAAAAAGATAGTTCATACAAATATTAAACATAAATAGAGGCAGAGTGAAAAGCTTTCCCGCAGAAAGAAAAATTAGAAAAACTAGCCGGAAAATAGCCGCCGTTGATATTGAAAAAGATTTTTGTACAAACATATTTTTAAAATTTTTAAAATTCCACTTATTTTGATGGCATTTCATAGTTGAACATACTTCTGTTTCTTAGAGAGAGGCTACAGGGGCTATTATCAATACCAATAAGCATTAGAGATGGTAACTAACACTTATAGGAACGACGTTCAAATAGCGGGCATCTAAAATTGGGCTTTATGGGTTTATCCCGTTTCTATTTGACTTCAATTTTTATACTGACTCTGTTCATTTTGAATGGCTTTCCTGAGCAACTGATGTTCAAAATCACTATTAGCAGAATGAGAGAAGAGAAACTAGGTTAGAGAAGTTAAAAAGATTTCACACAAAATGTTGAAAAAGTGGCAAAATGAGGTAAAGCGAAACATTTTTTGTTCGACGAAGTAAATAAAAAAATTAGGAGCACTATAATAGTCGGCTGAAAAGATGAGGGCGGCTATTAATTAATAATTGCTACAAATTGTGGCTTCAAATGTGTCCAATCCCTAAAAATCTGTTTTTAAACCTCAGTGATAACTTATCAGCGAGATTTTGAAAGGGAGGCAGAAAAGGATACTTTGTGTAAGAGAAATAGTTCATTAAAATATTCGACACAAGAAGAGGTAGAGTGCAAAAACTGCCAGAAAGAAAATATTGGAAACAAACAAATTAATAAATGCTACAAATTTCGGCTTAAAATGTGTCAAATACCAAAACTCTGTTTTTAAATCTTGCCAAAAACATGTCAGCGAGACTTTGAAAGAGAGGGAAAAATGGATAGTTAGTATGAGATAGTTCATTCAAATGCTAGACAAAAATAGAGGTAGAGTGCATAACTGTAAGAAAGAACGAAAAATTAGAAAAACTACTTAATATTTGCCACAAATTGCGGCTTCAAATGTGTCCAACACTACTACTTTGTTTCTCCAAGTAATTTTCTCCAATGCATATAAGTTGCTTTCGGACACTCCTAGCGGTTTACTTGGCAGAATTTAAAAGTGGTTTCTGCAGCCTTGGGGAGGTATGTTGGAAAATGCTGTGCTACGCACAGACTCGCGCAAGCAGTCTTGTTTCCTTTCTAAACTCATCATAGTCTCCGGCCTGTAATTCTTATGCTGAACCTGCTTATCCCCATTTTACCGAAATGTCTGAATGGGAAAATATCGAAATCGCCAAAGGTACCAGAGCAGTTCAAATAAGAACAAAATTCAATAAATACCGTGTCCGTCTGATTTGTTCACAACGTTGCCCATCTGATCAAATCCTAGGATGTCATTGCCCACCGAGCTGGTCCTCCCACTCTCCATCTCATGCTTGTGCCTGAAAACGATCGTAATTACTCTTATGGCGGAAATTCATTTGAACTAATATTAACTGAAATCGTTTAATCAGATTTCGACCCCTTCCGGTAATGATTTCAAAAATTATTCACGGCCTAAGAAATTCTACGTAAGTGCTACCACGCTATTAATTAAAAAACTGCTTCGTGTCCGGACAAAACAGTCCCAGACAAAATAGTCCCAAATTGCAAAATATTTCCAGACAAAACAGTCCCAGACAAAATAGTCCAACAAAACAGAAAAAACAGTCCCAGACAAAATAGTCCCGAATAAATATCGAAATAATTGTAAAACGTAATCTAGAAACAATTAACAACCATAATCTATGAGTTAATTTTCTGAATTCTTTGTTTTTAATTGATATGAACGAGGATTACACCAAAAAGTTGTTTCAAAAAGCATATTTTGGCTAAAACTATGTTGTAATCAGCTTAATATTTGTTCAATGAATTGCAATTACATGAATAACTTGGTTCCTGTGTTAATTGGTGTGCATATGTTTAACTCTATGTTTAGTTCGGACTATTTTGTCGGACTCTTTTGTCTGCTTTTTTGGGACTGTTTTGTCTGGGACTGTTTTGTCTGGGAATATTTTGCTATTCGGGACTGTTTTGTCTGGGACTGTTTTGTATTTTCACCAACTGCTTCTTTTTCCTCGTGAATTTCAGTAACCGCCAGCAAAAGCTTGTTTTCGCTTGCGGTGGAAGGTCTGATCATTTTGTATCAACAATAAGGTCGATAAAAACACCTAAAGCGTAACTTGACAGCGGCACCAATACTTCATTCTTCTTAGTGACTTATACCTTGCTCAATAACTCTCCAAGCATACTCCCTTTATGTAGACCGAAGAAATTCAGAAGACAACATTGACTTCACTTGCCAAAATACTGACGATTAAAATTCTCGATGAAACCACTGCTCTGCAACAAAAACTTTTTGAAACTTGAGAAGCGTGCAATTGACGAGTAAACAAACTTCTCTCCATGGACTGATGACAGATAAATGTACCAATGGTTAGCCTTTACCAAACAACGTACGAATGGTTATTCTTTACCAAACAACGTACGAATGGTTATTCTTTACCAAACAACGTACGAATGGTTAGCCTTTGTAGTAGCTAGAAGCGACTCAGGGGAGCTAGCTTAAATGCAAGAGAGGGCATAAGAGATGGTGAAAGGAATTTCAAACCACCCATAATTACCATCCGCACCAAGAATTTTCATCTGAAACAGCTTTGTTAAATCGTACACTTGGAGCCTACTAAAGGTCTAAGAGCTACTCGGGACTTAATGCCACAGTGCTTTACTAGTTTTCCAGGACGAAACGTCAAATAATTGTAGCGAACTTTGTTTGAGAGCAATTGAAAATACTTTGCTGACAAAGCGTGCTGATCTGAAATTGTCGCAAAATCACGTAATGACCTAAGGAAACATTTTACAATGCCAAATGTTTTCAAAAGCAACATTTAATTAATGTTTGACACTGTTTCATAAATTTCTCACACTGTTGAGAGGTAGTTTAACCAATGACCACAAGTTGCTCGAAGCGGGCGGGGGTCGAGGAGGCGCGAAAAAGGGCTAGACGGAACGGTGTACAGGGTTGCGCGATATGAGGAGGGTCCAGACCACCAAAAATTGCTTTTATACTTTGATTTTAAGTCTTCTCAGCAGCTTTGACGAATTGTTCAATTAGACTCTTAGAGGCTCAGCAAATGAATCCTGTCCAGACTTTACATGTTTATCCCATTTTAAGGATGAAAAGTCAAAAGCGTCAGACTAAACAAAAAATTAACGAAAAGCTGTTAGTACAAAAAATCGCATAAAAAGAACAGCGCGACTAAAATAATTGGTTCGAACTTGCTCAAACAGCAAGCCATCTCTTCGCGGATAAAGTATTATCACAATATGATTGACACAAGCTTAATTCAACTGACTAAATTTAACAAGCAGGTCCGTAAAAGCTATCTGAATGTACTTCAATTCGAAGCTGTAATAAATGATATTCTCATTGAAAACCTGTTTATGATAACTGGTGTACGTTTGTGAAAGTTATCACAGCATTACAACAAGCTGAATTCAAAATAAACGTCTTTGGTCCAAATCTTATTCAAATTATTCATATTATTGTCGCATTGACTGAAATCAGGGAATTAGATTGGTTAAAGAGAACAAATACGAAAACAAGCAGAATTTGAGAAGTCAAGGATCAAAAAAACCTGTCAAGCCAAATTTGAAAGAAAACAGAAGGTAAAAGCAAAAATAAGTGAGAGCGCACAGAAGACATAAAATATAATGCAGAATAAACCAAACCATTATACATTAAAAATGCCCGTACGAAAAATAGTCGATAAAAAAGCAGAAAAGGCAAAGTTAACTTAAAGAAAAACAGACAAAAAATGAGAAAGAAAAGAGCCAGAGAAAGAGAGAGTGAGAACGATAGGAGAGATACCGAGAGGTAGAAAAGAGAGGCAATGAAAGAAAGCTAAAATCAGAGGTGCGATATAAAGCAGATAGTCGAGAAAAACAATAAGAAAAACGAAAAGAAAAAAAGATGATGGACTTAATAAAATAATAAAACAAGGCGGACAAAAACTGAAAGAACGTAAGACGATGAGTTCGAAAGCTGGTGCACGTAAAAAGAAGGAATCGCTGTAAAACCTGTGCAGATGACTTCCGGTAGAAGTCAATGAAAAAGACAGATTTTTCCAATAAAGATGCTAAGCGGACACCGGCACAATTGTGTAGGACTGGCGAATGCTATCAACAAAATTATTTCGAAATAAACTTAAAAATGAAAAAATAAAAAGCTAGTTATATTTTAGATGCAAAAATTCATTAGCAGCAACTCTCATTACGAAAGTGCTCTATGGATGGCTGGAAATATATAGTAACTTCAAGACAAACTAATATTGCACAAGGTCATTTAGACAGTGACAAGATTCATTTCTGATAAAAATTGCCATTCAAAGAAAAATATGAGAAAGGTTTACAATGACTAGCGAAAAACATGAACCGTATTTTGAACATGAACCCTTTTTATCTTGGCATGCTTTGCAACATTGTCTTGTTCAGTATCAAAAGCTTTTTTGGGTCAGACTTTTCCTGAACAATATCGTTCCAGCATAGCCGGCAGACAGCCGAAAAACATGCAAAACAGCCACTTAGCAAAACTCAATGCCACTTAAATTTATGAATTGACGTCACGCACAAACGTAGCAAAAGAGCAATGAAATGTGGCATAAAAGATGGTCAGCAAAATTGCTCCTTTGAAGCTTGTTGCGTAAACAATGTAATACGCAAAGAGCGTCAGACGACGAAACAAACAAAATTCAAGCTAACCGCAATTTAGCTGACCTCAGCTTAATGCATTGCAGCTATGATGACCTTCTTTTGACACTATTCTTTTTCCGACATTGACCCTTTTTGCTTTGAAATATTTCCGCTTATTGCCCCTTTTTAGTAGGAAAAAAATCGACAATATATTTTTTCGGATCATTTTTTGGTTGATGGCCTTTCAGCAACATTTTTTGGTCTGAGAACTTTTGCCAAGATTTTAGCAACTTTTTTTGGCCATTGACCGTTTAAGCCACCACTTAACCGTGCTCTTCGGTAGAACTGTTAAAACATGGTGCTCAGTGAGAACTCTAAAACATGCAGCCTTATGTGTTCACGCGATTAATATATAGATATATATTTTAAGAGCACTGCAATGGTCACATTTTCCAGCGTCTAGTTTCGAAACAATGCTGCACATTCATCATTACCTGAATAAGTACTGCCGAGCATTTCCTCGACCATCGTCCAACACTCCGTTCGTTAGTACACCCAGAAGTGTTGATTTTCCAGCGTCCACATTTCCAACAACCGCGACTCGAACTTCGATGAAATCAGACTCGTCAATATTCTTCCGTATAAGGAAATCTGATACCCACTTCTCTGTCAAGTCAATAAATGGCTCACAATGCTGTGATTCGTCTGTTGAGCTAATCTCTGTTTTCTCGGAATTATTAATAGATGTGGGATTTGAACATTTACGTCGTAATTGCATACAGCTGCACTGGATTTTTTCACATACTGAATTCAAAGTGATTATACTGTCTTCAAGGTCCTGTCGAGACAATCCAAGATCGTCCGACTCTGAAATAGAAACTATTAAGCAACATTTTTACACAGCATTATGTTTGAAGCCTATGATCATGATCCCATCATTGATTTTTACATGACAGTTGATTTTTGCTAATTTGTCATTAAACGATTTAGATTTTCTTTCAGGGAGTCAAATAAACCTAAATACAGAGATTTAACAGTTTTTTTTTTCAACAACATCAACGCAGATTTCTTGAGGTCAAAACTCTTTTCATAGAACTCACTACTGAACAAAAACTCTAAACCACTACAAAATTTATAATTTGCACCCTCAATACTCTGATAGCGAACAAATATTTTTTCGTAAAAACGGCTAGCTATTAAGAGTATAATTCAATGGTTCAATTTTTAACGATATACTTTTACTTTATACATGCGTTATGTACAGCTTGCTGAGGAAAACGATCTCTTATTCGCTGTTGAACTACAAACAAAATCCAAGTGATTGGCCCATGAAGTTTAAGTTGCCAAAACACTCTAGTCTATCCAATGAAGCATCATATTATAAGATTATTATAACATGTTCTTGATCGATGATTTAAACAAACTTGCCAGCTAAATTACGATCGAAATTCTATATTAGCCTAATTGTTGTGATAAACTTATTAAATAGTTTCAGAGAACGAACATGACTACTTCTCAGAGTGAAGACGCACAACACAACTATTTCACCGAGCAAAGACGCACAAAAGATGCCAGATCTAAGATACCACGATCAAACACCTCTCGCAAAAGCAGACAACAAGCGTCTATGTAGTGCATTGAGCCCGGAAGACAATGAAAGTGACCTTACTAAAACGGTTCAAGAAGCAATTCAAGCAGCAGTAGCTTCGTCAATGCCCGATATTATCAAAACGATTCAAGATCAACTGACTACGAAAATCAAAGCCGCCGTTGATGAGAGCCTTAAAAGTTTGAGAGAAAACATCACGAGGGAATTTAAAGAAACAGTTTTTTACGCCGAAGAAAGAAGTGACCTGAAAGCTAAATGTGAAAGTGAAATGCTGGAATCGTACAACAGACGAGAGAATGTGCGAATAATTGGTATGCCTGAAAGTTCTGCAGATGTTATGGACAGAGTTGTTGATCTTACTAGTTTACTTGATGCTGAGGTTAGTGCAAACGATATCTCAATTGCTCATCCAGTGCCGACTAAGAAGCCAGGTCCACGTCCTCTGATTGTTCGTTTCTCCCGGAGAGTTGCAAAGGTAAATTTATTAAGAAACAAGAAAAATCTGGAAAATTTCGACAAACTGAAGAACGTTCGAATTTTTGAAGACATGACTGCGCCTAGACTGAAGCTTTTTTAATTTAATGAGGAGTGACAACAACATCGAGAAAGTTTGGTCAAGAGAAGGAACATTACACTACGTCAAAGCTGGAGGTGACAATAGAGTTTATAAAATCAATTCCCTATATGATGGTGGTCAAGCGTTGGGATACGACTTTTATACTGTACAGAGCTGCTTTAAAGATAATCGAGTTTTTATCAGAAAAAGTCAAGAATCTGGATCCTAATCTCTTTCTCCCTCCTAGTGCTATTATACCAACTACTATGTCTATATTAACTGTGAATGTTCGGTCGTTAAAAAAACATCTTAATGATTTGGAAGCACTTGTCCATAGTCTTGAGTCTCCACCAAATGTAATATGTCTCACCGAAACTTGGTTAACTGATAACGATGACATCGATTCCTTATTGGTTCCTGGCTATAAGAATTATGCAATTAAGAATAGAAACACACATGGCGGAGGTGTGATGATATAAATTCAGGATTCCATGTCCTTGTTAGAAACACACTCAACAGATATGGAAGAGACCCTTCTTGTCTCATTAGAGTATAAAAAGTACAGCTTTAAATTGGCTACTGTCTACAATCCACCAAGAACAAATAAACTAAAATTCGTCGAAAAATTGGATAATTTTTTGAATGAGTTAACGTCCCTAAATTGCCCTACCGTTGTAACTGGTGATTTTAACATTGACATTCGTGTAAAAAACCAATTACAATCTAATTATTTATGTACGATATCTTCTAATGATTTTGAGCTTGCCAATCTGGAAACTACAAGGGAAACTTCTAACTCCGCAACTTGTCTAGACCACTTTATATATCAAAATTTGGCCAGCTCTGATTTTAGTGTACTAACTCATGAAAACTTCTCGGATCATTATCCTATCCTAATGAAGTGGCCACTTAATGTTGATACTGAACAAAACTATCTGCCGTTTAGAGACATAAGCTTTATAAAAAATCAAGAGCAACTGTCGAACTACTTAATTGACTTAGCCTGGAGCCTAAGGAATCGATGTCCTTTTTTAGATTCTGATAGTACCAATGAATTATTTACTAAATTCAACAACGTTTTCCTCGAAACCACTAACAAGTATGCTCCTCTGAAATGCTTGACCGATAAAAAGTCTAAGGTACCGAAGTGGTTTACCAACTCACTTAAAAACTTGCGCTTCAAAAAAAATAAAGCACATCGAAACATGAAACAAAATCCGCAAAATAATGAGGCAGCGACAAAATTCAAATTATTACGCAACAAGTTTGAAACATGTGTCAAAAAAGCTAAAAAAGATTTTTATAGACAAAAATTTGAATCATGTATGGGAGACTCAAGGAAAACATATAAGTTAATCAATGATATAAAAGGAACTAATCGCAAAAGTTCGCAAGTACCGGCGCTCAACTCATGTAGTGAACGTTGCACTGATTCCAGCAGAGCTGACATTGCTGAGCAGTTTAACACATTCTTCACTAATGTTGGTCCGAAGTTGAAAGAAAAAATCAAACATGTTCCTTTACCTGAGATGAACGAAGTTAACCACTCCATGTATCTAAAACCAATAACCATTGACGAGGTAAGAGAAATCATTGAAAATCTAGACAATAAATTTTCATCTGGTGATGATGATATCTCTAATGTCATAGTAAAGTTATCATCAAATATCACGATTCCATACCTAACTCAGATAATCAATAAATCATTTGAAGAAGGAGTGTTTCCCGATGATCTGAAAAAGGCTAAAGTAATTCCCCTTCACAAGGATGGATCAAAACTTGATGAAAATAACTACAGACCAATTTCTCTTCTAATTGTTTGGAGTAAAATTATAGAACGTGCTTTGTTCATTCGCATATATGCCTACATGGAACATCATAATTTGCTTTTCAATAAGCAATTTGGGTTTCGTGCCAAACACAGTACAATTGACGCTCTTGTTGAATTAGTCGAAAAAATAAGATTGAATTTCCAAAATGTAAAAGTTATCAGTTTCTTTCTTGATCTTAAAAAAGCTTTTGATACCATTGAGCACGATATCTTATTAAAAAAGATTGCAAACACTGGTATAAGGGGTCCAGCTTTAACTTGGATAACATCATACTTAAATGGGAGACAGCAGCGGGTTATTGTTTATGGGGCCTGTTCATCGTGGAATTCCATAGTTTGTGGGGTTCCACAAGGCTCAATTTTGGGTCCGTTATTGTTCCTCATTTATATCAATGATCTGCCAACAGTTTGCAAATCTCTTGATGTTATTTTATTTGCGGATGATACAAACCTCACCGCAATCAATAAAGACAATAATTCAGCGCAAGAAGATCTGCAGAACATCAATAATTGGTTGATTGCTAATAAGTTAATACTAAATATGGAAAAAACCGTACAAATGAATATAGGGAACAAAATTAGTGCTTCCAAATCAGTGTTTAAGTTTGATGATGTTTTTATTGAAGTTGGAAATCTTTGTAAGTATCTCGGAATCTTGGTAGATAGTAAGTTAAGCTTTCAATCACATATAGAATATATTAAGAAAGGACTCTCAAAACAGTGTGGTATTATATGTAAGCTGCGTCACTATGTACCCCGAAAACAGTTAATTGATTACTACCGAAGCAATGTTAACCCAATAATTCAATACGGTATTTTGGTATATGGCTGTTGCAGTTATTCGTCGCTTTTACCTATCTACAATCTGCAGAAAAAAATTTTAAAATTCATTTACTTCAGGAAATTGTCAGGTAGTTCCAGGGACATTTTTATCTCTAATAAATTGCTAACAGTATTCGAGTTTCATTTATATGAGCTGCTAAAATTTGTCCTGAAATCATTGAAAAAGATGCATAGCGAAACTTATCTAAATGAACTCTTTGAATATGAGCATAGTACCAGAAACACTAGGTCTACCAAAAATTACCTAAAAATTCCCTCCCTTAAAAAGCAGTTTGAGCGATCCTCTATTTCATATCGTTGTGCAAGGTTATTTAACATACTGAGAAAGAATGAAGTTCTAGCACAAAATATTGAAGACGAAAATTGGCAAAAAATATCGCAATTTTATCATAAATTCAAAGAAAGTTACTTGCTGAATAATGAGGAGCTAGTATCCTATATTTTAAAATATTTTTTTTTCTCTTTTCTTTTCCATTAACTCCAGTCAAAAATTGTTTCGGCACTTACTTCGTAAGTGCCGAGGTTTCAAAAATGGTATTATTTTTGCAAAATAACGAAGTCTACACATAGAAAATCGACCAAGAAAATCGAACTGCAGAAAAAAATTTTTTTTTTATTTAATACATAGTAGCTAGGAATCAACGTCTCTCTCGTTAGCAAAGACACAGTGTTAGTCGTTCTTCCGATTAAGCATTGTTCCTTGTTCATGTCTCTATGACAGCGTTCTGAGGTTTGTTTGCCTAGGCGTTGGCACCGGTGACCTGGTCATGGAATGTTAAATATTTAACTGTAACTATTTAACTTTAGCCAGGGCAGATACTAGGTGGGTTTAATAACCCCGTCTATCTGTCCTCTCCGAGATACGTTTTGTTGTTATGTTATATGATTAAGTAATTGTTTTAATTAAATTGATTTAATTTGCTGTCTAATATTTGGAGAAATTTATTCTTTCTTTCTTTCTTTTATCAAAAACCTGGACGAACGGTTCAGAAAAAATCACAAAAAATGAGAACTTAAATCCTCACAAAAGTTTTAGAACGAGGTCCGATATTATGTCATCAACTAAGTTTCAAATAAAAAATCCATTATACCATACCTCCACTTCCAAGTTCAAAGACGAACTCCCCGTGTCCCTCTTGTATCCTCTGTAAGAAATATTTCTCAATCTGCACTGTCTCAACATCGCTTGGGTTGACCAATGACTGAAACAAAGCGGCACAATAGGAAATCAATTTAACATGCATATTGTTCTGCTAACCTGTTCTAACTTGAGGAAAAGCATGCCGAGAGGTCGATTTTTTTATCAGATTGTAGATTTATATAGGTCATGACTATTCAAAAGGCAGAAAAATTCTGTTAGGCAAGTGTTAGGGGTCTATTTACACCAATTGGTCTTAAGCTCTAGAACTTGGGCATTTCTTATAACCAGTTCTCACGTTCTTCCTCGTTCCTCAAGGCTTCATTTCTCTAGCCAAGTATACGTTGAACAAGTAGAGCTTCTTGTCAAGCTATGTGAAGCTTATCGTATGCACAATTTACATTAGGTTGTTCTCTCTCAACCTTCTAACCGCAAGCTTCAAAACTGCTCAAGATTCAAAAAATAATCACTGTTCAAGCAGTGATCAAATTTTCAAAAAACACTAAGAATCAGGGAATCTTACTTTGGGATCCAGGTAAACAATAGGCTCGTTAGTTTTTTCAATTTCATCTGTTGACTTGCTTCCTTCTCCACCCGTCTGGGCTTTTATCTGATTACCAGCATTGGCCAGTGATTTCTTCAACATCTGTCCTTTGGACTCTGTTGGGGAGCTACGGTGGTTAGGAGATCCGGCATGTTGACCATTCTCCAAGTTCATCATTTTTTGGAACTGGTACAACAACACAGTTGTCAACTTTCAGAAAATAAATTTCGGAGATAAATTAGAGATTTGGAAAATTGGGAGACCTCGAAGAATTTATTTTAAAAAATCCACCTAATTGGAAATGATTCGAAGTATACGTATTCTCGGACATTACAGTCATGAAATGT
The DNA here is from genome assembly GCF_964194025.1 of Convolutriloba macropyga. Taxonomy (NCBI): domain Eukaryota; kingdom Metazoa; phylum Xenacoelomorpha; order Acoela; family Convolutidae; genus Convolutriloba; species Convolutriloba macropyga. The sequence goes on from NC_134477.1 coordinate 29,450,234, forward strand.
AATTCCTTAACTGTCAATAAAACTTCCAATTTTAATGCAGTAATTACAATAGATTTAACATCGGACGCTGCTCATGCTAATTACATTAATTACTGTTTTATATCAAATGAGTTGAATTAATAAAAAAAAAACATCCGACCATGTTTCCGGCTAAGTGGACACAAAAGGAAAAATGATTATACCTGCTCACAAGACAAGTTCAGTAGAGATCCAGCCGCTGCAGTGGAGGCAGTCGTTGACTTCTTACCAGCCCCGGAATCAGCAGCAGTTGCCGTGCTCAGGTGGTTGAGGGACGAGTCATCCCGGGGTAGGGATGAACCCATATCCACCAGATGGGCCATACCTTTTACTCTGAAACAGAGAAAAATTGATAAATTTGCAAAATGCAATATTTCAGATACTCGCAATACTGCAGATGCTCCAACAATTCAAGCGTTGCCCTTAATTTTTAAGTACTTGCGCTTAATTTTTCTATTTCAAGAAATTCCGGCTCATTTTGAGTCTATTTAAAAAAAATCGGATCAATTCAGCAACATTTGCCAATTTTGCTGAAAACAAAGAGGATTACAGTTAAATTCAAGATGAGATAATTCCGTTGCTTTAGAAAGGCGAATTTTGGGCACCAATTGTGACAAAATTTGAGACTCACACGTGATCTTCAGTTTATACATTGCAACTCAGAACGTCTGGTAGTTGAATTGCTTGCCTGTTCTTCCCACTATTTTACACTATGGTGCCTAAGGCTACGTACACCCTACGATTTTTTAAAAAGCAATACAAACATCAAATAATATTACATTTTGAGTTCAAATTTGTTCTCTAAGAACGCGTCATTACACTTTCAGCTCTTTTAACGTCTAGTAGACGGTTTGTATAGTTTTCATACAGGTCTCTCACGACGTCGGTGCCAATTTCATTTCAAATTTCGTACACTTTTTCTATATTTTCCCAATAAACTCTGTTTTCATAAAAACTATTTGTTTTCGTAAAAACAGTCTGTTTTCGTAGAATCGCCCGCCCATGAACGTTCAATAGGATTCAGATCTGGACTGTATGTTGGCTATTCCAGTACCTTCCACTCGTTTTCTTGGGAAAAATTGCCGATAATCTGAGATTTAAGCACAGGAGCATTATCTTGTTTAACCGATAGCGTTCAGCTTGTTTGGACACCTAACGAGCATTTCTTGTCCATCTAATCGTATTTCACCCCAAAAACATGATCACTTGTCCGAACTCAAATTTGTCTCGTTCCATTTTGTCGAAACACTCAAAGAATTCCTTCGCTGAAGATGCACACTCTTGTTTCATCAGTAAAAGCAACTTATTGACAGAAAGAGAAAGGTTTCTTGAGCATAATGGCAAACCACTTTGAACAAAAAAACGTGCTTTTTTTTCTTCAAACTAACTTTCTTTGCAGCATTCCTCCAAAGAACTCCGTATTTTTGAAGATTTGTCTAACTGTACCACAGGCAATTGTATCACAGTAAGAGAAAGCCTTATGATTAACGCAGATCCACTCCAGTTAGGTTTTGGAATATTTTATATCATTCATTAACTCATTAATTTTTTTTTTGGAATTTTGACTTTTGGAATTTCACACCCTTTTTCACGCCTTGGCGCATATCATGCCAATGAAGCACAAATCATGCTTTAAAAGCAGAAATCATGCTGTACATAGCTTTTTGGCACCATAGTGTATGTTCCCTGCAGAGTAAGTTAACGTTAAGAGCTTTGCCGAGACTTTGCTAAAGAAAATTTCTATGCTAAATTCTTTGAGATTTTCATTACTCTACATTCTTTGCCCATGAGCGGCAACTTTGGCTATAATTTAAATTTCTATTGGCACAGTTCACAAAACTAGTAAACAAAGCTTCTTTGATATCTTTTTTATTTTTACTGGAAGCAAATATTTAGATTTCCATTTTGGTGTAACTATTGGATTATTTGAAAGCACTTTTTCGGAAACAAAACTTTACTAACATATAATTTCTGAAAATGAAAGTTTTCTCTGCTTCAAAAATATTATTCAAAAACGCAAACAAATTAACTCCCTGCAAACTAAAAAGTGCCAGTTAATTGTTGATTTGCTGAACTCCTTAAACTCAATTTTCAAAGAAAACACTCGATTTAAAATCTTTTGCTGGCTTTCAGTCTCTTCGAATTTGAACGCCATAAGGGCTCTAATTTTGTTTTTTAAAATGTAGCAGGATTAGAAACGTCACAAAAGAGAAAAGGCGACAAATCAATTTCAATGGCAAAAACTTAAAATTATGACAATCCAAAACTAAAACAAGGATTTACTATGAAATTAAAAAATCTATAAAAAGGAGCATAGAAACAAGTGTAGCTATAGAAACAAGTATATCTATAGAAACCTGAACACTCAAAATTAAAATTGATCAGCAAACCCAATTTCGTCTCGAAATTTGTACTTTGGGCTTTTGTTCTTCTAATCAAACTACAAGCCAAGACTGTCTAGCATTCCTCTAATCAGTGCGTGAAGAAATTTTTTCTCCAACGGTCTCTGAGTATCACCCCTGTAAAACAAAAAACTCAGTTTTTTGCTATTATTTTGTAAATTTCTAATCGAACGTTTTCTTAATCTTATCCAATATTAACTGATCAGAGTCTTCGAAAGAAAGTTGCCAATAAGAGTTTAGTTAACAACTATTGAAGCTTTCGAAGCCAAAAACCTGATGATTAAAAGAGTCGACGGCTCTGGATAAGTAGAGCAGATGTGACGTAACCATTTTTCATCAGGTCGGGTCTCAGTGAATTTTGCACAAAACACGATGGCTTCTAATGAGATCATTTTCCCAAAAAAAATATTGAGCTTTGCTAGTAAGTTGTTCGTTCCACGAGTAATGGCAATGCTTCACTGCTATTTCAGTACTAGATTAGGATTCGAAGCTCATTTTTCAAGGTTTATAATTCCATTTAAATGTCCAGATTTGTCGTTTTAAATTGATATTGCAGTTTAGATCGGGATGTTGCACCATTCATCTTTTCTTTTTGCGCAGCACTTGTTACAATATTTTCAATATTTAAAAAAATGTTCCCATACATTTTTTTCCAATCTGTGATTTCTTTCGGTACTTTATTATTATTGCTGTTGTTACACATTCGCAGTCTTTAGCTGTCGGGCTATACGCGCTATTTTTAAATATGCTCCACTTATTTCTATATGCATTCACAGAAGATACGCCACGTACAGATATTGCATCTGAAAAATTGCCGTTAACAAAACTACGCGAAATCTAGTCTACTTTTTAGGCCATTTGTATTTTGCGATATCAATGTAATTTTCGATCCCATTTGCCAGCATCATTTAACTGAATAAGAAGATTGGGTCTTTGATTTGCAGAAAAAAGGGTAATGGCAAAATGTTCAGAAGTTTAACTGACGTCGAGCGGCCACTTTTTTGTCCTGTAATTTATTTAACATCATTTCCTCTGTAAACGCATAGCTGCTGTAACTCTGATCTTGTTGCACTGACACGGCAGAAGCCGTAGAGCGGTATTGGTAGAATCAACAATTTATAAAGTCCCACTTTTATAGATGTCTTGCCTTTCGCTGTTATCAGTTGTTATTCAAAAAGAGGTAAAAATAATGCCCCCTTCATAAAAGAGATGTGGGTCAACTCAGACGCGAAAAATGAACTCCTGTTAACAAAATAAATTTTAAAAGTAGTCCGCAACAGAATCGAAAAAAAATAAATCTACAGAGGCAATCACTAAAAAATAGACAGCCAAAAGGAAAATCTTAAGCACCAAGACAGCACCGTTAGCTTATCCGATAGTAGTAGTATCCCTTCAGCGAGCATTGCTATCGAGTCGCGCGTCGCCACAGTTAGCAGGATTCGCAAATGCATCCCATTTAACTTATTAAATAGTTTCAGTGAATTTTGAAAGTCCGGACAGCTGGACAAAAAACTCACCAAAAATTGAAAACTGTCGCTCCTTTCTGCAGAGGATTAGGCCTCTCGCATGACTATTCAAAAGAAACCAGAGAACTCAAAGAATTAAAGTTAGCTCGTGTAAGAGACGGCCATAATGCTGAACGTTTCATGCATTTCATTAGTGGACCTGCCTCAAGACTTGAAGTCCAGAGTAGACAAAAAAACATACCTCAGCCTGAACAATGATGGCTTCTGAGTAAAAGGATCGCGCAAGTTCCTCTTACTCAATGTCAGAAGCTTAATTAATCCCCATTAGCGTACTAAATTAGTTGACTTTGTCTTGAAACATTCATTTCACTTGTTGCTGTTAACAGAAACACGGCTCACAAGCGACGTCGGAAACCCAAAACTGCTTTTTATCTCAAATTGATGTCAGTACGGCTGACAAAAAGTAAAACCAAAAACGAAAAATCCCAACACGGAGGACGTTTGATATCAGTATCAAATAACGTCAGCTTTACTGATGTAGATATTCGTCGCCTTCCAGAAGCAGCTCAGGCCTCCCTTGTTAGAATAAACCAACCCGACCCAGTAGTAAAAGCTTTTTAATATCTCGCTGCAAGGAAGGCCCCTATAGATCTCAAAACCGATATTAATATTCTTTACTCTCTATCAGTTTTAGCTAATGAAACCATTCTCTTTGCGGGTGACTTTAACTTGCCCTGGGTAGATTGGGAGGTATACCAATCAAATTATGCTTATGAACACTCCTTGGCAAACACACTCATCGACGAAAACTTAAATCAAGATGTTGAATTTAAAACCAATAAGTCATCCTGTTAAGACTTAATTCTAGCCAACCATGACAACTTGATAACTTCATTCAACAGATTAAACGACTTGGAAGACTACCCTTACCACTTTCTTATCGTCATAACTGGTGCATTGACAGATGCTAAAAAAACAAAAAAGTTTACCGCAGCTACTTCAATTATGATTTTGATTACTTTAACGAGATCATAATGGACAATGGCTTTGAGCCGCACTGTTACAGCAGCTTAGATAAAAAAATACCAAATTTTGGTATGAATGTACCTTTCATCATCTAATTGAAAAACTACGCCTCGAAAGACTTAACGAAGACAAGAACTCCCGCCATTATATCGGCAACATCTCAAATAACACAAACCGAGGAAATTACGGCGTAAATCGGAAGGTTGCAATAACTTGTCACCTTAATTGGCCACCACACTAAAAAAACTCGGAGATTAATGTACAAACCTGGCAGAAAGCAACTGAAGACATTACGAGAACTCATCTCAAATAGAAACCACTCTAGTATTCTCCTAACGCTTCAAATACTTGTAAAGTTTTTTGAAAATGACAAGTTAAAACAAAAAATGCACATCATGATTAGAATTCCGTTGCACAAAGTAACATAGAAAGAGAAAACTTCGAAAGTCATCGGCAGAATTCTTCTTCCTATTGCTGTTCAATTTCTCCCTGGCTTTTGACCAAATTTAGCAACCCAAATTAATTTTAAAAGTTGGCCAGCATGAATATACCAGCGAGACTTTTTACTTATCAATGATTACCCAAAAGAGAAAGCGTAAATGTTGATGGCTGTCAATTCGAGAACCTTTTGGTTCCCCAAGGCTCTGTTATGAGACACGTCCTTTTCATACTCCCTTAAATTAACGAACTGCTAAATTTAGCCTTTTCGTGCCTAGTGCTTCTGTTTGCAGATGACTTAAATATTATCCTTTTTTCCGCAATGACAATTTAGAATTTCTTCAAGTTGACCTAAACAACCTGCACAGTGGAGTGTCCAAAACTGTCTTCTTTTCAAATAAATGCGATTGTACTCTTTTTAGAAACTAATTCAATTGAAAAGAAGAAGAGTTGTCAAAAAGATCTTGGTCTAACAGTCGACTACTTATACTGGACTGTAAATTTGAGAACCCGAAGAGCGAAAGCAATTGAAATTTTTTTTCACTCGAAAAACACTAGCTGCCAAATTAAAACTAAAGTTCTTATATGCAGAGACGTTATCAACCCGATACTAATGTTTGCCTCAAGGATACAAATCAGCTTGGTTACAAAGAAGCTATTTTTCGAAGGAACCTAATAACACCATTCTACTTCAAAGTCCTGAAAATCCTTATAATTTTCACAGCATCGTATCAGGAAAGTACGATAACGACTTGCGCACTTATTACCTTATTCAATTAAGCGGACGGCGATCTAGGGTTCAACTGCCAGATACGATGCGAGGCACTGAGACTCAATTTTTGGTACGGAACTGGATTTCGGGGGAACATCCTCCAAAATAACAAACTTTTTAGACCACAATGACATAAAAATTAGAGAATAAATAGTCGAGAGCAAATCCCCACAATGCACCACAGTCAATTTAAGCGTACGATTGAAACAAAAACTAAAACAGATATCTCGGTTTAATATCATTTTTACGACTAGGAAATTGAAAACTTGATTACCTTCGGTTAAGTCGAGTTTCGATGAAAACCTGAAAACTTACATGGTTTTTGAAATTTCGGATCTTGTCCAACTGTGCCCCCAGTACGTTATGGGCCCCAGTTACAGAACACGCGCTATCACATAAAAAACCACCATGTAAAAATATGACAAGTGCGTCTGGGGGTGCAAATAATATGCGCCCGCTAAGCTGGGGGTACAAACGGAGAAGATCCGAAAGTTCTTATAGTGGATGTGAATCTACCTATGTCGGTTAAACTTTTTGTCAAACTACCACGAGAGTGACAGAGCACCAGATGCTTGATTCACTGGTCAGTCAGCACGTTAGTTACAGAACACGCGCTATCACATAAAAAACCACCATGTAAAAATATGACAAGTGCGTCTGGGGGTGCAAATAATATGCGCCCGCTAAGCTGGGGGTACAAACGGAGAAGATCCGAAAGTTCTTATAGTGGATGTGAATCTACCTATGTCGGTTAAACTTTTTGTCAAACTACCACGAGAGTGACAGAGCACCAGATACTTGATTCACTGGTCAGTCAGCACGTTAGCCACTGCTGTGGTTTGTCAAAGGCTTTTAATTGGCGTATCATTCACCAGTGCAGCGACACTGAAAATTGATCACCGTAGAGGCAATGCACATAAAGCAAGGAAAACCAAAAATAAACAAGCGCGACAAATATCGGGTGCGAGAGCTGACACTCAAGTATTAGTCTGACATGTGAGTCGCCTCGTTCAAAAATAGTTTAAGGAACATTATATGCAATAAAAAAGCAAAAAATCACGCTGATGTTGTAAAACAGTCCCTCAAAAAGTCAAATAGAAAGATAGAGACATGTTTGGACAGTTGAAAATCAAAGATTTTCGAAAGTTCTAAAAATACGAGTTAGACCAGTTGACCAATTCCAAGAAGTCAAAAACTTAAATGTTTATAAAAATTTTAGATATGTTTTTATTTTGGTTGAACACACTCGTAGAGTAAAATTGATAACTTGGCGATGCTAGTTATAGCAAAAACTCTATTTAAATTTAGAATTAGACTAATTGGTTTTTAACTTCTTTTAATTAAAATCAAGGCTTCTAGACTCAATGTGCAAATTTTTGAAGGTAAATTGGGCTGATAATAACCTCTATAGTTGGGTATTTTTTGCCTGTTCAAAAATATGGTTCTAATTCTATGTTATAACTCCCGGACAAATACTCCCCGTGGAAGTATTTGTCAATGATTACCCAAAAGAGAAAGCGTAAATGGCTATCAATTCGAGAACCTTTTGGAATCTTGCGGAGTTCCCCAAGGCTCTGTTATGAGACATGTCCTTTTCATACTCCCTTAAATTAACGAACTGCTAAATTCAGTCTTTTCGTGCCTAGTGCTTCTGTTTGCAGATGACTTAAATATTATCCTTTGTTCCGCAATGACAATTTAGAATTTCTTCAAGTTGACCTAAACAACCTGCACAGTGGAGTGTCCAAAACTGTCTTCTTTTCAAATAAATGCGATTTTACTCTTTTTAGAAAATAATTCAATTGAAAAGAAGAAGAGTTGTCAAAAAGATCTTGGTCGACTACTTATACTGGACTGTAAATTTGAGAACCCGAAGAGCGAAAGCAATTGAAACTTTTTTCACTCGAAGAAACACTAGCTGCTAAATTAAAACTAAAGTTCTTATATGCAGAGACGTTATCAACCCGTTACTAATGTTTGCCTCAGGGATACAAATCAGCTTGGTTACAAAGAAGCTATTTTTCGAAGGAACCTAATAACACCATTCTACTTCAAAGTCCTGAAAATCCTTATAATTTTCACAGCATCGTATCAGGAAAGTACGATAACGACTTGCGCACTTATTACCTTATTCAATGAAGCGGACGGCGATCTAGAGTTCAACTGCCAGATACATTGCGAGGCACGGAGACTCAATTTTTGGTGCGGAACTGGATTTCGGGGGAACATCCTCCAAAATAAACTTTTTAGACCACAACGACATAAAAATTAGAGAATAAATAGTCGAGAGCAAATCCCCACAATGCACCACAGTCAATTTAAGCGTACGATTGAAACAAAAACTACAACAGATATCTCGGTTTAATATTATTTTTACGACTAGGAAATTGAAAACTTGATTACCTTCGGTTAAGTCGAGTTTCGATAAAAACCTGAAAACTTACACGGTTTTTGAAATTTCGGATCTTGTCCAACTGTGCCCCCAGTACGTGATGGGCCCCCAGTTACAGAACACGCGCTATCACATAAAAAATCACCATGTCAAAATATGACAAGTGCGTCTGGGGGTGCAAATAATATGCGCCCGCTAAGCTGGGGGTACAAACGGAGAAGATCCGAAATTTCTTATAGTGGATGTGAATCTACCTATGTCGGTTAAACTTTTTGTCAAACTACCACGAGAGTGACAGAGCACCAGATACTTGATTCACTGATCAGTCAGCACGTTAGCCACTGCTGTGGTTTGTCAAAGGCTTTTAATTGGCGTATCATTCACCAGTGCAGCGACACTGAAAAATTTATCACCGTAGAGGCACTGCACATAAAGCAATGAAAACCAAAAATAAACAAGCGCGACAATTATCGGGTGCGAGAGCTGATACTCAAGTATTAGTCTGACATGTGAGTCGCCTCGTTCAAAAATAGTTTAAGGAACATTATATGCAATAAAAAAAAGCGAAAAATCACGCTAATGTCGTAAAACAGTCCCTCAAAAATTCAAAGTGAAAGATAGCGGCATGTTTGGACAGTTGAAAATCAAAGATTTTGGAAAGTTCTAAAAATTCGAGTTAGACCAGTTGACCAATTCCCAGAAGTCAAAAACTTTAATCTTTATAATAATTGTAGATATATTTTTATTCTGGTTGAACACACTCGTAGAGTAAAATTGATAACTTGGCGATGCTAGTTTTAGAAAAAACTTTATTTAAATTTAGAATTAGACTAATTGGCTTTTAACTTCTTTTAATTAAAAGCAAGGCTTCTAGACTCAATGTGCAAATTTTTGAAGGTAAATTGGGCTGATAATAACCTCTATAGTTGGGTATTTTTTGCCTGTTCAAAATTATGGTTCTAATTCTTTGTTATAACTCCCGGACAAATACTCCCCGTGGAATTGCCGGAAAGCCATAATAATAATAAATATGAGTTTCACAATAGGCCGGAGCTTATCTTAGCATAAGATGTCCGCGTAAATTTTTTTTTCGTTGCTCAGCTCACCAGCTGTTCTTCTGGATCCCTGAGTCTGATGTTGAAGCTGAGTATACTTTTACGCGTAGCTCTATTATGAGTTTCAAACCTCAGCCGCCTAGGCTCTGTGCCCAGCACGTGTGTTCTAGGGCAAGTGACCTAAGCCACTCTGGCAAAGCATAAAGCTAATTCGTATTACAAATAGTAAAAATTTGTATTACAATTCTTACAACCCGTTAATCCCGCAAGTTTGAATATATAATTCAATGTCAAAAGATTCCTTTCTTCGATTAAATTAAAACTTACTTGTTCTTGGGCTGTGAAACCAGGATACCGACTGTAACAAATTCGGTATAAGGTGATGGTTACTCGCTGGTAATTTTTATTACTTGAAGAAACTAAAGCGATTGGAACAAATAACTGAGGCGCGCAGTACACAAACGAACAACGTCATTACTATTTTTAGAACAAACGTCATTCACTACGCCTTATGCACAAAATCTGATGCAATGTTATACCCTGTTGAGGCAGATCACATACAATGGGAACACTGGCGTAAATATTGGCCGAAAAGAATACTAGCCGAAAATGAGACAGTAAACAATCGGATCTGAGAACGAAAAATGTTATTGCGAAAATAACCTGTCGGTCGTGACATTTTGCTTAATTCTGATAGATTCATATCAAGTCCCATACGCTGTTGAGGCATAGATTAATAGTTATTGCTCTATGTTGGGGTCAACATGAAAAGTTCGAGTTCTGTCAAAACCTTTATGTGCCAGTTAAATTGTCCATTTATTCACTGTGTGAGTTATCCGTATATATACACTTGATCAAACAGAACTCATCAAAACAGTTTGACTCCGAATGGATAATACCAAATGGTTGGTAATATGATCACTTGATATCGTCATTCAGAAGTCAGTCACTGTAGGCAGAACCGAGTTATTGAAAAACAAGGGTAATGGTAAACGCCGTGATGGATACTTTTAATTAACTCCCCCGGCTATCACAACAGCGGCAAAGTTTTCGCCATGGTTATGTTGATTATTCCACTGTTTCTTCTGTAAACAGTGGCACAAACTCAAGTACATCAAGAAAAAATTCTCAAGCAGTCTTTATAGTAACGAGAGCCGGTTTCTTACTCCTGTGACAAACGCTCATTCTACACTTCAAAAGATTTTTTTTCTGGAACTTGCTCTTGAGTGTGAAAAAAATATTGAATACTCACCTCAAAAACAGTTTCCTTTAAACCTTTTCAGAAGAAACACAGTTTTAAGAACATACCTCATTCACGACCTCCAACAAACAAAATCTGATGCAACATTATACCCTGTTAACGCATATCACATACAACGGGAGCGGTGGTCTAAATAATCGCCGAAAGGAATATTAGCCGAAAAGGAGACATTAACCAGTCGGAATTGAGAACGAACAAATGTCAATGCGAAGATAACATGTCGGTCGTGATATATTGTTTATTCTGATTTTTAAAAAACAAAAACAAGATTGAGATGCCCTTCCCAAAAACTGGGTGAATATTTGCTGGTACAGTGCCCTCCCAGCACTACGTCTTCTAAAGCATTTTGCATTGTTCAAATCTGCCAATAAGCTCTTAAGGAAAGAAAGCTAAGGAAGAAAAACAAAGACAGACAGCATTAGAAAATAAACTGCTAATGAAGCAAGTGGATGAGTCAAACTAACAGCCTCCCTTCTTCAACCACAGCTCCCATCGAAGCATCAGCAATTTCGCACCACCTAAGAGTCCTTGACCCGCGGATTCAGAGAATGGAACTCCTCAGGATCAAAGCTGATTTTTGTCCTTAGATATGTTATGATATCAGTTTTAAGCAAAATGGCTAATGCAATTCGTTCTTTGTATCTTGTAAGAAATCAAATACCTTTGAAAGTAAGAATTGATGTTTTCAAGTCAGTTGTACTCTCTCATCTCTCTTTCAGTGGAGTTTTTCTTTAAACTCTTACAGTGAAAAAAATAAACCGCATAAAAGGCAAATTAACTGGCGAATAAAAGTTTGTTATTTTCCTCAAAAATTTGACCACTCCATTGATCTTCTCATTAAGGATCGTATCCTGCCAGCCGAATTGTTTATCTCAAAAGTTAGCCTAATGAAGCTACAAACAGACATAAGACAATGCGAAACATCCGAAAATTTAAAATGTTTTCTAGTCCCCATAACGCTAGACAGAACAAGAGAACAAATCAAATTATTTTTAAAAAAGAAAAGGAAAACGAAGTGGAGTAACAAATCCTTAATCTTGAATACCGTTCAAAAATGGAACGAATTGCCCTCTTCAATAAGAACTTTTAACAGTAAAACTTGCTTTAAAAATGTTTTAACCGAGTTTTTGCTCGATCAACACAAGAAAGTACCCGTTAATAGACAAATAGGAGCCTTCAAATCCTATTTTTACCTATGAAAACGAACAGTCACAATTTGAAGATTATTATATTAATAACAATGCTGATTAATTTATTTAACAGTTTAGAGCATGTAGATATCTAACCTTAGGCTTATAGTCTGAGTGATTTACAAGTTTCAAAAAATATATATATCAGCGTAGCTGTCTTCTTATCCCGCAGAGAGCTTCGATGCCGGTTGTTTCAGCGCTTTTGAAGCTGAGGGATTAGCTCCTCCAGTGCATGCGAAGACTAGCGGACATAATGTTGCTTTCCCAACCTCAGCTATTTTTCGTTCATACTCGTTCTTTTTCAAAGATTCATGATACTTGTAGGCTTCGCTACTGCTTTCCATGTAACTTTTCGCCAGCGGGTTGAAAATTTTAACATCAGATTAGGTTCTGTTGAACCTCGACTCCAAAAGTCCGTTGACTTTGACATAATCTTGCATCATCTTCATTGTCGTTGATTTAGGAGCTACAAAAACTACTACTTCTACTACTACTACTACTACTACCTCCTACTACTACTACTACTACTACTACTACTACTACTACTACTACTACTACTACTACTACTACTACTACTACTACTACTACTACTACTACTACTACTACTACTGTTTCAACACTTTAATTCCAAATATGAAATAAAGGCACGGTTGGCAACAAATACAAATACAAATACAAATACAAACAAAACAAGAAGAGTTATTTGTTTGGTTATTCTGTGAAGTGCTGTACGACGAAATTGTTGAAGGCATTCTTTGACCCGGTTGCTGCTTTCTCCTGCAATCTGGTGAACGATACTTTGTTTCGTACACAGTCTCCTTCGATTTGACTCATCCACGTTTTCCGTTGCCCCCCAGGAGCGCGTCTGGCATGGGCGTATTGATCGGGCGGGTCCCAATCGAAGGCACTGCGGGCTAATCTTCCTGGTTCCATTCTCTGGATGTGACCGTACCATTTTATCCGTTTGAGCATGATCATCGTGGATAGTTGGGGCATTCGCGATCTTGACATAATTTCATCGTTCGTTGCTTTCTCCAGATATGACACACGTAGAATTCTCCGAAGACAACCACAGTGGAAACTCTCAAGTTTTCTCTCCATTAATTTCGAAAGAGTCCAAGTCTCTGAGCTGTACAGCACGGCTGATAAAACGAGTGCTTTGTACAAATTGCACTTGAGGTGCACGCTGAGCTGCTTGCTCTTCCAGAGATTTTGGAAGTTAGCAAACCGTTGTCTACCTTCTGCAAGTTTGCAATTGACTTCCTGGAGGTCTCCATGCTTGAGGCTGACATATGATCCGAGATACTTGAACGCTTCTATGTTTTCAAACTCGTTTCCGATAACATCTTGTACTTTGCAGGAAAACACGCGTGTGGCAGCTGCTTTAGGTTTGCCACAGTATCTCGATTGGTGAACTTTTCGGCCATTGACTGTTTTGAACTTCCTTTCACACTTGTCACAGGTGAGGCTCGCCTCTAGTTGCTCGAACTTTGACTTGTCGACGACATTCTTTGACGAACCGGCTTTGCAGAATCTTGTTTGGTGCACTTTGCGTCCGGTAACTGTACTGAATTGCCGCTGACAGTTCTGACATCTTAAAGACTCTTGATCAGCCACCGCTGACCCACTCTCATTTTCTAGCGACTCTAAATCCGCTACTGCAGATTGTTGTTGTGAAGCTACCAACGCTGGCTTAGCCTCCGCTAAGCTTTTCAATCTGAGCTTCCGGCCATCTTGTGTTTCGAACCAGCCCACTTTCTTTTTCGTTCCCAGCAGCACCTCCGTGCCGATGGTTAGTCGTGACTGGCTAGATGTCTCTGCCAGGAGTCCTAGTTTGCCTTTATGTGTTCCAGTGAGTATCTCCACGTTCTGTTGGATACTAGGCACTGCAACAACATTTGGGTTGTCGCATTTTACGCCCATATTCTTTGTTTTGGCCACATTAATCTTCAGACCAGCGGCTTCCGCTAGGGCCTCGATTCGATGTAGGTTTTCTTGCACCTCACTGTCTGAGACCCCCACGAGAGCAACATCATCAGCAAAATCTAAGTCAGCCACCAATCTCCCAATGTCTAATCCTCCATGCACCGAGTTAGCTAAAATGTAGTTGATGACAAGGCCGAATAGGATTGGGGACCACACATCACCCTGCCTAACGCCTGTTCTGACATCAAATAAGCGTCCCTTCTCACCTTCGGCTTTGACTCAACATTTGAATCCATCATAGCTGTTTCTTATGATGTTTATCACTTTTTGCGGCAGACCATAGTGTTTCATTATCTGGTACATCTGCTCACGATCGACAGAATCGAATGCCGCTCGAAAGTCTATGAAACAAAAGCTAATATCCAATTGAAACGCCATTGATTTCTCTATTATTTGACGCAGGGCAAAGAGTTGATCGGCGCATCCTCTGCTTTTTCTGAAGCCACACTGCTCTTCCCTTAAGACGCGATCCACTGAATCTTTGCATCGATTGAGAGTAACGGAAGCGAACACTTTGCCTGGTACTGACAATAGAGAGATCCCTCGGTGGTTCGAACACTCTGACCTCTTTCCTTTACTCTTGTATAATGGGACAATTTCTGCTACCTTCCAGTCATCGGGCAGAACTTCCGTCGACCAACATTTATCTATGATGTCCCAGAGCCACTCGACAATACCCTTGTGTGCTTTCAACATCTCACAGGAAATGTTATCGGGTCCACTTGCCTTGCCATTCTTCAACCTGCGGACAGCTTCAAGCACTTCTTCAAATCGAATTGGGCTCAGGTCAATCGGCAAGCTTTCAGCTGCTTCTTCGGGATCCAATCTCGTACTGCAACTGAATGTTGAGGGATTCAGGAGTTGACTAAAATGTTCCGTCCAGCGTTCAAGTCGTTCCTCTTTCGTCCGTAAGTTGACGCCAGTGCTTGAAACTAATTTGGTCAACTGGGGCCTCCAGTTTCGGCAAATCTGCTGTGATGCCCCAAAAACCTCCTTTAAGTTGCCTCTGTCCGCGAAGCTCTGCACTTCTTGGCCTTTGCGTTCAAGCCATGCCCGTTTGTCTGCACGTAGAGCTTTTCTGACTTCCTTACAGCAGTTTGTGAACTCTAACAGCACCTCCGCGCTGCTGTGTTTCTTTAACTGTAGATCGGCTCGTTTCCGGATAAGTTCCAGAGAATCTGGAGAAATCCAAGGTTTGTTCACTCGCTTGTCCGGAAGCACTCGCTTGTCCGGAAGGAGGCATTTCACTGCTGCTTGGTTCAGGGCTTTTCGAAAATTGTCCCAAGACTGCTCTGTATTCTCGAAATCGCCGCTCTTATCAAGATGTAACTTGACCTCCTGCGTGAATAAGTCACGCGTTGTTTCATCTTGCAGCTTTGCAGAACTGATTCTGGGCGTGAGGCATGACTTTTTAGACAAAAGTTTCATAGATACTTCCGCAATGACCAGTTCGTGATCGGTAATTGTGGTTTTCCCTCTTCTGGACCTCACATTCGTCAGACATCCTCTGTATCTCTCTGCAAACAGAATGAGATCCAGCATCTTTTTTCGACAACTCGGATCGGGAGGGTTGAAGGTGTACCGATGCACTTGTCGATGCTGGAACCATGTACCACCTACGAGCAATTTGTGTGAAGTGCAAAATGATAACAACTTTTCAGAGTTTTCATTTTCTTCACCCATTCCAAACGGGCCTCTGCAGCTCATGGTGTCATTCAACTGGTGTCCAGGCTCTGCATTGAGGTCACCGATGACACAAATACGCTCCCTATGTTTGAAACTGGAAACTAGGTCTGAAAGTTGACTCCAAAACAAATCCTTCTCTTGGAGACTAGCTTCATTCGTAGGTGCGTAGCAGACAACAACAGCTAGATTGGCTCTCCTCTGAGCCGCGAACTTGACGTAGCAAATACGTTCACTTAGAGCCACTTGTTCTACGATGCTGTTTATCAATGACTTCTTTACAGCAACGCCCACTCCTCTTTGTCTCGACTTTACACCAGACAACCACGAGTCAGACAGGTAGAGCTTGTGGTCTCCGAGATCAATTTCTTGCTCCTGCAATCTCGTCTCCTGCACTCCCAGAATATCCAACTTGTATCGCGCCAGATCCATTTTCAAAGCCTCTAGAGATCCGGCTTGGGTCAGTGTTCTGACGTTTAAAGTTGCAATTCTGAGTTGGTTCCTCGGGAGATTTTTAGCACCCCTTACCCGGGACTCGGGGCCATGGTTGATTGTACTCATTGCTTTGGTGTTTGAAGGCTGAGATACGACTAGTTGCGCCACAAACTAGAAGACCAGTGCCTCGTTAGCTCGACCATGTGAGCGTAGATCCGCAGCACATGACCTACCCCCAGGGGACACCACGTGGAGGTGAGGTTGGATTTTGTCCCCCACTACTACTACTACTACTACTACTACTACTACTACTACTACTACTAGTAGTAGTAGTAGTAGTAGTAGTAGTAGTAGTACTACTACTACTACTACTACTACTACTACTACTACTACTACTACTACTACTACTACTACTACTACTACTACTACTACTACTACTACTACTACTACTACTACTACTACTACTACTACTACTACTACTACTACTACTACTACTACTACTACTACTACTACTACTACTACTACTACTACTACTACTACTACTACTACTACTACTACTACTACTACTACTACTACTACTACTACTACTACTACTACTACTACTACTACTACTACTACTACTACTACTACTACTACTACTACTACTACTACTACTACTACTACTACTACTACTACTACTACTACTACTACTACTACTACTACTACTACTACTACTACTACTACTACTACTACTACTACTACTACTACTACTACTACTACTACTACTACTACTACTACTACTACTACTACTACTACTACTACTACTACTACTACTACTACTACTACTACTACTACTACTACTACTACTACTACTACTACTACTACTACTACTACTACTACTACTACTACTACTACTACTACTACTACTACTACTACTACTACTACTACTACTACTACTACTACTACTACTACTACTACTACTACTACTACTACTACTACTACTACTACTACTACTACTACTACTACTACTACTACTACTACTACTACTACTACTACTACTACTACTACTACTACTACTACTACTACTACTAGTACTACTACTACTACTACTACTACTACTACTACTACTACTACTACTACTACTACTACTACTACTACTACTACTACTACTACTACTACTACTACTACTACTACTACTACTACTACTACTACTACTACTACTACTACTACTACTACTACTACTACTACTACTACTACTACTACTACTACTACTACTACTACTACTACTACTACTACTACTACTACTACTACTACTACTACTACTACTACTACTACTACTACTACTACTACTACTACTACTACTACTACTACTACTACTACTACTACTACTACTACTACTACTACTACTACTACTACTACTACTACTACTACTACTGTTTCAACACTTTAATTCCAAATATGAAATAAAGGCACGGTTGGCAACAAATACAAATACAAATACAAATACAAACAAAACAAGAAGAGTTATTTGTTTGGTTATTCTGTGAAGTGCTGTACGACGAAATTGTTGAAGGCATTCTTTGACCCGGTTGCTGCTTTCTCCTGCAATCTGGTGAACGATACTTTGTTTCGTACACAGTCTCCTTCGATTTGACTCATCCACGTTTTCCGTTGCCCCCCAGGAGCGCGTCTGGCATGGGCGTATTGATCGGGCGGGTCCCAATCGAAGGCACTGCGGGCTAATCTTGCTGGTTCCATTCTCTGGATGTAACCGTACCATTTTATCCGTTTGAGCATGATCATCGTGGATAGTTGGGGCATTCGCGATCTTGACATAATTTCATCGTTCGTTGCTTTCTCCAGATATGACACACGTAGAATTCTCCGAAGACAACCACAGTGGAAACTCTCAAGTTTTCTCTCCATTAATTTCGAAAGAGTCCAAGTCTCTGAGCTGTACAGCACGGCTGATAAAACGAGTGCTTTGTACAAATTGCACTTGAGGTGCACGCTGAGCTGCTTGCTCTTCCAGAGATTTTGGAAGTTAGCAAACCGTTGTCTACCTTCTGCAAGTTTGCAATTGACTTCCTGGAGGTCTCCATGCTTGAGGCTGACATATGATCCGAGATACTTGAACGCTTCTATGTTTTCAAACTCGTTTCCGATAACATCTTGTACTTTGCAGGAAAACACGCGTGTGGCAGCTGCTTTAGGTTTGCCACAGTATCTCGATTGGTGAACTTTTCGGCCATTGACTGTTTTGAACTTCCTTTCACACTTGTCACAGGTGAGGCTCGCCTCTAGTTGCTCGAACTTTGACTTGTCGACGACATTCTTTGACAAACCGGCTTTGCAGAATCTTGTTTGGTGCACTTTGCGTCCGGTAACTGTACTGAATTGCCGCTGACAGTTCTGACATCTTAAAGACTCTTGATCAGCCACCGCTGACCCACTCTCATTTTCTAGCGACTCTAAATCCGCTACTGCAGATTGTTGTTGTGAAGCTACCAACGCTGGCTTAGCCTCCGCTAAGCTTTTCAATCTGAGCTTCCGGCCATCTTGTGTTTCGAACCAGCCCGCTTTCTTTTTCGTTCCCAGCAGCACCTCCGTGCCGATGGTTAGTCGTGACTGGCTAGATGTCTCTGCCAGGAGTCCTAGTTTGCCTTTATGTGTTCCAGTGAGTATCTCCACGTTCTGTTGGATACTAGGCACTGCAACAACATTTGGGCTGTCGCATTTTACGCCCATATTCTTTGTTTTGGCCACATTAATCTTCAGACCAGCGGCTTCCGCTAGGGCCTCGATTCGATGTAGGTTTTCTTGCACCTCACTGTCTGAGACCCCCACGAGAGCAACATCATCAGCGAAATCTAAGTCAGCCACCAATCTCCCAATGTCTAATCCTCCATGCACCGAGTTAGCTAAAATGTAGTTGATGACAAGGCCGAATAGGATTGGGGACCACACATCACCCTGCCTAACGCCTGTTCTGACATCAAATAAGCGTCCCTTCTCACCTTCGGCTTTGACTCGACATTTGAATCCATCATAGCTGTTTCTTATGATGTTTATCACTTTTTGCGGCAGACCATAGTGTTTCATTATCTGGTACATCTGCTCACGATCGACAGAATCGAATGCCGCTCGAAAGTCTATGAAACAAAAGCTAATATCCAATTGAAACGCCATTGATTTCTCTATTATTTGACGCAGGGCAAAGAGTTGATCGGCGCATCCTCTGCTTTTTCTGAAGCCGCACTGCTCTTCCCTTAAGACGCGATCCACTGAATCTTTGCATCGATTGAGAGTAACGGAAGCGAACACTTTGCCTGGTACTGACAATAGAGAGATCCCTCGGTGGTTCGAACACTCTGACCTCTTTCCTTTACTCTTGTATAATGGGACAATTTCTGCTACCTTCCAGTCATCGGGCAGAACTTCCGTCGACCAACATTTATCTATGATGTCCCAGAGCCACTCGACAATACCCTTGTGTGCTTTCAACATCTCACAGGAAATGTTATCGGGTCCACTTGCCTTGCCATTCTTCAACCTGCGGACAGCTTCAAGCACTTCTTCAAATCGAATTGGGCTCAGGTCAATCGGCAAGCTTTCAGCTGCTTCTTCGGGATCCAATCTCGTACTGCAACTGAATGTTGAGGGATTCAGGAGTTGACTAAAATGTTCCGTCCAGCGTTCAAGTCGTTCCTCTTTCGTCCGTAAGTTGACGCCAGTGCTTGAAACTAATTTGGTCAACTGGGGCCTCCAGTTTCGGCAAATCTGCTGTGATGCCCCAAAAACCTCCTTTAAGTTGCCTCTGTCCGCGAAGCTCTGCACTTCTTGGCCTTTGCGTTCAAGCCATGCCCGTTTGTCTGCACGTAGAGCTTTTCTGACTTCCTTACAGCAGTTTGTGAACTCTAACAGCACCTCCGCGCTGCTGTGTTTCTTTAACTGTAGATCGGCTCGTTTCCGGATAAGTTCCAGAGAATCTGGAGAAATCCAAGGTTTGTTCACTCGCTTGTCCGGAAGGAGGCATTTCACTGCTGCTTGGTTCAGGGCTTTTCGAAAATTGTCCCAAGACTGCTCTGTATTCTCGAAATCGCCGCTCTTATCAAGATGTAACTTGACCTCCTGCGTGAATAAGTCACGCGTTGTTTCATCTTGCAGCTTTGCAGAACTGATTCTGGGCGTGAGGCATGACTTTTTAGACAAAAGTTTCATAGATACTTCCGCAATGACCAGTTCGTGATCGGTAATTGTGGTTTTCCCTCTTCTGGACCTCACATTCGTCAGACATCCTCTGTATCTCTCTGCAAACAGAATGTGATCCAGCATCTTTTTTCGACAACTCGGATCGGGAGGGTTGAAGGTGTACCGATGCACTTGTCGATGCTGGAACCATGTACCACCTACGAGCAATTTGTGTGAAGTGCAAAATGATAACAACTTTTCAGAGTTTTCATTTTCTTCACCCATTCCAAACGGGCCTCTGCAGCTCATGGTGTCATTCAACTGGTGTCCAGGCTCTGCATTGAGGTCACCGATGACACAAATACGCTCCCTATGTTTGAAACTGGAAACTAGGTCTGAAAGCTGACTCCAAAACAAATCCTTCTCTTGGAGACTAGCTTCATTCGTAGGTGCGTAGCAGACAACAACAGCTAGATTGGCTCTCCTCTGAGCCGCGAACTTGACGTAGCAAATACGTTCACTTAGAGCCACTTGTTCTACGATGCTGTTTATCAATGACTTCTTTACAGCAACGCCCACTCCTCCTTGTCTCGACTTTACACCAGACAACCACGAGTCAGACAGGTAGAGCTTGTGGTCTCCGAGATCAATTTCTTGCTCCTGCAATCTCGTCTCCTGCACTCCCAGAATATCCAACTTGTATCGCGCCAGATCCATTTTCAAAGCCTCTAGAGATCCGGCTTGGGTCAGTGTTCTGACGTTTAAAGTTGCAATTCTGAGTTGGTTCCTCGGGAGATTCTTAGCACCCCTTACCCGGGACTCGGGGCCATGGTTGATTGTACTCATTGCTTTGGTGTTTGAAGGCTGAGATACGACTCGTTGCGCCACAAACTAGAAGACCAGTGCCTCGTTAGCTCGACCATGTGAGCGTAGAGCCGCAGCACATGACCTACCCCCAGGGGACACCACGTGGAGGTGAGGTTGGATTTTGTCCCCCTACTACTACTACTACTACTACTACTACTACTACTACTACTACTACTACTACTACTACTACTACTACTACTACTACTACTACTACTACTACTACTACTACTACTACTACTACTACTACTACTACTACTACTACTACTACTACTACTACTACTACTACTACTACTACTACTACTACTACTACTACTACTACTACTACTGTTTCAACACTTTAATTCCAAATATGAAATAAAGGCACGGTTGGCAACAAATACAAATACAAATACAAATACAAACAAAACAAGAAGAGTTATTTGTTTGGTTATTCTGTGAAGTGCTGTACGACGAAATTGTTGAAGGCATTCTTTGACCCGGTTGCTGCTTTCTCCTGCAATCTGGTGAACGATACTTTGTTTCGTACACAGTCTCCTTCGATTTGACTCATCCACGTTTTCCGTTGCCCCCCAGGAGCGCGTCTGGCATGGGCGTATTGATCGGGCGGGTCCCAATCGAAGGCGCTGCGGGCTAATCTTCCTGGTTCCATTCTCTGGATAAGAC
Source organism: Convolutriloba macropyga (assembly GCF_964194025.1). Classification (NCBI taxonomy): domain Eukaryota; kingdom Metazoa; phylum Xenacoelomorpha; order Acoela; family Convolutidae; genus Convolutriloba; species Convolutriloba macropyga. The sequence continues at coordinate 29,472,058 of NC_134477.1, forward strand.
CGTACCATTTTATCCGTTTGAGCATGATCATCGTGGATAGTTGGGGCATTCGCGATCTTGACATAATTTCATCGTTCGTTGCTTTCTCCAGATATGACACACGTAGAATTCTCCGAAGACAACCACAGTGGAAACTCTCAAGTTTTCTCTCCATTAATTTCGAAATAGTCCAAGTCTCTGAGCTGTACAGCACGGCTGATAAAACGAGTGCTTTGTACAAATTGCACTTGAGGTGCACGCTGAGCTGCTTGCTCTTCCAGAGATTTTGGAAGTTAGCAAACCGTTGTCTACCTTCTGCAAGTTTGCAATTGACTTCCTGGAGGTCTCCATGCTTGAGGCTGACATATGATCCGAGATACTTGAACGCTTCTATGTTTTCAAACTCGTTTCCGATAACATCTTGTACTTTGCAGGAAAACACGCGTGTGGCAGCTGCTTTAGGTTTGCCACAGTATCTCGATTGGTGAACTTTTCGGCCATTGACTGTTTTGAACTTCCTTTCACACTTGTCACAGGTGAGGCTCGCCTCTAGTTGCTCGAACTTTGACTTGTCGACGACATTCTTTGACAAACCGGCTTTGCAGAATCTTGTTTGGTGCACTTTGCGTCCGGTAACTGTACTGAATTGCCGCTGACAGTTCTGACATCTTAAAGACTCTTGATCAGCCACCGCTGACCCACTCTCATTTTCTAGCGACTCTAAATCCGCTACTGCAGATTGTTGTTGTGAAGCTACCAACGCTGGCTTAGCCTCCGCTAAGCTTTTCAATCTGAGCTTCCGGCCATCTTGTGTTTCGAACCAGCCCGCTTTCTTTTTCGTTCCCAGCAGCACCTCCGTGCCGATGTTTAGTCGTGACTGGCTAGATGTCTCTGCCAGGAGTCCTAGTTTGCCTTTATGTGTTCCAGTGAGTATCTCCACGTTCTGTTGGATACTAGGCACTGCAACAACATTTGGGCTGTCGCATTTTACGCCCATATTCTTTGTTTTGGCCACATTAATCTTCAGACCAGCGGCTTCCGCTAGGGCCTCGATTCGATGTAGGTTTTCTTGCACCTCACTGTCTGAGAGCCCCACGAGAGCAACATCATCAGCAAAATCTAAGTCAGCCACCAATCTCCCAATGTCTAATCCTCCATGCACCGAGTTAGCTAAAATGTAGTTGATGACAAGGATCACTACTACTACTACTACTACTACTACTACTACTACTACTACTACTACTACTACTACTACTACTACTACTACTACTACTACTACTACTACTACTACTACTACTACTACTACTACTACTACTACTACTACTACTGTTTCAACACTTTAATTCCAAATATGAAATAAAGGCACGGTTGGCAACAAATACAAATACAAATACAAATACAAACAAAACAAGAAGAGTTATTTGTTTGGTTATTCTGTGAAGTGCTGTACGACGAAATTGTTGAAGGCATTCTTTGACCCGGTTGCTGCTTTCTCCTGCAATCTGGTGAACGATACTTTGTTTCGTACACAGTCTCCTTCGATTTGACTCATCCACGTTTTCCGTTGCCCCCCAGGAGCGCGTCTGGCATGGGCGTATTGATCGGGCGGGTCCCAATCGAAGGCACTGCGGGCTAATCTTCCTGGTTCCATTCTCTGGATGTGACCGTACCATTTTATCCGTTTGAGCATGATCATCGTGGATAGTTGGGGCATTCGCGATCTTGACATAATTTCATCGTTCGTTGCTTTCTCCAGATATGACACACGTAGAATTCTCCGAAGACAACCACAGTGGAAACTCTCAAGTTTTCTCTCCATTAATTTCGAAAGAGTCCAAGTCTCTGAGCTGTACAGCACGGCTGATAAAACGAGTGCTTTGTACAAATTGCACTTGAGGTGCACGCTGAGCTGCTTGCTCTTCCAGAGATTTTGGAAGTTAGCAAACCGTTGTCTACCTTCTGCAAGTTTGCAATTGACTTCCTGGAGGTCTCCATGCTTGAGGCTGACATATGATCCGAGATACTTGAACGCTTCTATGTTTTCAAACTCGTTTCCGATAACATCTTGTACTTTGCAGGAAAACACGCGTGTGGCAGCTGCTTTAGGTTTGCCACAGTATCTCGATTGGTGAACTTTTCGGCCATTGACTGTTTTGAACTTCCTTTCACACTTGTCACAGGTGAGGCTCGCCTCTAGTTGCTCGAACTTTGACTTGTCGACGACATTCTTTGACAAACCGGCTTTGCAGAATCTTGTTTGGTGCACTTTGCGTCCGGTAACTGTACTGAATTGCCGCTGACAGTTCTGACATCTTAAAGACTCTTGATCAGCCACCGCTGACCCACTCTCATTTTCTAGCGACTCTAAATCCGCTACTGCAGATTGTTGTTGTGAAGCTACCAACGCTGGCTTAGCCTCCGCTAAGCTTTTCAATCTGAGCTTCCGGCCATCTTGTGTTTCGAACCAGCCCGCTTTCTTTTTCGTTCCCAGCAGCACCTCCGTGCCGATGGTTAGTCGTGACTGGCTAGATGTCTCTGCCAGGAGTCCTAGTTTGCCTTTATGTGTTCCAGTGAGTATCTCCACGTTCTGTTGGATACTAGGCACTGCAACAACATTTGGGCTGTCGCATTTTACGCCCATATTCTTTGTTTTGGCCACATTAATCTTCAGACCAGCGGCTTCCGCTAGGGCCTCGATTCGATGTAGGTTTTCCTGCACCTCACTGTCTGAGACCCCCACGAGGGCAACATCATCAGCAAAATCTAAGTCAGCCACCAATCTCCCAATGTCTAATCCTCCATGCACCGAGTTAGCTAAAATGTAGTTGATGACAAGGCCGAATAGGATTGGGGACCACACATCACCCTGCCTAACGCCTGTTCTGACATCAAATAAGCGTCCCTTCTCACCTTCGGCTTTGACTCGACATTTGAATCCATCATAGCTGTTTCTTATGATGTTTATCACTTTTTGCGGCAGACCATAGTGTTTCATTATCTGGTACATCTGCTCACGATCGACAGAATCGAATGCCGCTCGAAAGTCTATGAAACAAAAGCTAATATCCAATTGAAACGCCATTGATTTCTCTATTATTTGACGCAGGGCAAAGAGTTGATCGGCGCATCCTCTGCTTTTTCTGAAGCCGCACTGCTCTTCCCTTAAGACGCGATCCACTGAATCTTTGCATCGATTGAGAGTAACGGAAGCGAACACTTTGCCTGGTACTGACAATAGAGAGATCCCTCGGTGGTTCGAACACTCTGACCTCTTTCCTTTACTCTTGTATAACGGGACAATTTCTGCTACCTTCCAGTCATCGGGCAGAACTTCCGTCGACCAACATTTATCTATGATGTCCCAGAGCCACTCGACAATACCCTTGTGTGCTTTCAACATCTCACAGGAAATGTTATCGGGTCCACTTGCCTTGCCATTCTTCAACCTGCGGACAGCTTCAAGCACTTCTTCAAATCGAATTGGGCTCAGGTCAATCGGCAAGCTTTCAGCTGCTTCTTCGGGATCCAATCTCGTACTGCAACTGAATGTTGAGGGATTCAGGAGTTGACTAAAATGTTCCGTCCAGCGTTCAAGTCGTTCCTCTTTCGTCCGTAAGTTGACGCCAGTGCTTGAAACTAATTTGGTCAACTGGGGCCTCCAGTTTCGGCAAATCTGCTGTGATGCCCCAAAAACCTCCTTTAAGTTGCCTCTGTCCGCGAAGCTCTGCACTTCTTGGCCTTTGCGTTCAAGCCATGCCCGTTTGTCTGCACGTAGAGCTTTTCTGACTTCCTTACAGCAGTTTGTGAACTCTAACAGCACCTCCGCGCTGCTGTGTTTCTTTAACTGTAGATCGGCTCGTTTCCGGATAAGTTCCAGAGAATCTGGAGAAATCCAAGGTTTGTTCACTCGCTTGTCCGGAAGGAGGCATTTCACTGCTGCTTGGTTCAGGGCTTTTCGAAAATTGTCCCAAGACTGCTCTGTATTCTCGAAATCGCCGCTCTTATCAAGATGTAACTTGACCTCCTGCGTGAATAAGTCACGCGTTGTTTCATCTTGCAGCTTTGCAGAACTGATTCTGGGCGTGAGGCATGACTTTTTAGACAAAAGTTTCATAGATACTTCCGCAATGACCAGTTCGTGATCGGTAATTGTGGTTTTCCCTCTTCTGGACCTCACATTCGTCAGACATCCTCTGTATCTCTCTGCAAACAGAATGTGATCCAGCATCTTTTTTCGACAACTCGGATCGGGAGGGTTGAAGGTGTACCGATGCACTTGTCGATGCTGGAACCATGTACCACCTACGAGCAATTTGTGTGAAGTGCAAAATGATAACAACTTTTCAGAGTTTTCATTTTCTTCACCCATTCCAAACGGGCCTCTGCAGCTCATGGTGTCATTCAACTGGTGTCCAGGCTCTGCATTGAGGTCACCGATGACACAAATACGCTCCCTATGTTTGAAACTGGAAACTAGGTCTGAAAGTTGACTCCAAAACAAATCCTTCTCTTGGAGACTAGCTTCATTCGTAGGTGCGTAGCAGACAACAACAGCTAGATTGGCTCTCCTCTGAGCCGCGAACTTGACGTAGCAAATACGTTCACTTAGAGCCACTTGTTCTACGATGCTGTTTATCAATGACTTCTTTACAGCAACGCCCACTCCTCCTTGTCTCGACTTTACACCAGACAACCACGAGTCAGACAGGTAGAGCTTGTGGTCTCCGAGATCAATTTCTTGCTCCTGCAATCTCGTCTCCTGCACTCCCAGAATATCCAACTTGTATCGCGCCAGATCCATTTTCAAAGCCTCTAGAGATCCGGCTTGGGTCAGTGTTCTGACGTTTAAAGTTGCAATTCTGAGTTGGTTCCTCGGGAGATTCTTAGCACCCCTTACCCGGGACTCGGGGCCATGGTTGATTGTACTCATTGCTTTGGTGTTTGAAGGCTGAGATACGACTAGTTGCGCCACAAACTAGAAGACCAGTGCCTCGTTAGCTCGACCATGTGAGCGTAGAGCCGCAGCACATGACCTACCCCCAGGGGACACCACGTGGAGGTGAGGTTGGATTTTGTCCCCCACTACTACTACTACTACTACTACTACTACTACTACTACTACTACTACTACTACTACTACTACTACTACTACTACTACTACTACTACTACTACTACTACTACTACTACTACTACTACAACTACTACTACTACTACTACTACTACTACTACTACTACTACTACTGTTTCAACACTTTAATTCCAAATATGAAATAAAGGCACGGTTGGCAACAAATTCAAATACAAATACAAATACAAACAAAACAAGAAGAGTTACACGCATCCTCTGCTTTTTCTGAAGCCACACTGCTCTTCCCTTAAGACGCGATCCACTGAATCTTTGCATCGATTGAGAGTAACGGAAGCGAACACTTTGCCTGGTACTGACAATAGAGAGATCCCTCGGTGGTTCGAACACTCTGACCTCTTTCCTTTACTCTTGTATAATGGGACAATTTCTGCTACCTTCCAGTCATCGGGCAGAACTTCCGTCGACCAACATTTATCTATGATGTCCCAGAGCCACTCGACAATACCCTTGTGTGCTTTCAACATCTCACAGGAAATGTTATCGGGTCCACTTGCCTTGCCATTCTTCAACCTGCGGACAGCTTCAAGCACTTCTTCAAATCGAATTGGGCTCAGGTCAATCGGCAAGCTTTCAGCTGCTTCTTCGGGATCCAATCTCGTACTGCAACTGAATGTTGAGGGATTCAGGAGTTGACTAAAATGTTCCGTCCAGCGTTCAAGTCGTTCCTCTTTCGTCCGTAAGTTGACGCCAGTGCTTGAAACTAATTTGGTCAACTGGGGCCTCCAGTTTCGGCAAATCTGCTGTGATGCCCCAAAAACCTCCTTTAAGTTGCCTCTGTCCGCGAAGCTCTGCACTTCTTGGCCTTTGCGTTCAAGCCATGCCCGTTTGTCTGCACGTAGAGCTTTTCTGACTTCCTTACAGCAGTTTGTGAACTCTAACAGCACCTCCGCGCTGCTGTGTTTCTTTAACTGTAGATCGGCTCGTTTCCGGATAAGTTCCAGAGAATCTGGAGAAATCCAAGGTTTGTTCACTCGCTTGTCCGGAAGGAGGCATTTCACTGCTGCTTGGTTCAGGGCTTTTCGAAAATTGTCCCAAGACTGCTCTGTATTCTCGAAATCGCCGCTCTTATCAAGATGTAACTTGACCTCCTGCGTGAATAAGTCACGCGTTGTTTCATCTTGCAGCTTTGCAGAACTGATTCTGGGCGTGAGGCATGACTTTTTAGACAAAAGTTTCATAGATACTTCCGCAATGACCAGTTCGTGATCGGTAATTGTGGTTTTCCCTCTTCTGGACCTCACATTCGTCAGACATCCTCTGTATCTCTCTGCAAACAGAATGTGATCCAGCATCTTTTTTCGACAACTCGGATCGGGAGGGTTGAAGGTGTACCGATGCACTTGTCGATGCTGGAACCATGTACCACCTACGAGCAATTTGTGTGAAGTGCAAAATGATAACAACTTTTCAGAGTTTTCATTTTCTTCACCCATTCCAAACGGGCCTCTGCAGCTCATGGTGTCATTCAACTGGTGTCCAGGCTCTGCATTGAGGTCACCGATGACACAAATACGCTCCCTATGTTTGAAACTGGAAACTAGGTCTGAAAGTTGACTCCAAAACAAATCCTTCTCTTGGAGACTAGCTTCATTCGTAGGTGCGTAGCAGACAACAACAGCTAGATTGGCTCTCCTCTGAGCCGCGAACTTGACGTAGCAAATACGTTCACTTAGAGCCACTTGTTCTACGATGCTGTTTATCAATGACTTCTTTACAGCAACGCCCACTCCTCCTTGTCTCGACTTTACACCAGACAACCACGAGTCAGACAGGTAGAGCTTGTGGTCTCCGAGATCAATTTCTTGCTCCTGCAATCTCGTCTCCTGCACTCCCAGAATATCCAACTTGTATCGCGCCAGATCCATTTTCAAAGCCTCTAGAGATCCGGCTTGGGTCAGTGTTCTGACGTTTAAAGTTGCAATTCTGAGTTGGTTCCTCGGGAGATTCTTAGCACCCCTTACCCGGGACTCGGGGCCATGGTTGATTGTACTCATTGCTTTGGTGTTTGAAGGCTGAGATACGACTAGTTGCGCCACAAACTAGAAGACCAGTGCCTCGTTAGCTCGACCATGTGAGCGTAGAGCCGCAGCACATGACCTACCCCCAGGGGACACCACGTGGAGGTGAGGTTGGATTTTGTCCCCCACTACTACTACTACTACTACTACTACTACTACTACTACTACTACTACTACTACTACTACTACTACTACTACTACTACTACTACTACTACTACTACTACTACTACTACTACTACTACAACTACTACTACTACTACTACTACTACTACTACTACTACTACTACTACTACTACTACTGTTTCAACACTTTAATTCCAAATATGAAATAAAGGCACGGTTGGCAACAAATACAAACAAAACAAGAAGAGTTATTTGTTTGGTTATTCTGTGAAGTGCTGTACGACGAAATTGTTGAAGGCATTCTTTGACCCGGTTGCTGCTTTCTCCTGCAATCTGGTGAACGATACTTTGTTTCGTACACAGTCTCCTTCGATTTGACTCATCCACGTTTTCCGTTGCCCCCCAGGAGCGCGTCTAGCATGGACGTATTGATCGGGCGGGTCCCAATCGAAGGCACTGCGGGCTAATCTTCCTGGTTCCATTCTCTGGATGTGTCCGTACCATTTTATCCGTTTGCGCATGATCATCGTGGATAGTTGGGCATTCGTGTTCTTGACATAATTTCTTCGTTCGTTGTTTTCTCCAGATATGACAGACGTAGAATTCTCCGAAGACAACCACAGTGGAAACTCTCAAGTTTTCTCTCCATTAATTTCGAATGAGTCCAAGTCTCTGAGCTGTACAGCACGGCTGATAAAACGAGTGCTTTGTACAAATTGCACTTGAGGTGCACGCTGAGCTGCTTGCTCTTCCAGAGATTTTGGAAGTTAGCAAACCGTTGTCTACCTTCTGCAAGTTTGCAATTGACTTCCTGCAGGTCTCCATGCTTGAAGCTGACATATGATCCGAGATACTTGAACGCTTCTATGTTTTCAAACTCGTTTCCGAGAACATCTTGTACTTTGCAGGAAAACACGCGTGTGGCAGCTGCTTTAGGTTTGCCACAGTATCTCGATTGGTGAACTTTTCGGCCATTGACTGCTTTGAACTTCCTTTCACACTTGTCACAGGTGAGGCTCGCCTCTAGTTGCTCGAACTTTGACTTGTCGACGACATTCTTTGACAAACCGGCTTTGCAGAATCTTGTTTGGTGCACTTTGCGTCCGGTAACTGTACTGAATTGCCGCTGACAATTCTGACATCTTAAAGACTCTTGGTCAGCCACCACTGACCGACTCTCATTTTCTAGCGACACTGAATCTGCTACCGCAGATTGTTGTTGTGAAGCTACCAACGCTGGCTTAGCCTCCGCTAAGCTTTTCAATCTTAGCTTCCGGCCATCTTGTGTTTCGAACCAGCCCGCTTTCTTTTTCGTTCCCAGCAGCACCTCCGTGCTGATGGTTAGTCGTGACTGGCTAGATGTCTCTGCCAGGAGTCCTAGTTTGGCTTTATGTGTTCCAGTGAGTATCTCCACGTTCTGTTGGATACTAGGCACTGCAACAACATTTGGGCTGTCGCATTTTACGCCCATATTCTTTGTTTTGGCCACATTAATCTTCAGACCAGCGGCTTCCGCAAGGGCCTCGATTCGATGTAGGTTTTCTTGCACCTCACTGTCTGAGACCCCCACGAGAGCAACATCATCAGCAAAATCTAAGTCAGCCACCAATCTCCCAATGTCTAATCCTCCATACACCGAGTTAGCCAAAATGTAGTTGATGACAAGGCCGAATAGGATTGGGGACCACACATCACCCTGCCTAACGCCCGTTCTGACATCAAATAAGCGTCCTTTCTCACCTTCGGCTTTGACTCGACATTTGAATCCATCATAGCTGTTTCCTATGATGTTTATCACTTTTTGCGGAAGACCATAGTGTTTCATTATCTGGTACATCTGCTCACGATCGACAGAATCGAATGCCGCTCGAAAGTCTATGAAACAAAAGCTAATATCCAATTGAAACGCCATTGATTTCTCTATTATTTGACGCAGGGCAAAGAGTTGGTCGGCGCATGCTCTGCTTTTTCTGAAGCCGCACTGCTCTTCCCTTAAGACGCGATCCACTGAATCTTTGCATCGATTGAGAATAACGGAAGCAAACACTTTGCCTGGTACTGACAATAGAGAGATCCCTCGGTGGTTCGAACACTACTACTACTACTACTACTACTACTACTACTACTACTACTACTACTACTACTACTACTACTACTACTACTACTACTACTACTACTACTACTACTACTACTACTACTACTACTACTACTACTACTACTACTACTAATAATAATAATAATACTACTAATACTTCTACTACTACTACTACTACTACTACTACTACTACTACTACCACCACCACTACTACTACTACTACTACTACTACTACTACTACTACTACTACTACTACTACTACTACTACTACTACTACTACTACTACTACTACTACTACTACTACTACTACTACTACTACTACTACTACTACTACTACTACTACTACTACTACTACTACTACTACTGCTGCTGCTGCTGCTGCTGCTACTACTTAGACGTTTTACGCCGCTGCTAGTCCTGTAGTCGCCGATCCTCGCGGGTAAAATTTATAGGTGGACCCTCCATGCTAAAAAAGGGAGATGTTTAAGTGAACGGAACCGGAAGTTCACATGACAGTCTTGGTCTCCATCGATAAGAAAAATTTTCTGTATGCACACTGTTTCGGAAATCCCCTCCAATGTAGCAGAACCCTAAGTAGTCCTGCATTTTCTTTTTTCGACAATTTGTACAGTGATTTTTTTTTGAAAACTGGGTTCTCTGTCAGTTATGGATTGGGGCAAACCATTTTTTGTCAGTGTGTTGCAGTCTTTGTCTATTTTATCATCTGTTTCCGCGTTTTTAGATTTGTCGTTTTGGCTGTTCAGGTTTTCCAGGGTTTTGCCCATTAGCAACAGGCTTCTCTCTCTCTCTCTCTCTCTTTGGGTAAATTTTTAGTTTTTCATTCTGTGCAATGTATTTTGAATATCCCAGTGTTGTTCTGCATTCAAATTCCACTTAAATGGTTTAGACGGTTTGTACATTTGCTCCGAAATCTTGCGCACATGAAATTGTGCTACATACAAATGATTTTCTGTTACCCAGTCTGATGCTCCGGTGAAAGGCACGGTCCGTTTAGCTACCAAACGGAAAACGTCCGAGACTGTAACCTCAACGCCCAAGAACACCAGAAAGCTGTACGAAGAACACGAAAACTAGTGTAGTCAAACTTATCAGCTGTTTCCGCCTTGTTAAAATTGTCCTATTGGGGGTTCAGATTTTCCAGGGTTTTACCCATTAGCAGGAGGCTCCTCTCTCTTTTGATGTATTTTGGTGTTTCATTCCTTTTAGTATATTGTGAATGTTTCAGATTACTTTGAACATTAATTGAAAGATGCTTTGCTGCCAGATAGTTTTGGGCAAATTTCTGTATATTTAGTGGTATTAATGACTGAGTAGGGGTGTTCTTCAATTTTTTGTGCTTATGATTTTTTATTAAAGGTTTTAAATGATGACTTTTTGGGGGTGGATTGTTTATTCGTTTCACTGTATGAGCAACTAGGTGATTCGGAGACGGGGGTTGCACTTGGGTTAGTGTTCGATTATTGAGTAGAGGACGCAATTCTGATGTTAATCTCTGGCCCAGAGTGGGGCAATCATCACAGTAATTGACTTTATAATGAGTGAAGGATGGAAGAACAATTATGAGTAAATTGAAAATAGGTATAATAACTCGGATTGCTGCGAAGGGTGATTCTGGTGGGATGACATTGTGTTGATAGATGAGATCTAAAAAATCTGCAGAGAAAACTGTCAACACTTCTGCAATTGTATAATCCTTTCTAGCGAAGGAGAAATTAATATGTGGTAATTCAAGTTCACTTTGTGAGCTGTTGCTTTGCAAGCTCGTGGTATTATTCATCCAACCTATGGAGTTCTTTAATATGTTTGATATCGTATGAGGCTAGGATAGCGTCAAGATTAACAGTGTAGACAATGTCTGTATAAAGAAGTTCAGATAGTTTAGGTGTTGCTTGGGGTGGAAATATCGAGATATAACAAAAAGATATTTGTTCGTTATTTAAATCTCTAATGTGGAAAACCAATTCACAACAAGTGTGCGAATATATTATATGATCTAAGTTATACAAATTAACTTGAAAATGAATTTGTTTAGATTAAAAATTTTGAATATATTGACAATTGTCAGCGTATGGCGTTCTTCCAAATAGTACTTCAAATCTGTGTTGTGAAGTAATTTGCATACCTGATTTCGATAGAGATCGAGCTGCACTTTCAGTACAGTGAGACTGAAAATATGAAGATGTATTGAGGTGGTTGCTTGTGTGAGCAGTTTGGTTGAAGCTTCTTAGAGTTGATTATTTTGCTGTGATAGCTGTAGTTTCTGAGGGCTAAGAGCTGTACTGTGAAAGAGTTGTTACAAATAATGAGACGAGAGAGTGAAGTTGAATTGAAGACTTAAGGAAAATTTTTTTCTAAGTGAAAATGAAAGGAAATTTAGGAGAGTGAAGAAAGATTAGTTTATTAAGAGAGTGAGAGAGAGAGAGAGAGAGAGAGAGTGTAGATGAAGTTTAGACTCAAGAGAGAAGAGAAGAGAGAGAAGCAACTAAGTTGAGAGAGGTGGACTGAAAAGTGATATTAGGTGATACAAGATAGCCTGAGCACAAACTTTCTTCGGGAAAGAAAAAGTTACTGAATCATATCTTTGTGAATAAATGAGATTAGGGAATTTTTCCAGGACCGAGCCGTGGGTTGGTTGTTAACTTAATTCTTAGTTCATTTCCTTTTCATTATTTTTGTGTGGAATGGCTTGTAATCCCCTTTCTTTCAATTCCTGATAGAGGGCTTTTGGTGTTCTGCTAGGGTAGCAGGTGGAAAGGTAGTCCGCGTTCTTTGTTTACTATCCTAAAGAGTTTGATTATTTTCCCCAGTAAAATAATTGTAATAGGGGGGAGAGGGATGAAAGAACTATTTGAAATATCCTTCCCGTATAAGAGAACGAGGGAATTGTATTTTTATTTGATTTGTATTTACCAGGTATTTAACGTGTTGTGCTAAGGTGGGTTTGGCTAAATAATGCGAGATGAGTGATTTTTCTGTGTAAGAAGAGTGGTGTTTGTGTGTTAAGAATGCGTCCGAAATTTTTGATTGTGGTAAGAATGCTCTATAATCTTTCATCGATTGTCGTCGAGGACGAGTATCTCTTGTATTGTAGTTTTTCGAGTTACTTTTGTGTATTTCAGACAAATTACAAAGTGGTAGGGGGGAAGATGCATCTTTGGATGGTATGTCTGGGTTGTCTAGACTAAACGAGACAGATTTCGATGTATTGATAGTCGGTAACAAGGTATTATCCGAAAAATTTTTCTCCATTTGTTCTTGAACGAAGAGTTCTTTTGGGTAATAGGGTACAATATTACTTCTATGACGAGTTTTTTGTTTACCAGAAAAATTTTTTACTTTACAAGTAAATACTCTGCGGGTATCAATTATTTTATAAGGTCCAATTTTTTGAGGTTGGAATTTTTCTGATATTCCGATTTGTGTGGCTTTATTTACAATTAAAAAATAAGTATTGATTTTAAGTGGTTGCGCAGTTCCAAAACGTCGATTTTTAATTGTGTTTAAAAGTTTATTGTGATTTAAATAATTGTGAACTTCATTATAAACTTCAGAGTGTATCTTTTCACGATTGAGAAACCAATGTGCAAAGTTTCCCTTCTGTATTTTTTTCTAATTTGAGGACGATGACCGAGATTGTCAGTTTGTGTATGTTTGGGAAAGAATTACAGGGTCAATTGGATGAGGATTTACAATTTACAAAGCTATCTTTAGTGGAAGATAGGTTAAACATTATTGAGTTTTTGGGTTTCATTTGGTGATAAACTGATATTGGTTCTAACTTGTGAGTTGAATGCAAAAGGAAACGGTTATTTTTTTTGTTAACATGTTTCGTATTGTGATTCTAAAACTGTGCAAAGAAATGTGTTTAGTTGAAGATTACTATTCTCAACTAATCCATTAGACCATAGTGCGTATGGCGTTCTTGGTTTAAATTGTACATTTTATGTACTGCAAAAGTGTGTGATTTCTCCGTTAATGCATTCATTTCCATTATCTGTTACCAAATTATTGGGTTTTTCAAATTTACCAATCCAGTGATCAAATAACACAGAGAGTGCATTTGTTGCATCATTTTTTGGAGAGCAATGAAGGACAACAAAGTGTGTGAAGGCGTCTACGATAACATAGACATAAGAATTTCCATCCGAAGACGGAGAGATTACGCTCTTTGTGTCCACTGATATACGTTGATTATAGTATGGTGAAACTTTTAGAAATGGCTGTTGTGGAGCCACGAGGAGGTTTTGCATAGATTTGCTCGTTTGGCGATTCAAGCAATCTTGTGTGAGTATTGCTATCCATAATTTAATGTTGGGAAAATAACAGTTTTCTGTTATTTTTGGCATAGGTTTTTTCACGACTGGGATGACCTGAAAGGTCGTGAGAATTTGCAGAAAAAAATTCGCTAAAAGGAGAGAAAGTGGTAAAAAAATTATTTGTTGAAGTAGTCTCTTGTATATAATATAAGGGATGATTTGTTTCATTTATATTTAGTTCTCGGAAACTTCTGTAATAGTGTAGCAATCCTTTGTTTGCTCGGATAGTTAATGAAGGGACGAGGTTGATTTTTTATGTTTTTTCCAAAGGAGCAATTGTCTTATAACTGGGCCATGTTGTTGTGCTTCGTATAGAAGCGTATCAATTATTTCTGTTTGTTCGGTGTAGAAGTAATTATAAATTTCTGGAGATTTATGTATGAAGTCAACCAGTGCTGGAAGTGAAAATTTTATAGTGTTTATCAACTCTGCATAACTTGCATTTTGACTAGATGGTGTAATTGGCTCTGTTTTGTTTGTAATTAGAGTGACATCCGTGTGATGTAAACTAGGACAGGGTTCAAATAATGAGTGATTTTGTTTAATTTGCTGTACTTTGTTTTGTTGTAATTGTTCGAAAGGTTGTGCCTTGGTTCTGAATTCGTGATAAGGGACAGGAAGATAAAGATCATTTTCAAGTTGTGCTTTAAAGTTATTATCTTTGACCTTTAAGTACACTGGAAAATGAAATTCACGGCAAAATGCTTGCCTTTTTTTACTTTTAGTGGTAAATGTGAATACCATTGTTGTGCCGGTCCTATAAGGGCCGTTTGTATCATGGCAATTCCTTTCAGAAACCATGCTTCATGATATGGTGAATCAGTCTGATCTGGTCCTGTAGTCATTGCCATATTTGCTGTGATAGCATTTAAAAGTCCCTGTTGTGTAGGTAGGATCAGTACCATCAAACGGTCTTAGATACTGTTGCATAGGCACTTAGCCTCCTATATAAGGATACGTCATTTGTTTATTTCGGCGAACTACCGGTGATGGTGTTTGTGTTGACGCCGCCTGTAGATAATAAGGAGTTGGGGCGTTTGTTGATTGCTGATTAGTCTGTGAGTCAAGTTGTCTAACAAAATTCACTAATTGTTGTGGAGTGACTTGAATATTTTGGTTATATATTAGTTTTGCTTGGGTTGAATTCTTAATATAATTGGTTCAGTGTTAAAATGTACAGAGTTTTTTCTTTGTAGACGTTTTAAAGGTGTGTTTATGTTGGGTAATGTGACTAGAGTTGTATTTAATAGATCTGAATATTGTTTCTATTCAGTCGTATTGACAGCTTGTCTGTATTGATGATTCTGATAAATTTTTGTGTTATTAGTGGTATTTTTAGCGGCATTATTGTTATTTTTGCTGTGGTGATTAGTTTGGCCTTTATCTTCAAGGTCAATTAGTGTGTTCACTGTATGTGATGAAAAATGTGTTCCATCATCTAACAATGTAGAACTAAAATCTGTTTCTGCAATTTCGTTAATACAAGTGTCTAGGTTGTGAGTGGATTATAATATCCATATTTTCTATCAGAGATGCTTCCAGAGACATATTTGTGTTCTCTGGAAGGTTTGTACATGTAAATGGTTGATTGTCTGCATTGTAGTTTTTAAATTCAATATTATTTTGATGAATGGATGATTTTTGTATAATTTCCGACGGTACTTCTGTGATGTTTACAAATTTTTGTGGGAACCAGTTTGGATCATAAATTTAGTGTTATGTTTCTGGTAGTTTAGATTTTAACTGTGGGGGTATGCTTCAGCTATTAGTTTTGTGGCTGGAAAAATGTGTCGTACAATTCTTTTCCAAAATCTGTGTATGTACCACGATAGGAGTGTATGAGATTCGAGAATCTGTTCCTCTTGTAAGTCTGCGTCTTTTACAGAGCTTGTGTATACTTTAAGAAGATGAGTGTAAACCTCTATTTTTTGTCCAGCGATTTTGTGTACGCTCTTTTTCCGTGCTTGTTGAGCAGCTTTATTAAGTGTGGAAGCGAGACGTTTGAGAAATTCAAAAGAAGATTTCCGAAATACACCCGTTTCCCAAGGGTTTTATCTCCAACCATATTCCGACCTTAAGAAATTCAAATACTGTGTCTGATAGTGGATTAATCAAGGTGTCATATATAAGAGAAATAAATGTATTTGTGAGAGGATCGCAAATGAAAAGAATCGATCCCTTTGTGAGTTGAGCTCCATAAATTTCAATTAGATATGAGAGAATAGCAGTACGTGAAACTTGTGATGCTTTATCTTGTAAAGAAAATAAAGGCCGTTGCTCTGCTGCAAAATAGTGATATTTAAGTTGTTTTGCTACGTTCAGAAGTAGATTTAATTCATCTTGGTCTTGATAGTGTTTAGCTTCAAAGGGTAAAATGTCATGTTGAAGACGTTTGTTCTGTTGTGAAAGAACAGCTAATCGTAGTTCGTCAGAGTGTGTCTCTGTATTCGAGGAAGTTTGACGAGTATAATGGTTCATTTTCTCAGTTTGAATTTTGTTTTTTTTTGGGGTTGTGTTCCCTTTTTTTCTAAGTTTTAAATGGAGATAAACTAAAAGATTATTTAAACTATTTCTAATTTTCCTTCTCAAGAGAGGATAGTGTGTTTTGTGTGAGTTCTTTTTACGGTTAGAGTTTGTTAAATCACTGGTCGCACCAGTTAAGGCAGACCCTAGATGGGCTCCTTTTACAGTCTTAAAGTATAAAGAGCTAGGGCTACTTAATTCTGCGCGCGAGGTAGGCTTACCTATATCTCTCAGACTAACAGACTCGGTAAAACACTGAAGATATACTTCAATCATAACGATGTATAAAAGAGTTAACACCGGAGTCAGAAGTATACACACCGTGCAACTACTCTAATTGACTGACTCTACTGGAATTCTCTCTATATAAAAGAGAATAGTGTCTTCTCAGTCTCTGATTGGAAGGAAGTGTACATCCCCATTTCTACTGCTACAGTTTATCGAACCTTGTTCAAGTAGGAATCTGGTATTAAACACTGCTGATATAAAACAGTGTCCAGTTATAATGGACTAGGTGGTGCTCTACAAACAAAAAACGAGTTGCATGAGATGCTTAATACTGGGGATATAGAACCTTCTGAACATTGATGAAATAGTAGCATTTGTTTTTCTGAAATTTGCAACAACACAATGTGGAGGGTAATCTTGAACTGCTAGGGAGCTGACAAAAATGTGCAGAATAGTTTTCAATTTTTACTAAGAAAAAAATTCTAGTCAACGGATTAATGAAAAAAGAATCTTAGGTAAATCAGACTGAAATTTAATTTTTAGTGACAAATATCATTTTGTTTTTAGTGTCATTGAAAAAACTTATATTCAAAAATTGGCGCAAATTTTTGGGTTGTACAAAATTATGCAAACAAATTGTACTGTACTTTACAGGCTTAGCTGATATTGAGAGCTTGCAAAGGCCTGTCTATTTCAACATTTTCGGCCGTAAAGCAATGAATTTTTGGAAAGAGAGTCGAACATGTAGATAATTATCGTAATCCTCTTTCATCTTTTTAATCTTAGAATAAAAAAAAATTACATCAATGTATAGCTTCTCAGCGTATACGAGGTTCTCAGGTTTATTTTATTGATATCTCTGTTGAGTTTGAGTGAGAAGTTTTAGTGAACTATTGTTGTAATATTGCTAAAATATTTAAAAAGCTTGTGCTTAAATTGACTTCTTTTCTGGGGAGGCATTGTGAACTGATTCTGTTTATTTCTCTAACTTCTATTCGAGACGAGTTTTTTTTTAAAAATTGACTACTGTAACCCTCTATTTTTTGTCGAGCGATTTTGTGTACGCTCTTTTTCCGTGATTGTTGAGCAGCTTTATTAAGTGTGGAAGCGAGACGTTTGAGAAATTCAAAAGAAGATTTCCGAAAAACACCCGTTTCCCAAGGGTTTTATCTCCAACCATATTCCGACCTTAAGAAATTCAAATACTGTGTCTGATAGTGGATTAATCAAGGTGTCATATATAAGAGAAATAAATGTATTTGTGAGAGGATCGCAAATGAAAAGAATCAATCCCTTTGTGAGTTGAGCTCCATAAATTTTAATTAGATATGAGAGAATAGCAGTACGTGAAACTTGTGATGCTTTATCTTGTAAAGAAAAGAAAGGCCGTTGCTCTGCTGCAAAACAGTGATATTTAAGTTGTTTTGCTACGTTCAGAAGTAGATTTAATTCATCTTGGTCTTGATAGTGTTTAGCTTCAAAGGGTAAAATGTCATGTTGAAGACGTTTGTTCTGTTGTGAAAGAACAGCTAATTGTAGTTCGTCAGAGTGTGTCTCTGTATTCGAGGAAGTTTGACCAGTATAATGGTTCATTTTCTCAGTTTGAATTTTGTTTTTTTTTTTGGGGTTGTGTTCCCCTTTTTTCTAAGTTTTAAATGGAGATAAACTAAAAGATTATTTAAACTGTTTCTAATTTTCCTTCTCAAGAGAGGATAGTGTGTTTTGTGTGAGTTCTTTTTACGGTTAGAGTTTGTTAAATCAGTGGTCGCACCAGTTAAGGCAGACCCTAGATGGGCTCCTTTTACAGTCTTAAAGTATAAAGAGCTAGGGCTACTTAATTCTGCGCGCGAGGTAGGCTTACCTATATCTCTCAGACTAACAGACTCGGTAAAACACTGAAGATATACTTCAATCATAACGATGTATAAAAGAGTTAACACCGGAGTCAGAAGTATACACACCGTGCAACTACTCTAATTGACTGACTCTAGTGGAATTCTCTCTATATAAAAGAGAATAGTGTCTTCTCAGTCTCTGATTGGAAGGAGGTGTACATCCCCATTTCTACTGCTACAGTTTATCGAACACTGTTCAAGTAGGAATCTGGTATTAAACACTGCTGATATAAAACAGTGTCCAGTTATAATGGACTAGGTGGTGCTCTACAAACAAAAAACGAGTTGCATGAGATGCTTAATACTGGGGATATAGAACCTTCTGAACATTGATGAAATAGTAGCATTTGTTTTTCTGAAATTTGCAACAACACAATGTGGAGGGTAATCTTGAACTGCTAGGGAGCTGACAAAAATGTGCAGAGTAGTTTCCAATTTTAACTAAGAAAAAAATTCTAGTCATTGGATTAATGAAAAAAGAATCTTAGGTAAATCAGACTGAAATTTAATTTTTAGTGACAAATATCATTTTGTTTTTAGTGCCATTGAAGAAACTTATATTCAAAAATTGGCGCAAATTTTTGTGTTGTACAAAATTATGCAAACAAATTGTACTGTACTTTACAGGCTTAGCTGATATTGAGAGCTTGCAAAGGCCTGTCTATTTCAACAATTTGGGCCGTAAAGCAATGAATTTTTGGAAAGAGAGTCGCACATGTAGATAATTATCGTAATCCTCTTTCATCTTTGTAATCTTAGAATAAAAAAAATTACATCAATGTATAGCTTCTCAGCGTATACGAGGTTCTCAGGTTTATTTTATTGATATCTCTGTTGAGTTTGAGTGAGAACTTTTATTGAACTATTGTTGTTTTATTGCTAAAATATTTAAAAAGCTTGTGCTTAAATTGACTTCTTTTCTGGGGAGGCATTGTGAACTGTTTCTGTTTATTTCTCTAATTTCCATTCGAGACGAGTTTTTTTTAAAAAAAATTGACTACTGTAACATGAGATAATTGTCTAACTTTAACGGCACTGCCTCTCCTTTCTATCGTAAAACTGTCAAAAAATTTTGAAAAAATTAATCAAACCCAGGTTGCCCACCTTAGACGAAACTTTGAAAACTTACTTAGACTTTCTTCGCTGCCGTAGAAAACTTACAATACTTTTTACGGCACCATATAAGATCGTAATACGTTTTCTACGGCACCGTGTCCAATTAATTTAATTACCATTTTCTAAGGTCTACTTTCCTAAAATCGGTTTTAAAAACAACGCTTGTCTCATACAAGTCAATTTTTCATTACTTTCTGGCACTTTTCACATCTATGAAAAATTGCAAAACAGTACGGCGCCATATAAGGCAGTAACAAGTTTTGTAATTTTTCCAAGGTGTTGTTTTCAAACATTAATTTGCTTTTCAGGTACGCTGGTCAAAAATTTTACCTTAAAACAGTTCGAAGTAGCAAAAACGGGATGCGCCCCTTGTAAGGCCGTACCGAGCTATGGAAGTCTAATGATATCTTCTGCAGTTCATGTCTTTAATCAACCAGAAAAGTTTTCAATTCCAGAAATCCATCAAAAGCGTCATAACTGAGATTGTGTTCCAATGAAGACCATTGCTTACGTATTATGTCTCAAAAAATATTAGCTGTGAACGGAACTTCGGAAAAACAAAAGGTTTGCGGTTTAAGTGGATCAAATAAAATTTGCGCTGTTTTACAAATTAAACAACTGTAAATCACACGTACGCACAGCTGGCAATTAGATCCCAAGCTGCAGGCCCACAGTTTATAGTAAACTATAGAAATTTTTTTTCCAATTTGTTGCGGTCGATTCAGTTAATTGTCCTCTAGTTTCTGTAAAAAGTAATTTATAATATTTTTGGCGCATTTAAGAATCCATCAAAGATTTTAGTGCCATTTCCTCTTGTCTGTGTCTTTATCTAATTCGTATCAGAATTTGGAGACTATTGAGCTCAGTTTTAATTGGTTCCTAAAGTAGAGAGGGTTTTACATTTAAATTTCACAACTTTTTCGTCAATTGAATCTCTCACTAAAATTTTTTGTAGTTAATGTCAATAATCAACCAGAAAAACGTGCAACTCCGAATATCCATCAAAAACGTCTTAGCTGAAAATTTAGTTTCTAAACAAAACCAAAGCTTGCGTGTTATGTCTCGAAAAGAGGTTAGCTGTTGAATGAAGTTCGGAAAAAATAAATCTTTTGGGGTTTAGGTGAATCAAATAAAATCACCACTCTTTTTAAAAGGAAACTGTCAGTACCACTTAAATAGCTGATGAACAAATCCCTTATTACAGGTACACAGTTTATAGGAAAGGAAAGAAAAACTAATGTGTTTGATTTGCGTTAGGTTCAATTAAATCTGTTCTGGTTTCAGAAAAAAAACTAAATTTAAATTTTTGCTCATTTGAAAAGTCAGTGACGAAAATCAACGTAGGAGTCCCGCATTTTGTGTAGTATCTTGTGCAGAAATTATGTATTGTTCCAGGTATTATTTTGCCTTATGTGTTTAGTTTGTCTGTTTTGGAGAGTGCTTTTCGAGCCTAGTTTTTTTTATCTAGTGCTCTGCTCAATTCTCCTATAGCTTTAGTTTGTAACTCCGCCGTAGCCGGATGATAAAGGAGGAGGGAAACACACCCAGAACATACTGAAAAAGTCTCAAAAGTCGGTTTTTCAACTTGACTGGAGCCTTTTCCGACCATTTTCCAGCTATTATTTTACCTTAAAAAACCTTATTAATCTTGGTACGTCCTTATTACGGCACCCTACTAGTCTTGATAAGCCATAACACGGAACCTAATAAATCTTATGACGGCCGTAGTACGGTGCCGTAGTAAACTTGACAAAAACTTAGTACGGTTTTTATCTAAGACTTATACAGTGCCGTACTACGTCCGTACCAAGTTTTCCAAGTATGGGTAACCTGGGAACTCTCTAGCTTGACTTACAATGGC
Organism: Convolutriloba macropyga; assembly: GCF_964194025.1. Lineage (NCBI taxonomy): Eukaryota > Metazoa > Xenacoelomorpha > Acoela > Convolutidae > Convolutriloba > Convolutriloba macropyga. The sequence goes on from NC_134477.1 coordinate 29,493,384, forward strand.
AGTCCTTTGGAACTAAATATCGGTAGCGTTGTCATATTGCCATATGGTTGATGGTTAAATCGGGAGTGCTATTGGAGTTCGGTACGCAATAGAAATATGACTTTCGTAGTGTGTTGAAAGACTGCTTCATCATTTTTTGTATTAAAGTTTTGTAGTATTTGTTTATTGTAAATGCGAGCTGAACGTTGAAGCGCTCCAAGTGATCTTTACACTGCGCATACTATACAATATTGTCTAACTGAGGCATGTTTGGTAGTAAATTCCAGTTTTGTAACAAGATGTTCGAGCGTTCTTGAAGAAAACTGTGAGCCCTGATCAGTATGACTAATGGCATGCTTCAACACCGAATAAACATTACTATAAAACCAAAAAATCAAATGCGGACTGAGTGAATGATTTATTAAAATTAAATGACCTCTCACTACATTAAACGGAAATTTTGGATTCAATCAATGTTTTATGTACCATATACGACCTTCCCGGGCCGGGGATTTCGCCCAAAAATAACGGGGAAAAGAGTGTAAAGAGTGTAAAAATAATATTTTTACACCGTTAGTGCCCCTCTTATTAAGAATATTGGCATTTATTTCTGCACAGACTCATAAAGTACTTTATCACGGCAACAAAATGGGCTAACATAGACTTTCTAACTCGTCTTCTTCAAAAAGTTATTAACAGACGTTTTTCATGAAGTTCGACATTTTCTTCACCTACTTCGACGGTTCATTAACCTGTAATCTTAATTCTTTTTCTTTTTGTATAATTCAGTAGTATCAACGACATTAAAACGAATAGTTTGCAAACGGCGGCGTTGAAAAGGTGCATTTGAAACTCATTATGCAATGAATCAGACATGCCATTAACCTGCAAAAGTGTCTTCTACTGCAGAAAGAAGAACAAAGACCGGCCAAACCAAAAAACTAAACGAGAAAAGGCTTCATTGTCATCTGTATTTTCCTCCTCTCCATTCTGGGTCGAAGAACTAGATCAAATTTTTATTATTGCAGCACAAATTTCTGTATTTTTTGTTCTTTTGTGGAGCCTTGATAAGATTTACACCCGTTGAAAAGAAGGAAACACGTGGACAAAACAGTGTAATTGTAGTGTATTTCTAACAGTGTAATTTCTTCAAAATTGCGGTGTATTTCTAAGAGTGTAATCGCTTGAAATTTACACTTTTCACTCTTTTCCCCACTAAAAATTGGACGAAAGAGTGTAATAAAAAGAAATTTTTAGGAGTGTAAAAAGAGTGGATTAAAGAGTGTAAAGAGTGTAAAAAGAGTGTAGTTTTCTTAAAATTATACTCTTACGCTTTTTTCCCTGCCTAGTATGATTACTTCAGGTTGACCATAGCCTGACCAATGTTGGCAGCAATGATGGTACCACGTGAAAATTTCAGACGCAAAAAAAGTGGCCATAGTCACCACAAAAAGAGCAATGCTGCTCATAGAAAGATTAGTCTGAAATGTGGGGAATAAAAAAAAGGGCAGCTGAGAACAGGCTACTGTAGGCCTAATGCTGTTCCGCTGCGATTACGCAGGAACCAAAATTTTTATTATTATTATTACTATGACTCATATTTGAGACACCTAGTATGAAATCTCTCTTTTCTGTTACAGCCCTCCACAACAATATATAGCCAATCTGTTTGCACCAAAAGATATTCAGTTTTTCCTACTTATCGATACTTGTTTTCATAACAGTAGTATGTCGTCATCAGAGCTAAATTGAAGGGATATTTGCTCTCCATAACTTTAAAAAAATAGATTGATAAAACTGTTCTTGGACAAGATAAATATCGAACTGATAAAAGCACAAATCATTCAACTTAGGCTTACATTAAATGCGTATTATAACTTTTTACGTAAGCGTTAATTTCAAATGTTCGCTGCGTTATTAATGTTTAAACGCCGTTTGTGTTTAATTGATTATGTGAGTGTATGAAATCCAAAAATGTTGCTTTTATAGTTTAAGTGGGGGTGCAAACCAACGTGGGGAGCTACAACAGAAAAGAGAAAAAGAAATCAAAGAAATCTTTATGATCGGTGGCCCGGGATAGTTCTTTTACTGTTCATGGTTTTAGCTCCACCACTCTAAAGCAACCTCTTGTCTCACAACTTTTAGTTCACAGGAGGGTTGTATATTTTGCAATCAAAATTATTAACCGTTTTTTTTGCAGCAAGTTTTGAGCTCTGTAAATATCGATTGTTCAGTTTTTTCCGAAAAGCTTAATGTTTTCTGTCGTAACCCTTGTACTCGTGAAAAAATTGAAGAAATTCTTCAAGATTCTGCTTATTAGAGTTTCTGCTACACTATACGAATATTGGCAAAATAAACAACGTTGTATTTTTTTATGTATGCTGTCATTACGGAGGCGTGCTTCTAACAATCCAAGCTAATTTCACTGCCGTGAAAGAAAACAGTCAACTAGAAGGCCATTATAAAACTGTAATTTATGTTTTGTTGAAAGACCATGTACCTATGTCAAACTCGTGACATTTATACAACTAGATAAATCTTGCTTGAATGTAATCTGGTTGAGACAAAACTATTGCTTCCCTTTCCGATACTTGCGGCTAGCGTTTTTCATTTTTGAGTGTTCTACAATTGATTTTCTGTTTATCCTGTGTGTTCGTTTAATTCAAAAGCAGGGATAAGAAAATAGAGAGTTTCAGAAAATGTGGCGGATTTCAATGCCAATCAAGTTAGAAGTTCCTTCTTGTGTAGCCCATACTTCATACTTTGCATCATGCTTTCCCTTAGTTTAAAGTTTCCTTATTGCGGCCAAACATCAATTTTTGAACGCGTTGTAGAGCTTTATGGTATCTATTGCAGAAAAATTCCTCATGAAAAATTCCTAGGATTTATTCTTTGCCTTTCGATAAATATGGGAAAATCTGATAGGCAGATGTTGAGCCTGTGTGCATTAGGTACTCAATTCCCTATCCACAACTTTTATTTATGTCTTTGGTAGTGAAGTAATACAAATATTCTTGAATAATAATACATAGAAAAAAATATCCTGGACTTCAGACTACTATTTGTATTAACTTTAGGAGACTTCAAAAGTATAAAAAATAGAAACCTGTGACAGCATCGGCATATTTTTTTCGGCTGTAATATTATGTTTTGGGATTTGGCACACTATCCAGCAGACAGAGTGAGAAAAGCCAAGTTATAGATCGAAATAACCATTGATTGACGCCCCAAATTGAATAGCGTCTTATTGGATAGTTAGGATTGTTGAAGATGTTGGTTTTCATCTTCAGAATATTGACCAGCATCAGTTTAATGTGGACAAAAAGGATTTTTTTGGGGAAATTGTTGCTCGTATGATTTGTTGTTGCTATTGTTGTAAATTTTATTAACGAATCTGCATTTATAATATCCATAACAATTAGTTTGTCGGTTTCAGTAATTGAGATAATGTTTCCTAAGATTTTGTTTTTTGTAGTAAATTGTTTTGTTGCATCGCTAAGTGAGTCCTTTTTTCATCTGTTTGAAGCCTTCATCAGTCCTGTGGATTGTGCAATTAAAAATGGAGTAACCATAATTACGCCAAAAGTTGCAAAAACGTGTGATATTTGGTCGGCCATTTAAATTGTGGTCCTTCATAGGCCTTTTATAAAAACAGCGCTAACTTTCTTCTTCATCATTAGGTTAGTAAACTCCCTAGTTCGTGCTTCAAAGCTACTAATTCTGTCAGTTGTGTATTTTTCAATGCCATCAGCACTAACAATAAATGCTAAATTACCATTTTATAATCGGGGCATGGGGGGCAAAGTTTGTCGTCAACTTCAACCTCGATTGCCGAAATTTTAGTATAAGCTTATTTTTTTTACATGTTATCAGTCTTAATAAATTAATTAATGGTTCTAAAAGGTAGATTTGACTAAGAGATCTAGTTAGATGATTTTCATAAATTTCATGAAAGCTAATCATTTAATCTTAATTTTAAATGTTTTTATTATGTTTGCAAATCGTTAAATCAAGCTTGGATTTGTGATTTTGGTAGTTAACATCAAAATTAACTTGTTGGAAGGTTTTATTAAACTATTCGATAATCATAATAGCTCCGCATGGTTTGATTCGAATTTATTAATGCTGTCAAAATCTCTAAAGTTAGTTCTCAATTTCTTTTCTTCTTACTTTCTCAATCATTTTACTTTTTGTTTTGGTATTTATAGTTTTGTGAAGGGGTAATTCCCATTCATTTTAAGTTGGTGATGCGATATTAATTGCTGCCATTTCAATTATATCAAATGGACAATTTACACAGTGTTAGTGGTTTAAATCATTGCGTCATTCTATTATTTGAATGATAATTCAATACTTAGCTAGTTCACATAATTGTTCTAATATCTTACATCTAATTTAAGTTGTATTTCAGTACAATATGGTCATTAGAATGACCCCTTTTCTCTCTATTGAGCTATAGTGCTTTTTTAGCTAGGGTAGTAAAACATTAATAAAAAAGCAAAAGCCAGTAACCTTAAAAGTGGCCATTTTAAACAGAGTGTAATTGAGGGGAGTATATTTACAATTACTTTCAACGCGTTCGTTTTGTAAGTGTTTTCAACTCATTTTCACAAATTTCTTCCAATCAATTAAATTAACCTTGATGGGCGTATTTATGTAGTGGTGCATTTATTAATGTATACAAACATCCAAATACAATCCAATTATTGCGCCTGTCTATTACAATAAGACATCATCGCGGACATCTATGCGGTCTTTATTGAGTTAAAGTTCATGTTTTGATGGCCCAAGCCAGTTGGGAGGTATAGTAGGATCAGAAGTCCAGGGTTTCCAAACATAGCCCAAATTCTTAGGGTTGCCTGCGTTTTCAAGAATTGGTGGAACAAGTGGCTCTACCTGAAGAGTCTCCCAGTATTTGATTCTCTCCAATAACATCTCTTTTATTGCCTGGTAGTTGGGATCATCCACTAAGTTGTAATACTCGCACGGGTCATTGTCAATGTCAAAAATGCATTCGTCCAGCCCTATAGTACAAAAACCCATCCTCATCACACAGATTTAATGCGAATAGTTTGCATTTACTTATAAATTAAACGAAATATCGGGTGTTTTGGAAGAAATGACACGCGAGAACAGGGCCGATTGCATTATTTAATTACACGTTTCTCTCGTTAAACCCATATGTGTTCACTAGATTCACGCAACAATTGATTCAAAAATGAGTCAATGTATCGTGTTTTAACCCAAGGCCAAAGTTTTTATTCAAGTTCAAAGTTTGTGAACAATCTCCTAAAGAGCCACTATCATCAGGTCTTTGGAGCAGAATGCCCCCTGTCTGCTAAAATAAGCCAATTTTTTGGTCTTGCATTGAACGTACAATTCTTTCTTAGCTGTTTAAACTAGTTATTTAAACTATCAGTTGATCAGTTGAATAAGATTGCAGCATGTAGTGCATCTTCAGTTTTACTGTTTGCAGAAATAATTCTTGCTCACAAGACTCTGGTAAAAAAAATAACCATTTAAAAATGACAACTTTGTTTTGGTCGCCATATGCTTTATTATCAGCAGTTTTTTTAGTACACAGGACTCCTTAATTTGCCATGAAAGGTTTTGAGTTACAGTAATTGACCTGAATGTTAGTGTTTCAAAGTCAGTTTGAGAGTTGTGTAAGTTCTTTATGACAATTTAGGGTAAATGTGACTACAAAATAGTTTCAGAAATGACTCCACACAAAGAAGCAGTAAAAGAACATTGAAAGAGCGGCATAAGATTAACAGTGATGCTCTCTTGAGGTGTGCGGAGTAGGAAAAGCAAAACAGTAAAAGCGTTGAATGACAATAAAGCAGAAAAACATTACAGGAAAAGTCCTAGGAGTGAAATAAAAAAATAACGACCTGACTATTAAAATTATTGATGGCGTAGACTGCAGTAGTCAAGAAAGCATGTAAAAATACGAACAAGATCAAAGAAAATAATTTTAAAAGGTTGATTCCAATATCAACATTTTGAATAAACAGTTCAACTATGGTACCTTGGTTCACCTACAACAAATAGGAAACAAGAGGTGTAAAAATGGCAACAATTAGCAATTTTGACAAAACTCGGGAATTCATTGATGTCTTTGAAAATAAGTGGTGTGAAAACCAGTGACGAACTCAATGATTAAAAAAATTATTCCTAATGGCATGATATCATTTGTTCATAGGACGACTGTTATAAGTACGTACCAGGGAACACATAACAAAAAATAACAACAAACAATCGCTACAACAAAAGGCCACTAAAGTTTTTCAAAGATGAACAACAGTTCTCAAGATAACTAAACCATAAATTTTCACTGCTACAAAAATAAATCATTTTTTATCATAGATATGTTTTCGACTCATTATAAATTTGACGAGTCCTAAGGTTGCGGTAATTAAGTGAAAAGAATGAAAAGACAAAAAAGAGGCAATCAGAACTGAAAAGTTAAAAATCAATGAGAATGTTCAAATAATAATCTCCTTAATTTTCAAAAATTGAAATAAAAATTAATTGAAAACAAGACTAAAAAACATACCACTGTGCTTTCTTTAAAGAAAAATTGTGTATAACAAGGAAAAACACTTGACAGAACAAAAACAAATATATTATCCAAAACTGACAAAAATTAGCAATCTTTTTGAGCTTACAGAGTTTCCATTTCGCTTCGAACATCAATTATAAAAAAATCGGTTGATACTTTCAACTGCGTATCATTATTAAACTTTTAAAAATAAGAATAATGAACTGAACAATTAAAAATTTAACAAGAATGAGAAGCACTAAAATATAATTCCATTTTAAAAAATTCTCTAAAGTTAGTTACCAACGTTGAATTTGAGACCACATTGTTCCACACTTGCGACAAAATAATCTTAAGATTTCAAATGAGAAATGTTAATCAAAAACCGTAATTGAAAGAGCAAAAAAATAAGAAAGCTGTCAAAAATAAAGAAATCATTCTTTTTGAAAATAAGTAGTTATGTGCTATAGTCGTCAAAAACATTAGATATGAAATAAAGCCTTCAAATAGATTCAATTATGCCTCATTAAACAACAAAGAAGCTATCTTTAATTAAAGTATTGGAAAGAACGACAAAAAACTACAAACGCTCAAAAACTCAAGGAGATACTTTTAAAACTATGGTGTCAGACTCGTGAAAAGAGTTTGACTTAGATTGGAGCCATTAGAAAGCCTCAATTAAGTGCCCATAGAGCCAATGAGAGCTTCCATTAACGACAGTAATGGACTGAACATTGGAAGATCACAGGACCGCAAAACGAGCAGAACTAATAAAGTTAGGAAACTAAGCTGGTTGCATGAAAAAACAATTGTGTCTAGATTCTACGAAACATTAGCTTACTACATTTAAAAAAATGCAGTTCTGCAATTGTAGAACATGTGTCAACCCATTGAATAGCTTTCGTGAAGAAAAACAGAAAGTGAAGTAAAAACATTCAGAACATTCACAGACTGTTACCCTAATTATTTTTATATGTACTGGATTTTTCTCTTCATTTATGATGGCTCAGTACTGTTTAAATTCATTTTCAATGTTTCAGAATTTGGTAAATATAAGACCAAGGTACGGGCTAGCTTTGAATTTTTTTAAGAATTGCATTTTTATCACTTAAGAGTTTCTTTCACCGCATTCTACTGATAGCGTTAAGACTTCAGTAAGATATCAATGTTCAGCGTTAAGATATCAATGCAAGCCCTCTATCACCTGTTATGTTAGAATGGCATTTGAGGTTAATGTCAGTTGGCACATCTCCACACCATATCTGGGACGATGTGGTGCCTGGAAGCATTTCTTCGGAGCTGTCCGGGTCGGAGCCAGGTGCATTGAACCAGCCATCATAACTAAAATTATGTCGAAAAGTGACCTGAAGTTTTAATACTATAACTATTGGTTCTTCTCCGTTTCCGAAAAAAAAACAAAAGGAAGTGCATTTATTACCTCCACCTCCACTGAAAACTTTAGCTCATACGCATCTGTTTTTTCAGCTTGCCTGTAAGGTTTTGATTTTTCGAAAAGGATAGGGCGGAAAACAGAATCCGATGAAAAAAAGAAAACAAATGTTTTCTTAAAACGATAACACAGAAATTTTCTTTAACTATTTATTTATAGTTTCTCTTAGTAAATCTCAACGGAAAGGCAGACCATAGTTGGATTGTGAAAAAGTATCAAAGGATCCAACTGTGAAAGGATCAACGACAGAATCGGAAAAATAATTACAAAAATTGACTTGTTTTTCGAGGAAAAGTTTCTCCGCTGCATGCTGGTGCTGCTCTCACAAAAATTTTGCTGGATTTTTGGAATCAAAACGAGCAAAACAAAAACAATTTTTTAAAATAACTATTTGCGTTACAGGTCAGTTTGTTATGTCAATAAATCGGTAAAGTGGACAATTCAAGGCTCTGCTTTTAACCTTGCTTGTCCCAGAAAACTTATTATAAATTATTGGTACCCGTGGCTTTACAGCACACTTAAAGTATTTCATTATATTTATACTTACTCACAATAGTATAAATGTGAGCAAAAAAAATTTAAGAAAACTATAAATGTGACAATTTTTTAAAATTGAAAAAAAAACTATTCTAATCAGGGTATTTTTTCTATGCATGTTTAACTTTTAGAGGTAAATTAATGAAAAATCAATGGTTTTAATTAAAAACAGAGAAAAATATTTTGCATTTTTAAAAAAGATTTTCATTTCGACTTTACTTCATTTTATTTTCAGCGTTTTCGGATTTCATGTGTGTATTCAAAAGTTCAATGGAAATGGCTTCCTAAAAGGGTATCTGAATGTTTTTTCCCGTTGACTGTTGAAAATCAAGCAATACGGTAACTTCCAATTATATGGGTTACTCACGGATCTGTTGACACTTTTTCAAAATTTCTGCACTCAGTTTAGCGTGGTGATTTTGGTCACGTCGGACCAGACAAACTACAATTGATATTTTGCAGCTTAATTTTTTTCACTCTGGTTATCATATATTTTGAGAAAAAGGGTACTTGAAGAGAAATTCAGTTGCTGAGTAGCGATTTTCTATTAATTTCCGGCATCACCAAGAGTGTTTTTTAAAACTTTTTTGGAATTTGATTATCGGCTGTTTCTAAATAATTTTCGTATCTATTCCCTAAATATTTCAGGTCTTATTTCAAGACTATTTTTTAGTGTGAATGAAATGTCTTTATTTTAAATAGAGGGAGAAAAATTAAATCTAGTTTAATTATTCATTTTGTCGCGTCATAGACACCTTCTAGCTACAGAACGTTCAACAGAACAAAAGAAAATAAAGGGAATAACAACAACAGCACAACACAACTATTGCAGAAAAAGTTTTCTTTTTATTTAACTCAGCATTTAAACTCAGCTATAATAAACTGATTATGAACAGCCAGTAACTTGTTACTGTGTCTCGTTGACTATTCTTCTTGAGCAGTAAATAAAATGTTAGTGCAGATTGTATTTAAAAAAATTGAGCAGTGAATTGCGCTTTACTTTTTCTTGATCCATTTATTTGCTTGGAAGCAAATTCATTAACTTAAATTTAATTTGAGTTTTCACTAATAAACTCACAAGCGTAAATGCTAGGAGCATTACACATTAAAATTTGAAGAAAAACTCAAATAGTCCACATTAGTAGGGCACAGTAGCCAATATGTTACTGCGCCCTGTTACCTATTGGCTACTGTAGCAGGGCACAGTAACCTATTGGCTACCAATAACTTATTGGCTACTGTTACCTATTAACAGGGCACTGTTATCTATTGTCTGCCAATAGCCTTCTGGCTACGGTACTATGTTATTGCAGACTATGTGAGCCTTTATTGTTCCGACTCCACTTGTGGGGGAAGGAACTATATACTCAAATGGGTTTTTTTTTTTGTTCAGTGAATTTTGGCCGATCGATATATTCGTCGTAGAGAAATGTGAGTGGTATCATTAAAAAACTGGTCCAGCGTAGAATTCAAAAGTAAAAAGATTTTTTTGAGTTTCGTTTTTTTCGAGGAGTTATCGAGGATTGAAGTTTTGTGTGAACAATGGGATCTTTAGCATGATTGTTCACTTTTAGTACAATTTTCTTCAAACTAAGATCTTTTTTACGAAAACATTAATTCAAATTTCTATAAAAAGAATAAATTTTGAGTTCGTAAAAGTTGAATGCAAGGCGATAGAAAGACTAGTTCTGGTCTCATAGGGAAGTTCACTATCAAAAAAAATCGAACTCTAATTGAGAGCCCTTTTTTTAATAAAACTTTTCTCTTTTTTGCTTTTTTAAGTCACCTAGAGACAAGTCACATTTTATATCGACGTTCTATTAATGACAAAACTCCTTTATAGTCGAATGAAGCGCAATGAACAAAAAACGTCGTTTTCAAGGAATTGCTCATGTTTTTCTTTGGCTTCGATTCTGAGTTTTCGTAATTTTGAATGAAATTTTGAATTTCTTTTTGAAGTTTTACTATTTTTTTTGGAGTCCTATGGTAGGGATTCATTGACTAACAGTGCAATATGTTCCATAATGAGCATTAAGTGAACATGTCTATTTCATTGAGGGGGCGGCTAATGGCTGTTAAGACTTAAAAAATAATTTTTCGAATTTTTTTTTGAATATTAAAGAATCATAATCTTATTATAGTGAATTGTAAGTCAGTCCAGGGGTGAGAGCACCCTCTTCCTTCCTACTGCAACCAAAATTAAACTGGTTAGCGGTTTTATCTTCTATCTATTGGTTATATGACTTCAATGACAAAAAATTTCAATTTTTTAAATTTTTTTTTGGATTTTTACGTATTATTGGTTACTTTTGAAATCTTATCACATTATCCAAATATTGACAGTTCCCATTAGCTTAAAAACGATGTTCTGTGGATGACCAATAAAAATTTTAAACAAAAATTTATGGTTTAAATGGCTTCGACACGTTCTTCTTGCACTTTTCTACTGATTTTTTGGTTTTCTCCTGTTTTTTTTTGTTGTTTTAATAGTCATTATACTTACAGTGATCTCATAATGAATACCTATGCATGACAAACATAAATGTACTGCCACCGGGGCATCTTTGAGCGTTTTTATTGACTTCCGTTGAAAGCTATTGAATTTAATGTCTGTTAAAATAAAAATCATTTTTCGAAAATTTTATTTGAACGATAACAATTCCTAAATTTTTCTTGAACTGTTAGTGAGTTTCAGTATTGACTGGACCCACTTGCTTTTTACTGCGACTAAAAATATTCTGTTTAGCTGTTTTATCTTCTAGCTATTGGTTATATGACTTCAATGACAAAGATTTCAATTTTTTTAAATTTTTTTTTTGGATTTTTTGAATTATTGGTCACTTTTGAACTCTTTATCACATTATCCAAAGATTATTGTAATCCAATTGGCTTAGAGAGGACGTTCAGTGGATCACAGAGAAAGTTTTCAGAGAATAGCTAATGGTTTAATTGTCTTCGACACTTTCTTCTCGCATTTTTCTACTGAATTTTAGTTTTTGCTGTTTTTGTTATTGTTTTCTGTCATAAGACTTATTGTGATGTCTTTTTAACTATCTATGCATGACAGACATCATTTTCCTCCCTATGGGTTATATCTGAGCATCGTCATTGAGCTCCGATGAAAGATTGAGTTTACTGGCTGTTAAGGGTTTAAAAATAATTTTTCGAAACTTTTTTGAAATTCAACCATTCCTAATTTTTTTTCGTGAATACTCTTGGTCATTGTTGGTTCTAACAGAATCCATTTCCGTTCTACTATAGCCAAAATTAATCTGGTTAGCGGTTTTATCTTCTACCTATTAGTTTTAAAACATCAATGCCACGAGAATTCATATTTTTTTTGGGTACTTTATTTTGTTTTTCGATCCTTTTGAAATCTTATCACATCATCTTACTGCTGAGAGTCCCTATTGGTTTAGGGAAGAAGTTCAACGGATCATAAATAAAGTTTTCAGGGAAGAACTTATGATTTGAGTTGCTTCGACATTTTCTTCAGGCACTTTTCTACTGAATTTGTGGTTTTTGCCTCTCTCTGTTGTTGTTTTCATAGTCATTAACTTGTTGTAAGGTCTTATTGATGAAATACGATTGGCAAAAAAATTTATTGTCCCCTCGAGGCATCATTTATTGTATATACTGGCTTCCGTTGAAGGCTAATGAATTTAATGGCGTTGATAATACGTGTTTTCCCGCAATTTTCGTGCGTCTAATGTATTTGTTTATATTTGTTGATTTTTTGAAATTATATTGATAAAAAAGGTTTTCCCATTGCTCCTGAAAAATTAATTTAAAATTGAAGAGTGTTTAGTGAAAAGTTCATTTTTTTAATGCCTTCGACCCTTTTGTCGCTCAATTTTTTTTCCTGAATTCGCTGTTTTTGTTCTTTAGGTAGCCGTAAATTGCTCACAGATCTCATAGGCTTGTAATTGAGGACTGAATGAATGATGTTGCTCGAAACATTCAGTATATAGCGAATAGGTTCCTTTCGTCAAATTTAACTTCTATTCATCAATCAGATGTCCCATCGAATTTCGTGTATTTCAAGAAATAACATATATATTGATATTAAGTGCCACTGTTGTTTCGTTTTTCTGAACGTTTATTGAATGGCCATTTTTTGCGTTTCTTTTTCTCTTCCTTCAGAACAATCGCGTAATAACAGATCCCAATGGTTTTTAAATGTGGCCCAAGTAAACTTATTTAATCTTTCAGTATAAATCCTTCAACTGAAATAGCAGAAATAACAACTGAATTAAAAATACATATTCAGATGATAGCTATTGATTTTAATGGTAGCAAAGGTTTGTGTTTTCGCAAATCGTTTGTAATTTTTTGAGTTTCTCTTTAGTTTGTTTCTATGGCATAGTCTGACCACAGACGGGTGCTTTTGGTTTTGTAATGACTTTTTAGTAATTTATCAAGGATTTTTTTATTAAAAACCAATGTTTTTTAAGATTTTTGAATTTTCTTGGTGCAAAAAATGTTGATTAATTTTTAAGTTTCGCCTCACTGTTCGTTCTTTTTGTCGGCTTGTTACCTAGTCTCGTTAAGAAAACTTTTCATCTGCTGTATAGTTAGTAAAAGGTAAACTTGTGTAGTTAAGGTTTTATCTGACTGCATTTTGACGTTGTTACCAGGTGCTTTTAAATTTAGATATTCATTTTTTGCCGCCAAAATTTTGTTGGTGCTATTTTTTTTCTAGTCTCTTCAATGTCAGGTCACGTTGGTGCTGTAATGAAGCATGGCATTAGTAATTCAATTAGTAGATAGAATGTGTAACGATTGTTTTAAACTCAAACATCTATTTTTGTTATCTCTTGATTTGGTTGACATTTTAGTCAAAAATGTAGATGAGCTCGGGTCGGAACATCATGTGCGAACGCACATTAACGAGCCGCCTTGTTCAACTTTTAATGTGTACTCCCCCTATTATTTTTGCTCGAACGAAACTCACCTTAAGTTTAAGTTAGTCAGTTTACTTAAAGAGGAGTTAAGCAAATACCTTTGCCTTCGATTTGAATTCATATCAGGGTGAACTGGCAAACAAAAAGATCTCTTATTGTGCAAATTGTAGCAACTCGGCTTCTCCACTCCAATTTGATATTTATAACGTAAGCTTAGCAAATAGTTAAACACAGTTTTTAAGGCAACCGTAAAAATATAGCGTATATACAGTTTCAAAGGTGAACCACAAGAACGTAATATCTGAACAGATTCGGAACCGCAAAAACAAACTGGGCGTGTAGAGCTTTTTTGTCATACGCGGAAGAGCAGCCGCTAGAAACCTAGGCACTTGTTTTACCGAGTGGCGTTGACATTTTTTGGTCCTGTTTCACTGACACTTTACCGATTTAAGAAACCCGAAAAAAAATAAAAATCTTCTTAAGAGTCGCAAAAAGACAACAGCCCAATGCAATTTCAATTTCTTTGATCAAAGAAAACGCCACTATTGGAACAATAACAACCTGCGGCTATCGCCTAGGGGCTATTAATAATAATTTTTTCTGCGGATATTCAAAAATCCCTCACGTCGCAAACCATCGGTCATATGGATTCAACAGGTACTTGTACTGTCCCACTTTGATCGCTTTAGAATTGAAGAGCGGATTCATGTTGATGAGAACTTCATTTCGTGGAGATACTTTGCTCTTCCCAGTCAGAATATCCATCATGCTGTGACTGTCAATGTCTCCCAGACTCCCAACATCCCCTCCAGCTGCATCGTACAATGTAGGAAACCAATCACTTACGTGCATAAGATCCGTCGATACTTCACCTTTGCGCTTTTTGAAGACGTCTCCCCATACGAAGCCCACTGCTCGGACCCCTCCTTCAAAATAATAACATTTGCCTGACCGTAGAGGGAAGTTACTGCCCCAATTCTTCTGGAAGTTGTTTGGCGCGCCTCCATTGTCGGTACTGAAAAACTCACCCTAGTCGAGACCTGGAATTTATGAAAAGACCTATTAACTCCAGGTAGGGGGGTAAATATTGAATTAAATTACACGGTCGAGGACCCTAGTTAAATTCGAGGCTAATTCTTTCCATAAGTCCAGCCAAATTCTTTTCATACGCAAAAATGAGGAACTAAAAAGTTCCGACAACACCTGGGTTCGATCCCGCGGACTTCTCCAGTCTTACCCAATGCTTAACCAATTGCGCAACATGTCCTTACATTTGACTGAAGTTGAAAAAAAGTCATTATAACGGTCGCGAGCGTAATTCCAGGACATAATTTATTGTCCAGCCAAATTCCAGAACACCTTTATTGCCTAGCCAAATTCCAGAACATCTTTATTGTCCAGCCAAAACCTAGGACGGTTGTTTTAGTTCCAGCCAAAGTCCATGACATCACATTAGGTCCAGACAAATTCTTTTCATACCCAATATCTGTCGAGGACAGTCTTTTCATACATTAAAGCTGTCGAAGACGGTCTTTTAATATTTCCAGGTCTTGACTAGGGCATCTATTACCTTAGATTTAAAGTGAATCATCCAAAAACGGGGACAATTACCTTTCACATGAGAGTTTTCAAGAGGCTTTTTGGATTTTATTTAATGCTGACAATGGAAAAGCGCAATTAAAAAAATATATGATGACAAGTTGAACATAAACAGCCTACTGATATTATGACTTCCTCATCATGCAGCATGGAAAGATATTATAGCAACGAAGCAATTTCTTTCAAACTACAGCAATATTCATACAAACTTGATAGATAGTTTCTGAATGACGCTGAAAGTAAACTACGCAAACCATTGGTTTTGCTAAAATTTATTGCACTGATTTATCAATGAACTGAATTCTGTTCTCGCGTGGTAAAAGTCTCAATCAAACGTGGATTCTACGTGGATTTTCAAGTGGATCATATCTAAGCGTTTTTTTGTTATATAGTTTAAGCAGAGTCAAGAAAAAATTTCTATAACTGTGTCATTTTTGATTGAAAAAAACTTTTAAACACTTCAATTGCCACCTTAGCTACCCAGATTGAGGTGCCATCCGGAAGTTACCCTGATCAGACCGTGCCAGACAAAAGTAAACTCTGATAAGACCATCCCAGACCAAGTGCTGATCAGACTGATATGCGTTTGAAACACCGTGTGCGCTCGAAGTTGCTTCTGATCATAATTTGTCAGAAGGAAACGACCGATGATCAGACCGAAATCAGACAATTGTCCAGACGATTGTGCTGTCAAAATTACTACTGATCAGACAATTGTGCGCTCAAAATTGCCTCTGAGCAGACTCAGTTGCGCTCAAATTGTTCTGAGCAGTAAACAGTTTTCACTATCAACGATTCTTTTAAATTTTGCTATATTATATTCATTTCATAAAAATCGATGTAGGCAGTATTAAATTGATCTGAAAAAAGCTAATTCTATAAGTATTACTAATGGAAAGGAAACCCAACTGTTGAGAAAAAAAATTATTTAGGATACCATTAGTGCATATTTTTGACTCAATGGACGAAGTTATACAGCTTTCCATAAGAAACGTCGTGGTGTTCCGTAAATCAAAATTTCCTCTTAAGGGGACCAACTTTTGCTACCAGCTGGACCCCTTTGATTCTGATCAGAGGCAGCAGATTCTAGATAAGTCTCTTATCAGATTGCTGTTTTTATTCTTGCCTCTTGGCAGAGCCAACATCTCTCATTAAAAAATTGAAAAAAATGCGCTCGAAATGGTCTCTGATCAGACCCAGTTGCGCTCAAATCTTTCTCTGATCAGACTAATTTGCGCTTAAATCCGCCTCGGATCAGACCAACCCAGACGGAAATGGCCTCTGTTCAGACCATTACCATCCGGAAGTGTTCTCTGACCAGACCATCCCCAGACCGAAGTGACCTCTGACCATACTTAAGCGCGCTCGAAACAAATCCCAGACCCTGTAATTTTGGTCTGGAAAGACACCATGTGCGTTGGGTTGGGTCTGATCAGAGGTTACTTCCGTCTGTCACCTCGACCTGGGTAAGAGCCAAGTAGACATTTACACTCTTGTCCCTCGTTTTAAGGAGTGGAATGAGTGTGAAATCTCTACCCGGGCGTAAGTTTGCTACAACTTTGTTTGACTGACACTTTAGCATCACCGAGGTTTCAAGTGCTTTTCTGCACTTTTGTTGAGAATAGGTAGCAGTTATTTATCCTGTTAAACTTATCAGAAGGTAAGATATTTCCAGGATACATAAAATTGTTTTGAATTAATTCAAGAGTGAAACATATTTGTATGCAAATTCTTTTGGTCTCTTTGCTTATTTGTATTCCCGAGTATCCCGAGTGGTACAATTTCAGTTTGCAATTGGTTTCAGCTCCGTTTAATAATTTAGTGAAAAATTTTGTTACAAAAATACCCAGGACAACTCTGAATGGTTATCTTGTAAGGTCTTACAAGGTCCTGACAGAATCTTACAAGAGGATGTATCGTCTTACAAGATTTTCTGACAGAATCTTACAAGATAAACAGTCATCTCTCAAGAATCTTACAAGATAGCCATTTGCCTTACAAGATCTTATGATGACCATTTGTCTTAAAAGAATCTTACAAGATGAACATTTGTCTTACAAGATCTTACAAGATAAGCATTCGTCTTACAGGATCTTACAAGATAAACATTCGTCTTACAAGATCTTACAAGCTAAACATTTTTTGCAAGAATCTTGAAAGATCTTACAATATAACCATCCAGTCTCTCCCCGGGTGTAGAATAGTTCTATAAAATTATACCAAGAGTTCGGCTCTATTTAGTGACACATTATATACTTCCGAAAAAACATTTATCTAATTTCATCTTTTTGTATCTTGAGTATTATTCTCGAGTGACAATCTTATCCTTAATATTTGAGAGATATAGTGAATTTTTAGACTACGTGTCTAAAAGGATAACTACAAATATTTGAAAAACAACTTATTGTCACTGTTAATTACATTGATGCAATACTTTGAAAAGTTGCGCATTAATGCAAAATCTTTCTGGAATCAATTTCATAATTGTTCAGCTAAAAACGCTTGTATATTGTTTACTATTCTTGGAAAGATTCGCTAAGGATGAGATAACCTGAATACGATGATGGTGTTGTCCAACACTCCTCGAAGTTGCAAAGATTTGAAGACATTTCTGACAGCAGAGTCCAGTTCCCAAACTGCACCCACGTACTTTCTCCGTTGGTTGTTCCAGATGTACTAAAAGGAGAAATTCTGAATCATAGTCGAGAGTTGATCATATGAAAATTCGTATTAAAATCACGATTTTTGATCGGGAAAAAATGCTCTTGGAATAATCAAAAGTCTTCGGAAAATGACACAACTTAAAGCAAGCAAGAACTTATATTCTATAAAACGCCATCTTTTTTGCAGGACTCATAAATCGAGGTTTCAAGTGGTTTCCTGCGCTTTTGTTGAGAATATATAGCAATTGTTTATCCTGTAAAACAAAAACATACCAGAAGGTCAGAGGTTTCCAGATGACAAAGTCGAACATATGAAGAAACTTATAGTCGTGTTGGGGGGATTTAGAGAGGGGGGGGGGTAATTTCCCAACATTTATTTGATGGGAGCGCACACCACTAAAGTCCACCCACAGTTTTTGATATATCAGAAGACTTTGGGTGGACTTAATTGGTGTGCTTGACAAATGCTCTTTGTATGCCCGATATCGGTTTTCTAGTCGGCCGCTCAGGGGTTATGTCCGAAAACACTGCAGCATGGTAACATATAATGGTATAATAAAAGTATAATTACTTTTCTCTTTAAATGTGTCAGAGGCAATTTATCTTTTGCTCAAAAACTTGTTTCAAATTTACTAAACTAAAACAAGATTATGATTGAGCTTATCCGAAACTAATTTTGACAGAGATTATTTTTCTATGATGACGCTATTAATGGCCAACATCAAAAACCTAACAGATTACACAAATATATACGATAAAAGTAGATAGTATAAAAGAGATCTGCACACTAGAAAACTAATGATGACAAAAACAATGACGGTTATCATAGCTAATTAAATACAAGTGTTCATTATTGCTTCCAAAATGTTACTTCATATAAATCTGTCTAATCGATGCTGGTTTCGGTTGCAGTTTCAGCTTAGTGACTGAGAGATCTCGATGTTTGGAGTTGTGTGAAATGTACGTTTTAGTTACTACAGCATTAACTGGCGAAATTGGACTTTCACTATATAAAATTTTTGCCTAATTAAAAATCAGTTGAACCAAGTCTTCTCCATTATCGGTTGTTTCTTTTGCATTTTTTTTTGCAATTTCCTCTTGTTGATCTCCTTATGAGTCTGGAGTAGACCATAAAGATAAGTATTTCATTCATCTAAAAATAAGGCCGTGAATTGCTCTATAGTCAAAAACGTTGATATGGAGTGGGTGTCCGGTCAGCGTTAGCACTCGCAGTGTGCGAGAAACATTCATCTTTTTTAATGATGATCAGTTCCGATAGTCTCGATATATTATGTGTTTAATCTTTGTAGAGCCCTAGATTTTTGTCGAATAATACGCCAATGGTTGACAAT